>NC_057864.1:189438941-189741972 GCF_019393635.1 Dromiciops gliroides
GCAACCACAAGTTCAAAGATTTAGAGATCCACCAGTGTCAGGCCCTTGGATTATAGTGAATTATGTACAACAGGAAGAAGGTTACTTCTCTAGCAACCCCAAGTTTCCCTTTCAAGGGGAAGCCAAGCCCTTCACATGGCAGCATAACACGGGAGGTTCCAGGTTGGAAACTAGGATTTACCAGAACTCCCTAAGCAATCCCAAGTTCATTTTCCTCTTATAGAGGGAGGAAAGGAAGGGAACATGCATTTTTTTTTTTAGTGAGGCAATTGGGGTTAAGTGACTTGCCTAGGGTCACACAGCTAGTAAGTGTTAAGTGTCTGAGGCTGGATTTGAACTCAGGTACTCCTGAGTCCAGGGCCGGTGCTCTATCCACTGTGCCACCTAGCTGCCCCCAGAACATGCATTTATTAAGCAATGTATGCCCAGCACTTGGCTAAGTGCTTTACAAATATTATTTCATTTGATTCTGGAGAAACTGAGATTTTGAGAAGTGAGTGACTTTCCTAGAGTCACAGAGATAATAAAAGTGTTTGATATGGGATCTGAACTCAGGCCTCCAAGTACCACACTCTGTCCATGGCACTACCACACTGTCTTGAAAGAGGAATGAGTCTAAACCACAGAGTGGTGATATGAGTCAAAGGTCCTTAGGACCCTGTAGAAAGGCAGACCTCGCTGGAGAAGAGAGAGAATTGCATTTTGGGGGGGCTATTCTGAGTCTTTCATATATAGATATAGTTATAGTTATAGGTATAGGTATAGGTATAGGTATAGGTATAGGTATAGACATAGATATAGATATAGATACAGATATAGGTGTTTTTTGCATTTTTTTGTGTGTTACAATAAAGACTTCCCTATACTGGATATGTACCTTGTTAACCTTGAGTGCTTATACAGGAACAGAAGTTCCTTTTACTCACATCTGTAGAGATCTAGACATGTGCTATATTGGAGCTATAGGCTGAGATTTTCCCATGACAATCTGAATTAGGAGGTAATATGAACCAGAGATAATGATCTAGGGTGTAGCCCCAGAGTTTGAGGTGCTTGAGCATGGGTTATATTTCTTTGTCCTTCTTTCATTCTCTGTACAAGTTGAGATTTTCCCAAATTGCTGCTTTTGCAAGGCCAAACCCTTCCTCTTCTGAACTAAAATTCTTTTCTCTTTATCTCAATGTCCCAGACATGGTTTTTCTTTGATCTTACTGCTCTCAAGCTCTAGGGTCATTTAGTCTCTCCAGGAAGACAGAAAACATCCCAGAATCACTCATCCACAGAGAATTAATGAAGTAATTAACAAAAAAACACAAGCAATAACACCACCACCACCCTTCCTGCACCCCTGCAGAAACGTACAGAGGGAGATCTGGGAGTAGGGAGAAGCCCTTCATCCCAGCAAGAGACACCTTGGGGTGGACAGAGGGTTCTCTCTGTCCCTATTGCTCACAGCTACCTTGGTGTGAGTGGGAGGGGAAGGGAGGAAGGACAGGTAGAGGTGGAATATATCAGTCAAGATAGACCCATTGATCTGCCTACCAGAGTCATTCCCAACCCCACCACATCTCCCGGCCTTCCATAAAGATAAACCCTAGGTTAATCCAGGCCAGGAAGGAAAGCCTAGGAGGCAGACACCTGAATCCTCAGAGCTAAAATTCCTCTTACTCTTCTTGGCAGTGCATAGACTGCTGCTGGAATTAGACATGCTCCGGGCCTTAGTTTCTTCCTAGGAGAGGTATCAGTATCTCTTTCCCATCTCCTATACCAGGTGTTCTTGTTGTTCATCCTTCATTTTCTTTTTTTCTTTCTCCCCCCTCCCCCTTCATTTTCAGACTGGCTTTTTTTTTTAAGTGAGGCAATTGGGGTTAAGTGACTTGCCCAGGGTCACACAGCTAGTAAGTGTTAAGTGTCTGAGGCCGGATTTGAACTCAGGTACTCCTGACTCCGGGGCTGGTGCTCTATCCACTGTGCTGCCTAGCTGCCCCCCCCTTCATTTTCAAAGAGGACCAATGATAACACAGGTGATGTCATGAGCTGGGCATGAATTGCATTTAAGTGAGGCAGAGCTGTGCTAAGTCATCAGCCTCACTCTCTCTTCCAGAGTCATCTAGTCTGGTGGAAGGACAAAAGCCAGGACAACTGGCATTGGCCCAGGATGCATTGGATAACGTTGGTGTCTTTGATGTCTGACCAAGCTCTAAGTGTTCTGCTGTGCCTACTTTGGCTGCCTTCAATGGTCATGGGAACAAATTGTTCTCATCTACCCATTCCACCCAGAATAACGCCAAGGGTATTGGGGAGGGGGACCTCAGTTTCCCACCTTTTTCTGGCTCCTTAGGACATGCACAGTACTCACAGAGCCAGAAATGATCCCTCTCCAATCCTCCCACACTCCCCTAACCCCACTGCCCCCTTACTAGGGCTGCAGACTTGCTGCTGGTGCCAAGGACAGACCTAAGAAATGTCCATCCAGGGAACATTCCTGTAATTTGTCTCAGGACCTGACACAGGCCCATTTCAATAGATCCACCCACATCTGCACACACACCTACATGGAAGAAGAACCCCTAAACCACTCTGCTTTCAAGAATAATAACAGGGGAAGGGAGAAATGGAGGTGATTCAGGACCCAGAGGGTTCTAGGGTTAGGCTGGTGATGGGGAGTCTGGAAAGAGAAGTTAACATATCCAATCAGGACTATCTTACCCTCTCCCAATCCCAGGCTGGAAGACCCTACCACCTCCCCAACACCTCTCATGTTCTACCTGCTTGAAACAGCCCTTGTCCCTCTCCCCTTCCCAATAACTGCTTGGTCATAGAATCACAGATGCTAGTTAGCATTTATATAGCTTTAAAGCGAAGGTTTCAAAGTGCTTTACATAGAGTACCATGTGAGGTAGGTACCATCATTGTCACCATTTAACAAATGAGGGAATTGAAGCTGAGAGGTAAGTGACTTGCCCAGGGTCACACAACTAAGTGTATCATCCATTTAGAGCCAGAAGGGACCCTAAGGGTCATCTTGTCCAACCCCCTCATTTTATAAACTCTTCCCTAGGTTCCATCCGAGTAGTAAGAGACAAAGCTAGGATTCAGTTCAAACCCAAGTCTCCTGATCCCCAATCCAGCATTCTTGATACCACACCCTGTCCCCTAAGTGACGATCCTAGGACAGTCTCAGCCAATTCGTAACTGCCCTGTGTGGTTACCAGCTCCCACTCCAGTGATAGGGGTGGGTAGTATGGACCAACAAGGGCACCCCCACAAACTGTCTAGACTCAGAGGGGTAAGTGCCCAGAAAGAATGTGCTCTGAGGGAAGCTAGCACCTGGCCCTCTCCCCTATCCCTGCCCCCAAGCACACACAGGGTGAAGAAGTTAAAGCCAGGGTCAGTATGGGAATCACAGTGGCACACACCGATTTTAAAACACTCACCTTCAGGAAAGTTGTAGGATCCAGTGAGGATTGGACTGGGGAACCTCTGGAGTCTCTTCCAGCTCTCAGATCCTATGACTGTAATTCTATAAGTTAGAAGGGGCTGCTAACATTAAGATGAATAAGGGAGCAGCTAGGTGGCGCAGTGGATAGAGCACTGGCCCTGGATTCAGAAGGAGCTGAGTTCAAATCCAGCCTCACACACTTGACACTTACTAGCTGTGTGACCCTGGGCAAGTCATTTAACCCCAATTGCCTCACCAAAAAAAAAAAAAAAAAAAGATGAATAAGATACCACCCCCTTCTATAGCGAGCATTCAGGCTTTGCCTAAAGCCTGGGGTGGAGAAGGGGAGGATAAGGAATAGGTAGCCTGGCACCTGAGGCAGCTTTGGGACATGATTAGGTAGCTATGGTTAGCTCTGCTGGCCGGGGAGCCCATCATCCTTAGAGCAAGCTGAAATTCGCATCTTCTGCAATATCCACCAACAGTCCCAAGTAAGGATGAGGATGACCTTGAGTTTAGGGGACAGAAGAAGGGGAGAGGGGATGCCAGAGGATCCCACAAGCTGCTGGGTGGGAGGGAGTCTGGTTGAGGGGCAGGGACTAGAACTCTGAGGATATCTGAGATATTAACATAATGTCAGTAGGGTGATAGAAGGACATCTCCTTCCTATACCTACCCTGTACCCAAGAACACTAGCTCTGCTTGAAGCACTCTCTCAAGCCCATATGAGCCACTCTGGACAGATATTCTCCAGGCCCAGACCCCATGGCTGACACTAGTATTCTCCTAGGGCCCCCTCCCCCACATCCCTAATTAATCTTGACCTCCCTGGAGTCCCCTCCCCCATACCCCGCCCCAACCCACACCTTGATTCAGGAATTGTCATAGAGCATCAGAGCCAGCAGGTGCCCCAGAGGTTGTATTAAGATACAATCTCCTCAGTGTCAGCAAGGGAACCAGAATCCAAGAATTCTAATTCCCAAACCAGTGCTCCTTCCCTTACATTGAACTCTGTAAAGGGTCAGAGGGTAAAGATCAACCTCTCAGCTTCCTTCCCCAGGCTCCCCTAGTCCCTGTGACTCTCTCCCCCTAGGGAAACAGGTTCCTTCCCCTCCAACCAGCACCTGAGGCCAGCAGCCCACTGAGAAACCCAACAACTCTACCAGAGATTCCATTTTATTGTCTCAGGTGCCGGACAAAGAATCTGGCCGTTCCCATCCTCTCTGGCCAGAGGGAAGTTGTGCCGGCATGGGGAGAGCGGCAGACGGCCGTGTCTAGTGCCATTCATGAAACTCAGACGGCCACTTGCCTCTGTGATTGAACTTCTTATCAGAGGAAAGAATGGACGTCAGGGGTTTGCTGGGGTGAGGTCTTTCTGGAATCCATAAATTGGGGAAGAGAGATGAGGCCAGCTCCTTGGAGTGCTCCATCACTGATCTGTTTGGCCTGTTCTTTCTGTACTTTTAAGATGGGTAGAGAGAGGAAGAGGAAGGGGAGGCACGAGTTAGGGACTGGTGGTTCCAAAGAAACCCAGAAACAAACAGGGATATATACAGAGACACCCAGACACGCAAACTCACCCTAGTTTCTTTTGGTAATCCAAATAGCGCCTCATTTCCTTCCAGTACTCCTTGAGAGCCGCACTGGGGGCTTTATTGCCTGGCCACTTGGGTCTGACAGGTCTGTCTTCATTAAAGCCAGCTGACCCCAGCTGGACCTGAAGGCAGGCCAGGAGGAGAAAGAAAGTCCAGCAGAGCCAGGGATCAGGGGTAGTCATCTGGAAAGAGTAGATTTGGAGTAGAGAACCAACCTCATCTCCTCTGTCTGTCTGTCTGTCTGTCTGTCTGTCTGTCTTTCTCACTCCCTCTATCTTTCTCTCTGTCTCTCTCTGTCTCCCTCCCTTTCTCTCTGTCTTTTTCTCTCCCTCCCTCTCTGTCTCTGTCTCTCTCTGTGCCTCTGTCTCTGTCTCTCTCTGTCTCTCTCTCTCTCTCTCTCTCACACACACACACACACACACACACACACAGAATCATCCACCACGAAGCTCACCATTCATCCTGAAATCCCCTCTTACCCCAAACAAGAAACAAGAAGGGATGCTCTAAGCAGACTGGTTGACTTGTATTGCCTTTCCTTCAACCCAAGCCACGTAAAGACTTACCTTCTCCTCCCCTTCTGACTTGACCAATGAGAACCCTGTCCTACTTGAGAGCCCTTCTAATATTTAAAGGTAACTAGTATCTAGCCCAGAGGTTTCTTAGCCTTTTTTGTATCATGGACCCCTCTGGAAATCTGGTGAAACTTATAGACCCCTTCTCGGAAGAATTTTTTTCAATGCATGAAATAAAATACATAGGAATACAAGGGAAACCTATTATATTGAAACATAGCTATCAAAAATATTACAATACAAACAACTTCATGGACCCCAGAGTTATGCTCCTGGACTAGCCTATAAGATCATAGAATATCAGAGCCAGCTAGCACTAGACCTCCTGTCAGAAAGTTCAAATCTGGCCTCGGATTCTTGTCAATGGTGTGACCCTGAACAAATCACTTAAGTTTTTCCAGCTTCAGTTTCCACATTATTATGATAATAGCATCTATCTTCCAAGATTGTTGTGAGAATAAAATGAAATATTTGTCAAGCACTTTGCAAATTGTAAGAGCAGCTAGGGATAGAGAGCCAGGTCTGGAGTCAGGGAGATTCTTCTTAAGTTCAAATCTGGCTTCAGATATTTATTAGCTGTGTGATCCCGGGCAAGTCACTTCACCCTGTTTGCCTCAGTTTCCTTATCTGTAAAATGAGCTGCAGAAGAAAATGGCAAACAACTCTGGTATCTTTGCTAAGAATGCAGTCATAAAGAGTTGGATACTAGGGGCAACTAGGTGGGGCAGTGGATAAAGCACCAGCCCTAGATTCAGGAGGACCTGAGTTCAAATTCAGCCTCAGACACTTGATACTTACTAGCTATGTGATCCTGAGCAAGTCACTTAACCCTCATTGCCCCACAAAAAAAAAAAAAAAAAAAAGAGTTGGATGCTGACTGAATAACAACTTGCAAACTGTGGAAGAGTAATAACAGCTAAGATTTCAAAAGCACTTGGGGGGCAGCTAGGTGGCACCAGCCCTAGATTCAGGAGGACCTGAGTTCAAATTCAGCCTCAGACACTTGACACTTACTAGCGGTATGACCCTGGGCAAGTCACTTAACCCCAATTGCCTCACCAAAAAAAAAAAAAAAAGTAAGAGAAAGGTGATAAGGGCAGTCAGTCCCTGTGGCACAGTAGAAAGAGGGCTGGATTTTGTGATTCAAACTGACTCTGCTGGGGCAGCTAGGTGGTGCAGTGGATAAAGCACCGGCCCTGGATTCAGGAGTACCTGAGTTCAAATCCGGCCTCAGACACTTGACACTTACTAGCTGTGTGACCCTGGGCAAGTCACTTAACCCCCATTGCCCCTCAAAAACAAAAACAAAAACAAACTGACTCTGCTTTGTACTACTTGTATAGCCATGGGTCATTCACAACCTTCTGAGCCTCAGCTTCCTCATTTGTAAAAAGAAGGACTTGGACTAATTTTAATTCTATGTTCCTGTTGAATTTGAGGAGTCCATCAATCTGATAAGATTACTGGACATGGACTTTTGTTTGGTGATATCTGAAGGACATTTCTTTTTCACTTTTTTTTTGGCAGGGCAATGAGAGTTAAGTGACTTGCCCAGGGTCACATAGCTAGTGAGTGTCAAGTGTCTGAGGTCAGACTTGAACTCAGGTTCTCCTGAATCCAGGGCAGGTGCTTTATCCACTGTGCTACCTAACTGCCCCTGAAAGACATCTTTTACTCTTCCCCCTCCCCCTGTCACTCTCTCCTCCTTCCTCTTTCTCTCCTGCCTTCTTCCTGCCTTCTCTCTCATTCATTCTTCCTCTCCCTCCCTCCCTCCCTCTCTCTTATTCTCTCTCTCCCCCCCTTTCTCCCCCTCTCTCATTCTCTTTTTCTCTCCCTCCTTCTTTCTTTCAGAAGAAAAACCAGGGCGGAGCCAAGATGGCGGAGAGGAAGCAGCAAGCTGCCTGAGCTCTCCTTCTGTTCCCTCAAAACGAACATTAAATCAAGCCTCTGGACGGATTCTGAAACTACAGAACCTGCAAAGAGACAGAGAGACACAGTCCTCCAACCAGAGATAATTTAGAAGACTTCAGGAAAAGGTCGGTCTGACTCGGGCAAAAGGGAGGCCCAGCGCAGGGCAGCAACCCAGCGCCGAGGGGGTCGGGGCAAGTCAGCAGGAGCTGCGGGCCACAGCCGGACAACTGAGGCTACCGGAACCTGGTTCAAAAATCTGGTGGCCAAGGACAGTGGAAAAACCTACCTGCACCGGCCGGGAGGGAGACAAACGGGTCAGGCGAGATCAGACGCCCAGGTCTGGTGCCTGGCTGGCCTGAGCGCAATCAGACAGGAAGTACAGGGCGGGGGATCTCCACACACCATAAAGGCCTCAGAGTAAAAGCCCGGTCACACAGCACCTATACCCCTGCACAAGAAGCCCAAAACAGGGACCCTGGTGCCCCCAGAGCAGACCTCAACTTAAAGAATAAATAAATAAGCTGCAATAATGAGTAAGAAGCAAAAAAGAGCCCTCTCCATTGAGAGCTTCTGTATCAATAGGGAAGAAGCCAACACAAACTCAGATGAGGACAATAGCCTCAAATTGTCTACATCTGAAGCCTCACAAGGGAAGGTGAATTGGTCACAAGAACAAAAAGCCTTCCTGGAAGAGCTCAAAAAGGATTTTAAAAATCAATTGCAAGAGGTAGAAGAAAAAATGGGGAGAGAAATGAAAGCAAAACTATGAAAAAAGAATCAGCAGCTTGGAAAAGGAAGCTGAAGAAAACAAAGCCTTAAAAAATTCATTTGGCCAAATGGAAAAAAAACTGCATAATCTCACTGAAGAAAACAATACCTTAAAAAATTCACTTAGCCAAATGGAAAAAAAGGTGCATAATCTCACTGAAGAAAATAATGCCTTAAAAATTAAAGTGGGACAGTTGGAAGATAAGGAATCCATGAGACACCAAGAATCAGTCAAGCAGAATAAAAAAAAATGAAAAAATAGAAGAAAATGTGAAATACCTCATTGGAAAGACAACTGATCTGGAAAACAGATCGAGGAGAGACAATTTGAGAATCATTGGACTGCCTGAAAGCCATGACCAGAAAAAGAATCTAGACACCATATTCCAGGAAATTATTAAGGAGAACTGCCCTGATATCATAGAATCAGAGGATAAAATCATCATTGAAAGAATCCACTGATCACCCCCTGAAAGAGACCCCAAAAGGAAAACTCCAAGGAATATTGTAGCCAAATTCCAGAATTATCAGGTGAAGGAGAAAATACTCCAAGCAGCCAGAAAGAAGCAATTTAAATATCATGGAGCCACAGTCAAGATTGCTCAGGACCTGGCAGCTTCAACATTAAAGGACCGCAAGGCTTGGAATATGATATTCCGGAAGGCAAAGGAGCTTGGATTGCAGCCGAGAATCTATTACCCAGCAAAAATGTGCATTTTCTTTCAGGGGAAAAGATGGACATTTAATGACATTGGGGACTTTCAATCTTTCCTGGTGAAAAGACCAGAACTGAATAGAAAATTTGATCTCAACATACAAGACTCAAGAGAAGTTTAAAAAGGTAAACAGAGGGGAAAAAAAAAAGTTACCCTATTAGGTTAAACTGTTTATATCCCTACACAGGAAGATAATACTCATAACTCTTAAGAATTGTAAATGTATTTGGGCAGAGAGAAGGACTTTATATAGAGGGTATAAATATAAATTGTCTTTGATGTGATGATACAAAAGAATTAAGGGGTTAAAAAGGGAGTCTCTGGGGAGGAGAGGAAAGGGGAGGTGGAATGGGATGAATTATATCATATGAAGAGGTGGAAAAAAACCTATTACAATAGAGGGAAAGAAAGGAGAGGGGAACATTGTTTCAACCCTATTCTCAGTAGATTTGACTCAAAGAGGGAATAACATACATTCATTGGGATAAAGAAACTTAACTCATTCTTTAGGGAAACAAAAGGGGAAGGGAAAGGGGGGGACTGATAGAAGGGAGGACAAAAGCAAGGGAGAAAAGGGTAAAGAAAAGAGAGGGGGGTGATAAAAAGGGAGGGCAGATCGGGGGAGGCAGGGGTAAGAAGTAAAATGGTGAGGAGGAATAGGGTGAAAGAAGGGGGGAAAAGTACAAAGGGGGTAAATAGAATGGAGGGGAATAGACAGTCAGTAATAATAACTGTGAATGTGAATGGGATGAACTCTGCTATAAAACGGAAGCGAATTGCAGAGTGGATTAAAAACCAGAACCCTACAATATGCCGTTTACAAGAAACACATTTGAAGCAGAGAGATACACACAGAGTAAAGGTAAAAGGCTGGAGCAGAATATATTATGCCTCAGCTAAAGTAAAAAAGGCAGGGGTAGCAATCCTTATCTCAGACAAAGTGCAGGCAAAAATAGATCTCATTAAAAGAGATAAGGAAGGAAATTACATCTTACTTAAAGGTACTATAGATAATGAAGTAATATCAATATTAAATATGTATGCGCCAAGTGGTATAGCATCCAAGTTCTTAGAGGAGAAGTTAAATGAGTTACAAGAGGAATTAGACAGTAATACTATACTAGTGGGGGATCTGAATCTCCCCCTCTCAGAATTAGATAAATCTAGCCAAAAAATAAATAAGAAAGAAGTGAAAGAGGTGAATAGATTACTACTAGAAAAGTTAGACATGATAGATGTCTGGAGAAAATTGAATGGGGATAGAAAGGAATATACCTTTTTCTCAGAAGTACATGGCACATTTTCAAAAATTGACCATGTATTAGGGCACAAAAACATCATAGTCAAATGTAGAAAGGCAGAAATAATAAATGCATCCTTTTCAGATCATGATGCAATAAAAATTACATGTAAGAAAGAGCCAGGGAAAAGTATAATGAAAATCAATTGGAAACTAAATAATTTCATTCTAAAGAATGAATGGGCCAAACAAGAAATCATAGAAGCAATCAATAACTTTATCCAAGAGAATGACAATAATGAGACAACATACCAAAATCTATGGGATGCAGCCAAAGCAGTGCTTAGGGGAAAATTTATAGCTCTAAATGCTTACATGAATAAGAAAGAGAAAGAGGAGATTAATGAATTGGGCATGCAACTTAAAAAGCTAGAAAAAGAACAAATTAGAAATCCCCAATTAGACACTAAATTAGAGATCCTGAAAATTAAAGGAGAAATTAATAAGATTGAAAGCAAAAAAACTATAGAATTAATCAATAAAACTAAGAACTGGTTTTATGAAAAAACCAATAAAATAGATAAAATATTGGTTAATTTGATTAAAAAAAAGAAAGAAGAAAACCAAATTACCAGTATCAAAAATGAAAAGGGTGATGTTACCACCAATGAAGTGGAAATTAAAGCAATAATTAGGAAATATTTTGCCCAACTGTATGCCAATAAATTTGACAATCTAAATGAAATGGATGAATATTTACAAAAATACAAACTGCCCAGGTTAACTGAAGAGGAAATAAAATCCTTAAATAAACCCATATTAGAAAAAGAAATTGAACAAGCTATTAATGAACTCCCTAAGAAAAAATCCCCAGGGCCAGATGGGTTTACGGGTGAATTTTACCAAACATTTAAAGAACAATTAATTCCAATATTATACAAATTATTTGGAAAAATAGGTGAAGAAGGAGTTCTACCAAATTCGTTTTATGACACAAATATGGTGGTGATACCAAAACCAGGCAAAGCAAAAACGGAGAAAGAAAATTATAGACCAATTTCCCTAATGAATATTGATGCTAAAATCTTAAATAAGATATTAGCAAGGAGATTACAGCAAGTGATCACCAGGATAATACACTATGACCAGGTGGGATTTATACCAGGAATGCAGGGCTGGTTCAACATTAGGAAAACTATTAACATAATCAACCACATCAATAAGAAAACCAACCAAAATCATATGATTATCTCAATAGATGCAGAGAAAGCTTTTGACAAAATACAGCACCCATTCCTAATAAAAACACTAGAGAGTTTAGGAATAGGGGGAGCTTTCCTTAGAATAATAAACAGTATCTACCTAAAGCCGTCAGCAAGTATTATATGCAATGGAGATAAATTAGAGGCCTTCCCAATAAGATCAGGGGTGAAACAGGGATGTCCATTATCACCCCTATTATTTAATATTGTCCTAGAAATGTTAGCTTTAGCAATCAGAGAAGAGAAAGGAATTAAAGGAATTAGAATAGGCAAGGAGGAAACAAAACTATCACTCTTTGCAGATGATATGATGGTATACTTAAGGAATCCTCGAGAATCAAGTCAAAAATTACTTGAAACAATTAACAACTTTAGCAAAGTAGCAGGATATAAAATAAATCCACATAAATCATCAGCATTTCTATACATGACCAACAAAGTCCAGCAGCAAGAGATAGAGAAATTCCATTTAAAGTAACGGTAGATAATATAAAATACTTGGGAGTCTACTTGCCAAGACAAACCCAGGAACTCTATGAACACAACTACCAAACACTCTTCACACAAATAAAATCAGATCTAAATAATTGGAAAGATATCAATTGCTCATGGATAGGCAGAGCTAATATAGTAAAAATGACAATACTGCCTAAATTAATTTACTTATTCAGTGCCATACCAATCAGATTACCTAAAAATTATTTTATACAGCTAGAAAAAATAATAACAAAATTCATCTGGAAAAACAAAAAATCAAGAATATCCAGGGAAATAATGAAAAAAAATTCACAGGAAGGTGGGTTAGCGGTACCAAACCTGGAGCTTTACTATAAAGCGGCAGTCATCAAAACTATCTGGTACTGGCTAAAAAATAGAGTGGTAGATCAATGGAATAGGCTAGGCTCAGGAAATGCAGTAGTAAATGACACTAGTAATGTAGTGTTTGATAAACCCAAAGACTCCAGCTTCTGGGATAGGAACTCAGTATTTGACAAAAACTGCTGGGAAAACTGGAAGATAGTATGGCAGAAATTAGGCATAGACCAACATCTGACACCTTATACTAAAATAAGGTCAAAATGGATACATGATTTAGACATAAGAGGTGATACCATAGGTAAATTAGGAGAGAAAGGAATAGTGTACCTATCAGATCTTTGGAAAGGAGAACAGTTTTTGACCAAACAGAAGAAAAACCAGTATGTAGCAGAATAAACCTTTATCTGGTGATAGGGAAGAGGAAGAACCTGCTCCATACACAGTTGAATGTATAAATAACACATTTATTAAGTACTTACTGTGTAAATCACTGTGCTAAACTCCAGGGATGCAAAAAGAAAAGTAAGGTAATCCCTGCTTTCAAGAAGTTCACTCTCTGACAGGGGAGACAATACACAGAGAAAGTTTTGCTGTAAGTCAAATGGAAAAGTCCCATGTTCCTTAGGCTTCAGAGGCAAAGCAGATGGCAATGCCTCTTCTTTAATGTCATTGGCACTGATAAAATGGTATCAGTTGGGGCAGTTAGGTGGCATAGTGGATAAAGCACCGGCCCTGGAGTCAGGAGGACCTGAGTTCAAATCCAGCCTCAGACACTTGACACTTACTAGCTGTGTGACCTTGGGTAAGTCACTTAACACCTCATTGTCCCACCAAAAAAAAAGTCTGATAAAATGTTATCAGTTCCTGATGTAGGACCATTTGACAGTGGGAAGGACTTTGGTGGTGAGAATTTTCTTTTAGGGGGAGGGGGTTGCATTTCCAGAGGTTGCCTCCCAGAATGATGGCTGAGAGGACACTGGGCTGGAAGCCATGCTTTTCCCAGAGCTCTAGGATTCTCCATCCTGGATTGTCTCCATTAGGACCTGAGGGGAGATGGTGGTCAGGGTGGCAGAGGTGGTCAGATTTGCCTGGCACATGCTGCCTCCACAGTTTCCTGTGCCAGGAGTAGTTGATGATGAACTATCGCAGAAGTCAACAAGGGTTTGCACCTGGCTTGAGAGGTCACAGTCAACTATTATTGCTGTTACTGTTGTTGTTGTTGTTGTTCGGTTATTTTCCATTATTTCCATCTCTTTGTTACCTCATTTGGGATTTTCTTGGAAAAGATACTGGAGTAATTTGCCATTTCCTTCTCCAGCTCATTTTACAAATAAGGAAACTGAGGCAAACAAGGTGAAGTGACTTGCCTAGGGTCACATGGCTAGGAAATGTCTCAGGACAGATTTGATTTCCAGAAGAGGATTTTTCCTGACTTCAGGCCCATTGTTCTGTCCACTGCGCCACCTAGCTTCCCCAACTATTATTACCTCTGTTAATTTAACTGATGAATTTTTTTTTTTAATTCAACTGATGAAGTTCAAAGAGACATGCCTATAGTACAATGCCCAGCACATAGTAAGTGCTTAACAAATACTTGTTTTCCTGGGACCCTAATCCACTGTTGGTGGAGTTGTGAACTGCTCCAACCAATCTGGAGGGCAATATGGAACTATGCCCAAAGACCTATCAAATTGTGCATACCCTTTGATCCTTTGATCCAGCAACACCACTGCTAGGTTTATATCCCAAAGACATGTATTTTTTTAATAGTTCCATTTATTTATTCATTCATTCATTCATATTATATATATATATGTATGTATATATATATATATATATATATATATTTTTTTTTTTTTAGTGAGGCAATTGGGGTTAAGTGACTTCCCCAAGGTCACACAGCTAGTAAGTGTTAAGTGTCTGAGGCCGGATTTGAATTCGTGTGCTCCTGAATCCAGGGCTGGTACTCTATCCACTGCGCCATCTAGCTGCCCTGATAATTTTTCTTTTTTGGTGAAGCAATTGGGGTTAAGTGACTTGCCCAGGGTCACACAGCTGGTGTCAAGTGTCTGAGGCAGGATTTGAACTCAAGTCCTCCTGAATCCAGGGCCAGTGCTCTATCCACTGTGCCACCTAGCTGCCCCAACGTGTATTTTTTTTATTTGAATTTGACAAAATTCTTTTTTCACCTAGATTTCAGGGACCAGAGGTAGCCCATTCTCTCACTTCCTCCTTGCCGGAAATGGTCCTGAAGGAGGGCAGAACTGCAGAACCCCACCACCCTTTTCCACCGGCCAGACTCTACACCCCTGAGCTCCTTCCCCCTTGCCACTGAGACCTACCTGAGGGGGTGTCCATGCCTGCAGACTTGGCTCCAGACCATGCGTGCTGGAATCCACAGCGTTTAAGGTGTGCTAAATGGGGTCACAAAGAGTCAGACATGACTGAAAATGACAATGATAAAATGACATCCCTTTACTCCTTTAGTAATTATGAAGAAATTCCTTGATTCAATTTGATGGAATTAATTACAAGACAGTCATTGGCTCAGCTGAATTAAGCTCTTCCTTGGTGGCCTTTTTTTTTTTTAAATAAATTTTTATTAATGCACTCTTACATGCTCACAGTTTAACTCTCACTGGCATGTTTTGCTGTTATATTACATTTACAGATTACCCCCACTGTGAGAGGGCTCGTGTAATAAAGTAAAAAAAATTAGGTAAAACTAATAATACAGCGGCCTCATCTGAAAGTGCATGCAACATTCCATATCAGTAGTACCTCCTACCCCTCTATCTTTTAAATTTATTTTTTCTCTTATCCATCACCCCACACACATTCCTTGAGGAGTGGGAAGGAAGTCGAAAAGAAAAACAAATTCCTTCTGACAAATATGCATAGTTAAGCAAAACATTTCCTCTTTGGTTCTATACAAAAATCTATGTTTCATTTTACACCCAAAATCTATCACTTCTCTGTCAAGAGGTGGATTGTAAGTTTCATTGTTGGTCCCCTGGGATCATCTGTGGTCACTGAGTTCTTACTGTTTTCAAAGTTGTTTGTCTTTACAGTAGTGATGTTATTGTACACATTTTCCTCCTGGTTCTGCTCATTTTCTTCTTCATCAGTTTATACAATTCTTCAGAATGGTTCATTTTGTGATATTGATGTTGTAGTATAAATTGTTCTGGTCCTACTCATTGCACTCTGCATCCATTCATATGATTCTTTCCATGTCTCTTCAAAATGATTCATTTCCTCATTTCTTACAGCATAATAGTATACCACCACATTCATCTACCACAACTTTTTCATCTATTCCTTGATTGATGGGCATCTTTTTAGTTTCTGTTTTTTAGAAGGTTTTGCCATCACCCTCCCCCTCACAAAAAAAAAATGCTGCTCTAAATATTTTTGTACAAATAGGACCTTTCCCTACTGCTTTGATCTCTTTTGGTCATAGGCCTACCTAAAGTTGTTGTTTGTCCTTCCTTCTTGAAGAGGACCATAACATCAGGATGATGTCATGACTTGCACTAAATTTGATTTAAGTGAGGGAGGGCTGTGCAAGGTCACCAACCTCACTTTCTCCTCCAGAGCCATCCAGGTCCAGTGGCAAGAAATACATCAGAATGACTGGAGATGGCTTCAGATATTTAAGGTGATTGGGGTTAAGTGACTAGCCCAAGGTCCCACAGCTGGTGTCTGAGGTGAGATTTTTTTTGTGTGTGTGTGAGGCAATTGGGGTTAAGTGCCCAGGGTCACACAGCTAATAAGTGTCTAGTGTCTGAGGTCGAATTTGAACTCGGGTCCTCCTGACTCCAGGGCCAGTGTTCTATCCACTGTGTTACCTAGCTTTCCCCCTGCCTAAGGCATAACTGAGTCAAAGAGCATGCACTGTTTAGTAACTTTTTGTATATAATTCCAAATTGCTTTCCAGAATTGTTGGAGTTATTCATAGGTTTACCAATAGTAAGCATATAAATGTTCCTGTTTCCCCACAGTCCCTCCAGCATTTCTCATCTTCCTTTTTTTTTTCCAGTTAACTTAACCAACATAGTGAATATAAGGGGGAATCCCAGAATGACCTGCATTCCTCTAATTAAGATTGCTTAGTGCTCTAATTGGAGCATTTTTTCATATGGCTCTAGATAGACTTGGTTCCTTCCCCTGAGAACTACCTATTCATATCTTTCTATCACTCACCACTTATCACTGTGCAACCTTCCCAGGCTCTAATACCTATGGGTTTGAGCCCTGTGTAATCCCTCTAAGCTAGAAAACTACCTAGGTATCAAAGGTTGAATTGTACTGTAACAATTGGAATGACGCCACCTGCTGGAGATTTACTGTAGAAGAGCTCCGCCCATGAGGTGAAGGTCTTTGAGGGCAAGACCGTGCATCTTTTCTTTGGCATCAGGAAGTGACGTTTGCTTGTGGGAGGAAGAAGGGGGAACCTGGCGCTCTGACTCAAGCTCTTTCCTGTGGACTCTGGCAGAGAGTGGAGCTAGAAATGTGCTCTCCCTTTAATAGATAGATGTATGTAGGCCAAATTCTTGTTCTCCTTAATAAATGTTTAAAAGTCTAACTCTTGCTAACGCTTATAATTTATTGGCAACCACTCATTAGATATTTTAGACAGACTAGCTAGAATTTTAGCCCTTAACAGTACATAAGGAAAATATGACGATTTCACAGGGCTTTGTCAGGAACATGAAAGAACGCATTGTGGGAATTAAAGGAGGAGACGATGCTCACACAAAAGGGATTAGGATTTCTTTTTTTTTTTTTTTTGCGGGGCAATGGGGGTTAATTGACTTGCCCAGGGTCACACAGCTAGTAAGTGTCAAGTGTCTGAGGCCAGATTTGAACTCAGGTACTCCTGAATCCAGGGCCGGTGCTTTATCCACTGCACCACCTAGCCACCCTCAGGGATTAGGATTTCATTGAACCTATTAAATTTGGGGGGTGGGGTGGGGCAATGAGGGTTAAGTGACTTGCCCAGGGTCACACGGCTAGTAAGTGTCAAGTGTCTGAGGTCAGATTTGAACTCAGGTCCTCCTGAATCCAAGGCCAGTGCTCTATCCACTGCGCCACCTAGCCGCTCCCTGAACTTATTATATTATAAATAAATAGGAAAGAGTTCATGTGAGGCTCTTATTTTTGTTGTTGTTTAGTCATTTTCAGTCATGTCTGACTCTTCATGATCAATTTTGGAGGTTTTCTTGGAAGAGATACTGGAGTGTTTTGTCATTTCCTTCTCCAGCTCATTTGACAGATGAGGAAGCTGAGGCAAACAGGGGGAAATAACTTGCCCAGGGTCACACAGCTAGTAAGTGTCTGGGGTCAAATTTGAACTCAGGTCTTCCTGACTGCAGAGTTGGTGTTCTATCCACTACACCACCTAGCTGCCTATGTGGCTACTTGGGTCAAATATTTTTGAGGAATTAATGGACCTACCAAGAGATTATATGATTATACAGGGTTTGATATAACTATCATAATGCCATCCATAAAAAGAAGAATCAAGAGACAGTGACACAGTTGGAAGTTTCTAGCACATCATAGTCACTTATTCCTTTTTGATTGATTTGGAGCTAAGGACCTTGGTCAGAATTTCAGCTCTGCTTATTCATGATTCTATCTCTATTTTTTTTTTTTTTAGTGAGGCAATTGGGGTTAAGTGACATGGCCAGGGTCACACAGCTAGTAAGTGTTAAGTGTCTGAGGCCGGATTTGAACTCAGGTACTCCTGACTCCAGGGCCAGTGCTCTGTCCACTGCGCCACCTAGCTGCCCCTCTATCTCTATTTTTTAACCAGTACAAAATTGTTCTGAGAATTACTGCTTTGTTATATAGCTAGAGATCTGGCACTGACAGAACCCCTTTTCCCCTACTTATTTTCATTACTTTTTTCTTAAGAATCTTGACTTTTTTTTGCCTCCATATGAATTTTGTTATTTTTTTTTCTTGTTCTATAAAGTAGTCCTTTGATGGTTTGATTACTTTGGCACTGAATTAGTAAATTAATTTAGAAAATGTTATTTTTATTATATTGACTTGCTCAACCCATAACCAATTAATATTTTCCAATAACTTATGTCTGTCTTTCTTTCCTTCCTTCTTTCTTTCTTTCTTTCTTTTTTGCAGGGCAATGAGGGTTAAGTGACTTGCCCAAAGTCACACAGCTAGTACGTATCAAGTGTCTGAGACCGTATTTTAACTCAGGTCCTCCTGAATCCAGGGCCAGCACTTTATCCACTGTGCCACCTAGCTGCCCCCTATCTTTCTTTCTGCAAACAATGTTTTGTAGTTGTATTTATGTAGTTTTTGTGTGTGTCTTGGAATATAGATTCCCAAGTATTTTATACATTTTGTAGTCATTTTAAATGGAATTTCTTTTTCTATCTCTTTTTGTTGAGGTTTATTGGTATTACACAGAAACTTGGAGAATTTTTATGGATTTATTTTATATCCTACACATTTGCTGGTTTTAATTGTTTCAATAATTTGTAGTTGACTCTTTAGGATTCTGTACGTACATCATGATATCATCTGCAAAAAGTGATAATTATGCTTCTTTTTTATGTATAGTTATTCCCCCAATTTCTTTTTCTTGACTTATTGACAACATTAATAGCACTATGCCAAATAGAAGTGATAACAATGGACATCTTTGTTTCACTCCTGATTTAATTAGAAAAGATTCTAGTTTATCTCCATCATATATAATGGTATCTCTTGGTTTTAGATACATATTATTTATTATTTTAAGGAAAGGTCCGTTTATTCCTATATTTTCTAGTGTTTTTAGCAGAAACATTTTGTCAAAAGTTTTTTCTGCATCTATTGACATAATCATGTGTTTTTGTTATTAATATGGTTAATTAAGTTTATAGTTTACCTAAACATAAGCATACTGTTTATTACTGGTATAATTCCAACTTGGTCATATTATATAACATTTTTGATATGTTATTTTAGTCTGTTTTAATATTTTATTTAAAATATTTGCATCTATGTTCATTAGGGATATGAGTCTATAGTGGTTTTTTCCATTTTGATTTTACCTATTTTATGCATCAAGATTATATTTGTGTCATAGAAGGAATTTGGTAGGGTCCTGTCTTTTACTAGTTTTGTAAACAGTTTATGTAATATTGGAATTAATTATTTTTTAAATGTTTGATAGAATTCACTTGTTGATCCATATGCCCTGTATTCCCTCCCCCTGCGCACCTTGGAAGTTTATCTATAGCTTGTTCAATTCCTTCCTCTGACATTGGGTTATTTCAATTCTTATTTCTTGTTCTGTTATTTTAGATATTTTCTATTTCCATGCATATTTATTTCATTTAAATTGCTGGTTTTGTTGGCATATAATTGTACAAAATAGTTTCTAATGTTATCCTTTATTTCTTTCATTTGTTGTGAATGTTCCTATTTCATTTTTGATACTGGTAATTTGGTTTTCCTCTTTCTTTTTAATCAAATTATCTAATGGTTTATTGGTTTGGTGGTTTTTTAAGTTCCTTTTAAAGTATTGTTTATAGTATTTTTATTTTCAGTTTTGTTCATCTCACCTTTGATTTTCAAGTAGACTTAAGAAGGAAGATCAACCTCTGAGAAGATCATTCCTTGTCAATCAAGAAGAAAGGCAGCTATGGAGGAAGAATGAAACAACATGACAGGAACATAGGAAAGGGGGAAAGAGAGAGACAGACAGAAACACAGACAGAGAAACAGAGACAGAGAGAAAGAGAGACAAAGATCCAAAGAATAAGCAGAATAATGGGAATAGCACAATCTAGGAGTCAGGAGACTTGGGTTCCAGTCCCAATTCTGCCACCAACTAGCTGTGTGACCTTGGGTAAGTCATTTCTGCTCTTCAAAGCTTCCATTTCTCCCATTGTAAAATAATAATAGCAGCTAATATTTATATAGCACTTTACATTTTGAAAAGCTCTTTACAAATATTATCTCATTTCATCCTCACAATAACCCTGGGAGGTAGAGGCTATTATCCCCACTTTACAGTTGAGGAAACTGAGGCCGAGATAGGCTGAGTGATTTACCTAGGATTATAGAGCTAGTAAGTGTCTGAGGTGGGATTTAAACCCATGTTTTCCTGCCTCCAAATCCAAAGCCACCTTAGCTGCAAAACATGAGAGTTGGACTAAATTAACTCAAAGGTCCCTTCCACCTCTGACATCCTATGGTTTTATGACCTTGGAGAGAGAGAGAGAGAGAGAGAGAGAGTGTGTGTGTGTCCATGTCTGTGTCTGTGTGTGGTATGGGAGGGAGGGGAATGACTTTCCTACTTAATTCCTTCTCATTATTTATATTGTTTATATCCCTACATTTTGGCCGGTGGATTGGTGACCCTTGGTAATAGATATGATTATACTGAATGAGGTCATGGGCCATGGTTTGCCCCATTGATTACCCAGGCACACTGAACCTGAGAAAGGTAGCAAGGGGTTCTATAGGCAGTTTTCAGAATATTCAGGAGAGCAGTTGTTACCATAGCACACCCCCAACATGGGCCTCATCCGCTTTACTGAAGTCCTAAAGCTTCATCCCTCCTTCTCCTACATATACCCCTTGAGTCCCTCCATTATACTATGGCCACCCTTCATGGACCCCACAGAAACCCAGATTCTCATCCTGACGCTTTCTTTCTTTCTTTTTTTTTTTTCATCCTGACAGTTTCATTGATAAACCTTGGGCAAGAGTCTTATCATGGATAAGCCTCAATATATTGATCTGTAAAATGGGAAATTCTCTGTGCCCTTGTCTACCTCATCATCAAATTATATATCTGTAGATCACTATGTAAATTGTAAGGAATCGATTTATAAAGAAAAACCCACAGAGAGACAAAGGGACTGTGATTTTGACTCAGCTTTATTAAGTTTGGTTTAGGGGTGGGGATAGAATTCTGTGGCTCAGGTCTACCTGGGCCATCGGAGCTAGGGCGGGGACCGCCTACAGGGCTCTGGAAATGGGTAGAAGGGAATGGGCCAGAAACACTGAAGTTTCAGCTGACCAGATGTCCTGTAAGAGAAAAGAAGGGATATCAAGGTGGCTCCTCAGTATCCAAGGCTCTCCCACTTAGTATGGCATCTTGTCCCCATCCCCAGAGACTCTGCCCCTGTTCTTCCCCAGGGGATCCTAATCCTGCCCCCCTGAGGGCCCTTCCCCCTCCTTCTTCCATTCCTTCTACTCCCTTAGATCTGGAGAGTGCGCACGTGCACGTGCACGCGCGCGCGCGCACACACACACACACACACACACACACACACACACACACACACACGCCATACCCTCCTCCCCCCAATCCAGAAAAGTTCAGGGACTTTGGGGAACTTGGTACCTGAGAATGCCGCAGCAGAACCATCTACTCCAAGAAATCCACGCCGTCGTGGTACATTCTCTGGCCCACTGCTCTCTTCCCATACCTGCCAAGTAATGTGGGAAATCCATCTGGGGCCAGAGCTGCCCATACCGCCACCACCTGGACAAGGCCATGCTTTCTCTCTCTCTCTCTCTCTCTCTCTCTCTCTCTCTCTCTCTCTCTCTCTCTCTCTCTCTCTCTCTCTCTCTCTCTCGCGCGCGCGCGCGCACACACACACACACACACACACAGAGTCTCACAAACTCAGACATACAGTCATTAGACACACACATTGACCTGAGAATGACATTCCTAATCCCTACCTAGGACAGAGAGTAGGATTTGAATTGTGCATATAGGTTAGGGTTAGGTTAGGGGTGTGGTTTGTGCCCAGGATCAGAGTTGGTGGGAATTTGTGGGGGGTTTTCATACTATATCTAGATAGATCTGGTCACATTAACATCAAGGTCTCACTGCCAAGAAAAGTGGTCCAAACTCATACTTGTGCATTTCCTTTACATTTGCCCACACACCCAGAACTGCAAAGTTGGAAAGGACCTCGGAGGTTAACAAAACAACACATTGCTTTGCAATGTTCCCAGCCCAAAACCCTCTGCTTTCAAACCTCCCACTACGAGGAGCTCACTATCTTGCCATTTTTCAGACCTGCAGACCCCAGCGACTGTCACTCACCTGGGCCGGGTCAGCCTATTGATGTATCTTCTAAGCTCTGCAGCATACAGGGCCATCTGCTCGGGGGTGGCATCATCACCAGGGTACACTGGCTCCTGTGGGGCCCCCTGAGCACAGGGTGGCAGCAAGAGAGCTACGCAGCAGGAGAGGACCAGAAGAGAGAGCCAATACTGAGGGGCAGCCATCTGAGGAACAAAGGATGAAAGAGAAGAATTAAAAGAGAAGGCAGGGGAGAAAGCAGTGGAGAAATGGAGACAAAGAAGGAAAAGAAGTGAGAAATGAAGGAGGGGGAAAAGAGAAGTCAGAATAAGGGAGATGTGAACAGAGCAAGTGAGAAAAGAATGGAAAAGAATGAAAGGAGAAAAAGAGGGAGAATTCAGGAAGAGGGAGGGAATGAAAAAAGAGGGAGAGAGAGGGAGAGAGAAAGAAAGAGAGAGCCCTAGGGGGCAGCTAAGTGGCGCAGTGGATAGAGCACCAGCCCTGGATTCAGGAGGACCTGAGTTCAAATTCAGCCTCAGACATTTGATGCTTACTAGCTGTGTGACCCTGGGCAAGTCACTTAACCCCCATAGACCCACAAAAAAAAGAAAAGAAAGAGTCCATTAAAAGAATGTTCCAGATGCCTGTCCAACAGGATATTCGATGGTCCTTCCAAGGAAAGCAGAACTCCCAATTCCCCAACTCTTCTAATATCTCACTCATTTTCTCCCCCCAACTCCCACCCAGCCTCCCTCTCCAAAGCACTGAATGCATGACCAGGGGCTGCATTATACAGGACAAGGGACCTATGCACAGACACTCCCTGACTCAAGTACAGAGCCTTAACTAGGGTGGGACAATCAGGGCTTAATCTAGGTGGCTGAAATCCAGAGAGAACCAACAGCACTTAGAGTCGGTCCCTCAGCAAGCAGTGTGGAAACAACTAAGCTTAGGACCCAGTTAGCAAGAATTTGTTCAAATAGAAAACTTCAGGTAGATGCTTGGTCTTCCTGGTGGATGACATGCCCCAGCGACCCTGTTCACCATCCCCTCAGATCCCTAGCAAAATTCCATGAGGAATACCAGTGATTCTGCCTACAGGGACTGGTGTCCTGGGGTATATGTCCTTCCCTAACAGAACAGTGCTCTGAAGTCTACCCCAAATGAATTTGTCTTGAAGTTGATTCGAGGATTGCAGTACGGAGTTTGTCCTCAATTCCAAATTTCCTAGTTTTAGCTCTGCCTCAGACTGATCAGCCCCAATGCTTGGTCAAAGTAAGGACTGACCAACACATGGACAATCTGACATTAAGAGTTGCTGCAAGGGAAAGTGGATTCACATGACAACCAGAAGGTGGAGAATAAGGAATGGGAAGAGGAGAACAAATGCCCACAGTGACTCATTCCAGGGAGGGCTTCCTGAAGAAGGAGAAATGGGAGGAAACCTTGAAGAGGAAAGAATGCTTGGCAATGCCTGATCTAGGTGTTGGGAGAGCATCCCTTGTGATACACAGGCACACTGTCTCAGACATATATGCACACAATCACACATACTCAAGGATATGTGACCATACCTGGACATATTTCCTTCAAAAGACGCTCACCTTGGGGCAGCTAGGTGGCGTAGTGGATAGAGCACCAGCCCTGGATTCAGGAGGACCTGAGTTCAAATCCGGCCTCAGACACTTAACACTTACTAGCTGTATGACCCTGGGCAAGTCACTTAACCCCAATTGCCTCACTAAATAAAATAAAATAAATAAAAAATATAAGAAAAGACGCTCACCTTGGGGCAGCTAGGTAGCGCAGTGGATAGAGCACCAGCCCTGGATTCAGGAGGACCTGAGTTCAAATCCAGCCTCAGACCCTTGACACTTACTAGCTGAGTTCAAATGCTGACTGAGTAACTAGCTATATGACCCTGAGCAAATTCATTCTCAATTTCCTCATCTGTAAAATGAGCATAATAATAGCACCTACTGCTCAGGGTTGTTGTGAGGGAGAATTAAGTTTTGTTTTTTTTGGCGAGGCAATGAGGGTTAAGTGAATTGCCTCACAAAAAAAAAAAAAAAAAGACACTCACCCACCCCAGAGTCCCTAGGATATGTCTCATTACTGGTACACAAGGCAGCTGATGCAAGAACCAGGATTCCTGGAGGTCCCAAGGGGGAAACTCCAATGCCAGAGTCTCAGGCCTTCACCCAGTAGAGGGGACTCTAACCCAGTTTGCACATCTAAACTTCCCTGGCTTCTCCTTTCACACCATCCCTCAAGTTCCAAGTTTCTTTCATCTGTGTCAGCTTCCGATGACCAACTTGAGATCTCCCCAAACCTCTCTTCCCAAATGGTCTATTAAACCCAAGGGCTAGAGCTATCACCCCTCAGTTTCTTCATCCTTGTGCCCACTTACCTTGAATCCAAGGGGGTGAGCTAGCCTGTTGTTGCAGGTGGTACAAGGTGGTACAAGGTAGCCTGATTCAGCTCAGATAGGGTCTTCCCCACAACCCTTTCTGCCTCTTTTATATTCCTCCCAGCCTGCCTCCCCAAAGTCTCCACCTCCTCACCTTCATCATCCCTCTCCTTTCACCAACCCCCCCCCCCATCTCCCTCTGCAATACCCACCCAGAGGAGGAACAGAGCTGTAAAAAGGAAGACCAATGGACCCTTGGGTTGTGTGACAATAACTAAACCTGAGACCACCCTCTCCCTGGCCCCAGGCCATTTCCCAAACATAGCCAGTCTCCTGAAGAAACAGTCTTCTCCTGGAAATATATTTCTACCCAGCAGCCCTGGTCACCGTCACGCCCAGCCTCCTCTCCTAGTCAATGTCACTGGATTCAGATGTCGAGGTTGGGGGGCTGGGAGAGAAGGAGAGGGAGAGGTCAACTCGTTTGCTCTGTACCCATAGACTTCAGTTCTCTCTCTATTCTCAGGAACCGCACAGGTTACCAAAACTTGGAGGATCCCACTACTGATTCACCAGAAAAATATAAGCTGTTCTGTGGCTGCCAGCAGGAGCCACTGGCCTGTTTGTTTCCCTTCACCCTTAAGGGAGAAGACATTATATCTGGGGGAGGAAAAGAGGCAAAATAATGGTTAAGGGAAAGAAGAAGGGGAAAAGGAGGAGAAGGAACAAGAAGAGAAGATGGAAGAGAAAGAAAAGGAAGAAACTCCTGGAGAGGTTACCTTGAGGGCTTCCCCAGTGCCTAACACTGTGCATGCTTGTGGGACTGGATTGAATGAAAACTTCTGAACGCCAGGCCTTACTTGTGTCCAGTAAATTCAAAGTCCTGCAATGTCCAAAGGATACCACCAGGTGGAGCCCTAACCCAAAGCTAACTGCCCAAGCGAAACCAGCCTGCACCCTGGATACAAGAGTCAGGGAAGAGGACTTTGAGCTGAATAAGATTAAGCAATGAGGGGCCCCAATTAAGGGGTGTGAACCCTAACATTAAAGGATAAGTGACTCAACTGAGGTTTTGAGTCAATCCTTAGAAAATGTCTGGGATTCAGTACAAAAAGGGGGACATTATCCAATGGGAAGGACCTGGTTTGAAGTAGTTTGAAGTTTTTTTGGTTTTGGTGAGGCAATGAGGGTTAAGTGACTTGCCCAGGGTCACACAGCTAGTAAGTGTCAGGTGTCTGAGGCCGAATTTGAACTTAGGTCCTCCTGAATCCAGGGCAGGTGCTCTATCCACTGCACCACCTAGCTGCCCCACCCTGAAGCCATTTTTAAAGAAAATGACCCCATCCTCCAGACCTAGTTGGATGGTAAAGTAGGGAAAGAGAAGGGAGTGAGCATTTATTAAGACCCTACTGTGGGGGCAGCTAGGCGGCACAGTGGATAGAGCACCAGCCCTGGATTCAGGAGGACCTGAGTTCAAATCCTGCCTCAGACACTTGACACTTACTAGCTGTGTGACCCTGGGCAAGTCACTTAACCCTTATTGCCCCACCCAAAAAAAAGAAAGAAAGAAAAAGAGCCTACTGTGTGCGAGGATCTGTGCTAAGCTCTTTACATATATTATAAATCCACACAACAAACCTGGGAAGTAGGTACTATTATTATCATCCCCATTTTATAGTTGAAGAAACTGAGGCAGGCAAAGGTTAAGTGACTTGCCCAGGGTCACACAGCTAGTAAGTTTCTGGGACTATATTTGAACTTATTCTTTCTTACTCTAAGCCCAGAGCCCTCCCTATGCACTGTGTCACCTATCTTGCTAAAGTGGATAGATAGGGTACTGGACCTGAAATCAAGAAGACCTGAGTTCAAATGCTGACTGAGTAACTAGTTATATGACCCTAAGCAAATCCCTTCTCAATTTCCTCATCTGTAAAATGAGCATAATAATAGCACCTACTACTCAGGGTTGTTGTGAGGAAGAATCAAGATTTTTTTTTTTTTGGCGAGGCAATGAGGGTTAAGTGACTTGCCCAGGGTCACACAGCTAGTTAAGTGTCAAATGTCTAAGGCTGGATTTGAACTCAGGTCCTGCTGAATCCAGGGCAGGTGTTTTATCTACTGTGCTACCTAGCTGCCCCTAAGATAATTTTTATAAGCCCTTTGCAAACTCTAAGGCACTATATAAATACTAGCTATTGTTATTAACATTATTATTCTCCTCTGGAGTCCTCAAACTTCTTATTGGAAGGGTGCCCTCCCCAACCCAGCAAGAATGACAAATTGCTCAAACATGGCAGCTGGTGCAGATGCTGGCCTACACAAGCTTGAAATTGTATCTCAAAACCCAATTTGCTGTTTCTGCCTTGGATTTTGTCCCTGAATATATGTGACTAAATGATGATCCTGAGGTGGACATTTCAGGCCTTGGGAACTCCTTTGTGAGTTCAAGAGGTTGGGTCCCAAGAAGGCATATTAGAGGCAGTCACCCAGATGAACTCTTTCAACATTTCCCTCCAAACAACTATAAAATAACTCCCCGTATCAAATTTTGGAATGGCAGGGCCAACAAAAGATCAGGGTGGATGTTTTTCTGGCCTAAGAAAACATGGGAAATCTTCTCCAGAAAGATGTCTGTGACCCCAGAGTGAAGACCTGTCCAGAGCCCACATCTAGCAGCAGCAATAATAGCCATAGCAGCAATAGAAGCTTCAGGAGTTCTCAGCCAGAGAACTGAGATGGTAAGGGGGTTGGATGATTGGTCAGAAAGATATTGGCACTGGGGATAGCTCGGTGGTGCAGTAGATAAAGCACTAGCCCAGGATTCAGGAGGACCTGAGTTCAAATTCAGACTCAGACACTTGACACTTACTAGCTGTGTGACCCTGGGCAAGTCACCTAACCCTCATTGCCCTGAAAAGAGAGGGAGATAAAGAGAGACAGAGACAGAGACAGAGAGATTAGCACTGGGTATCACTGGCACTGATTGGCAACTCTTTTGCCCATACACAATTCTGGCTTGTAGTTGCAGGGAAGAGAGGAGCACTTGAGGTTGTTTATAAGGAAACAGGGGCCCTCATCACAGTTCCAAGGCCAAGAGGAGTGCTACTACTTATAGCTACAAGGGAGAAGAGACCCTTCCTGGGTAAAGACCAGAATGCAGACCAGAGGAGTAATGACCACATGCCTCCCTGGATTACAACACCTCCTTGGAAGCACCAAAAATTTACAGACTTCCAGAACTGGCTCTGAAACAGCAGCATAAAAAAGCCTAAAGCTTGGGAGAGTGGCTCCCCACTCCACAGTAAACAGAGTCCAAATTTAACATAAAGTTCAAAGTAAAGAAATAGACCAGAAAAATTAACACCCCCCCTCAAAAAAAAAAAGAAGACTTGACCATAAAAGGCTACTACAGTAGGGGCAGCTAGGTGGCACAGTGGATAGAGCACCGGCCCTGGAGTCAGGAGTACCTGAGTTCAAATCCAGCCTCAGACACTTAACACTTACTAGCTGTCTGACCCTGGGCAAGTCACTTAACCCCAATTGCCTCACTAAAAAAAGAAAAAAAGGGGAAAAAAAGTTACTACAGTAGCAAGGAAGACCAGAACACAAACTCAGAAGATGACACCAACATGAAAACAGCTACAACCAAAGCCTCAAAGACAAATGTTTACTGAACACAAGCCCAATAAGAATTCCTGGAAGTGTTTCCCCCAAAAAAGATAAGAGTGGTAGAGGAGGGGCATCTAGGTGGCACAGTGGATAAATCACCAGCCCTGGATTCAGGTGGACCTGAGTTCAAATCCAGTCTCAGACACTTGACGCTTACTAGCTGTGTGACCTTGGGCAAGTCACTTAACCCTCATTGCCCAGCCCCCCCCCCAAAAAAAGAGTGATAGAGGAAAAATTAGGAAAAGAAATGAGTGATGTGAGAAAATTATAAAAAGAGAATTAGTAGTAGACTTCCACCAGTCGCGGACAACCATTGATCAGCACCTTGAAGAGCCACAGGCCACAGTGTGGCTGTGCAGTCTGATACAGGAGCCGCAGCTCCTGCCACAACAAGGACATTGGAAAACTGCACTCTCTGTTGCCTGTCAGTTCCTGCATCTCATTCGTTTTTCTTTCTCCAGAGCTTGGAGGCCCATCTCAGCTGCTTGCAAGCTGCTCTTGAGTACTCCATCAGGCGTGGTCCTTGGCCATTTCCTCCCAGCTGCCGGTGTCTATTCCCAGAGCCCACCTGCCCAAAAAAAAGAGAATTAACACCTTGGTAAAAGAGGCACAAAAATATTGAAGAAAATAACACTTAAAAAAATTGGACTAATGGTAAAAGAGGTATAAAAATTCAATGAAGAAAATAACTCCTTAAAAATCATAATTGGCCAGATGGAAAAAGAAGTACAAAAATTAACTGAAGAAAATAATTCCTTTAAAAATTAGAATTGGGGGCAGTTAGGTGGTGCAGTGGATAAAACATCAGCCCTGAATTCAGGAGAACCTGATTTCAAATCCAGCCTCAGACACTTGACACTTACTAGCTGTGTGACCCTGGGCAAGTGACTTAAAACCCTCATTGCCCCACCAAACTATTTTAAATTTTTTTTAAATTAGAATTGGGAAAAAAAGCTAATAACTATGAGTCATCAAAAAACAAATAAACAAAGTCAAAGAATGAAAAAAAAATAGAAGAAAATGTGAAATATCTCATTAGAAAAACACCTGACCTGGAAAATAGAATGAGGAAAGATAATTTCAAGAATTATTGAACTGTTAGAAAGTCATGATTAAAAAAAAGAGCCTAGACATTATATTTCAAGAAACTATCTGGGCAGCTAGGTGGCGCAGTGGATAGAGCACTGGCCCTGGAGCCAGGAGTACCTGGGTTCAAATCCGACCTCAGACACTTAACACTTACTAGCTGTGTGACCCTGGGCAAGTCACTTAACCCCAATTGCCTCACTAAAAAAAAATAAAGAAACTATCAAGGAAAACTGTCCTGATATCTTAGATTCAGAGGGTAAAATAGAAATTGAAAGAATCTACCAATAACTTCCTGAAAGAGATCACAAAATGAAACTTCCCAGGAATGTTATAACTAAATTCCAGAGCTCCTAGGCTCCCAGGTTAAAATATATATATTACAAGCCAGAAAGACATACTTCAAATATAATGGAACTACAATTAAGATCACACAAGATTTAACAACTTCCACATTAAAAGAGCAATGGGTTTAGAGGATGACATTCTAAAAGGCAAAGGAGCTAGGATTACAATCAAGAATAATATATCCAGCAAAACTGAATATAATCCTGGGGTTGGGGAAGGGGTGGATATTTCAGGAAATAGAGGACTTTCAAGCATTCCTGATGAAAAGACCAGAGCTGAGTAAAAAATTTAGCATTCAAACATAAAACTCAAGAGAAGCATAAGAAGGTAAATATGAAAGAGAAATCATAAGGGATTCAATAAGGTTAAACTGTTTATATTTCTAGGTGGAAAGACAATTCATGTAACTCCTAAGAACTTTATCATTATTAGAGCAGTTAAAAGGAATCTACACATTGGTATGAGTCAATTATATTGGAATGATCTCTTAAAAAATGGAGTAAGAGGCAGCACCTAGGTGGTGCAGTGGATGAAGCAACAGTCCTGGATTCGGGAGGACCTGAGTTCAAATCCAGACTCAAACACTTGACATTTACTAGCTGTGTGACTGGGTGTGTCACTTAACCCTCATTGCCCCACAAAAAAAAGAAAGAAAGAAAGAAAAGAAATCAAGTGAGAAAGGGATGCACTGGGAGAAGGTGACAGGTAGAAGTTCAGTGGGGAAATTTTTCTTACATAAAGGAGGCATGCAAAGAAGAGCTTTTACAGCAGAGAGGAAAATGGGAGGGGCTAATGGGTAATGCTTGAACCTCACTCTCATCAGAAGTGGTTCAATGAAGGAAGGATACCTATACACACTCAGTTATTTATAAAAATTTATCTTACACAATAGGGAAATAGGAGGCAAAGGGGATAAGAGAAAGGAAGGGGATGATAAAAGGGAGGGTGGATTAACAGAGGTAGTGGTTAGAAGCAAAATAGACTTTTGAGGAGGAACAGGATGAAAAGAAAGAGAAAAATAAACAGAAGAAAATGGGATAGAGGGAAATACACAGTTAGTAATTATAACTGAATGTGAATGGGATGAGTTCATCCATAAAACAGAAGCAGATAGCAGAATGGATTAGAAACCAGAATCCAACAATATATTATTTACAAGAGACAGCCTTGAAACAGAAAGACACATACAAAGTTAAAATAAAAGGCTAGAGCAGAAACCATTATGCTTCAGCTGAAGTTAAAAAGGCAGGAATAGCAATCATGATCTCGAGAAGACAAAGCAAAAAAGAAAATAGACCTAATTAAAAGAGATAATCAAGGAAACTACATTTTTTTTTTGGTGAGGCAATTGGGGTTAAGTGACTTGCCCAAGGTCACACAGCTAGTAAGTGTTAAGTGTCTGAGGCTGGCTTTGAACTCAGGTCCTCCTGACTCCAGGGCCAGTGCTCTATCCACTGCGCCACCTAGCCACCCTGGAAACTACATTTTACTAAAAGGTACTATAGACAATGAAGTAATATAAAAAGATTTTAAAGCAATTTTCTCTGATAATAGCTTTATTTCTCAAATATTCTAAGGACTGAATCAAATTTATAAAAAATAAGAGCCATTTCCCAATTGATAAATGGACAAAGGATATGAACAGGCAGTTTTCAGAAGAGAAAATCAGAGCTCTCTTATTGCCATATGAAAAAATGTTCTAAATCACTATTGATTGGAGAAATCCAAATTAAAACAATTCTGAGGTACCACCTCACACCTATCAGATCAACTCACATAATAGAAAAGGAAAATGACAAATGCTGGAAGGGATGAAGAAAAATAGTTACTCTGTACTGTTGGTGGAGTTGTGAACTACTCCAACCATTCTGGAGAACAATTTGAAACTATGCTTAAAGGGTTATCAAACTGTGCATACCCTTTGACCCAGTAATATAGCACTACTAGGTCTGTATCCCAAAAAGATTTTTTAAAGGCAGGGAAAGACGATATATAAAAAAAATTTATATCAGCTCTTTTTGTGGTAGCAAAGAATTGGAAATCAAGAAGATACTCATCAGTTAAGGAATGGCTGGACAAGTTGTGGCATATGATTGTGATGGAATGTTCCTGTGCTCTAAGAAATTAGGCGGGGTCAGAAAAACATGGTAAGACCTATAAGAACTGATACAACGTGAAGTAAGAAGAATTGGGAGGTCATTGTGCATAGTAACAACAATGTTGTAATGAAGCAACTGTGAAAGACTTTGGCTACTCTGATCATACAATGATCCAAGATAATTCCAAAGGACTCATGATGGAAAAATGCTGTCCAGCTCCAGAAAGAGAACTGAATGATTAGGTCCTCTGACTTCTAATCCAGTGTTCTTTTGACCTTATGGGGATTGGGGGGGGGCAGGGAATAATGTGGTAGGGGAGAAAGAATATTAACATGAAAGTCAGAAGACATGGGGTTAGTTTGATGCTAATTTGCTGAGTGACTTGCTTAGACAAGTCACTTTCCTTCCATGGGATTCCTTTTCCTCTGTAAAATAAAGGCACTGGATTTTTTAGATCTGCAAAGTGCTTTATATAACACAAGAACTCATTTTACGCTCTCGACAAGCCTGTGAGATGAGTGCTACAGACATCATTATCCTTATTTTCCAGATGAGAAAAACAGAGACTGAGAGAGATTAAGTGACTTGCCCAAGGTCATGTGGCTGACACTTATATAGAACTTTAAGGTTGACAAAGTGCTTCACATAGATAGTATTATCTCATTGTATTGTCACAACAACCCTGTGAGGTAGGTGCTTTTAATATCCCCAGTTCTATAGATGAGGAAACTGAGGCTAAGAGAGATGGAGTAACTGGCACAGGATCACACATTAAGTGTCTTATACAGGATTCAAACCCAAGTCTTTGGAACTCCAAGTCTAGAACTTTCTCCACTATACTCCACTACTATCTTAGACAGGTAATGGGGCTCTTTCAGTATCTATGAGTCTCTGAAAAGCTCTGTTACTTCTAGAAAGCACATACAAGAGAATATTTATTCAGGTCACAGGTTCTCAGAATTTAGAACTCAAAATTTTTAAAAATGAATATTAATTTTTTACATGAGATTGGGAACTATCTAATGAAATAAATAAAAACTTTTTAAAAATGAAAGCCTATGTTGGGGGGCAGCTAGGTATTACAGTGGATAAAGCACCAGCCCTGAATTCAAGAGAACCTGAGTTCCAATCTGACCTCAGACATTTGACACTTACTACCTGTGTGACCCTGAGCAAGTCACTTAACCCTCATTGCCCTACAAAAAAAAGAAAGAAAGCCTATGTTATAGCAGAACTCAAAAGAAGAGATGGGAAGACATTCTTACTCCTCCCCTCCACCCTCACCTTTGCAGAGGTAGAAGGCCAACAGAAGTTGTACATTACATATAGATGGGGGCTTTTTTTGATTTATTGATCCGTCGTGCTGATTTTTTCCACTTCTCTTTTTCTTATTTTTGCCTTTAAAAAGTATTACTTAATAAATGGGATGACTCTCTTGGAGAGGAAGAGGGAAGAGTAATGAAGAAAACTGTGGAAATGTAAAAAAAAGATATCAATGAAAAAAAATTTTTAAGTCTTTGTTTTATGTTCTAACGTTCCTTCCTGCTCCAACATTCTAAAAGTTCTAGGATTCCAAGTCTCACTCATAAATATTTAGTTGAAATATTCCTGAACCAGGAATCAGGAAAACCTGATCTGGGGGCTCTGACTTCCCTCTGGAAGAGAAGAAATGATGCCAACACAACTAATATAGACTCCTTTTTCTGGCTTTTCAAGGCTTTCTCCACACTCCAGCCCCTACCTATCTAGCTTAAGCTATCTCCTCTGCTTCCCCATCACATATCCTTTTTGGTACTTTAGGCTTCTTCTTCACTGTATATATCAGGTATGTCACACTCATTCCCACTTCCATACCTTTGCCTTTTTCTCCCCAACAGTGTTCTCAATCCTTCAAGTTCAGCTGAAGTCCCATCTCTTCCATGAAGTTTTTCCTGAACCCCCCAATACTAGTTTCTCCCAGACTACCCTAAGTTTAACAATTTTATTTATTTATTTCTATTATTTTCTTTATATTTGTTCATGGGGGGGGGGGCAATGAGGGTTAAGTGACTTGTCCAGGGTCACACAGCTAGTAAGTGTCAAGTGTCTGAGCCACATTTGAACTCAGGTCCTCCTGAATCCCCATCTGGTGCTTTATCCACTGTACCACTTACCTGCCCCTACATTTGTTTGGTAAATATAAGTTTACACCCACTGCCTCCCCCTTTAGAATATTATCTCCTTCCTTGACAAGAAAGGATTGCTCAATTCATTGAATAATGCTTCTCATTGCATGGTATAGTGCCTGGTACATAGTAAGTGTTTAGGAAAAACTTGATGATTGCTTAATGATTGAAAGGAACCTTAAAACATAGAAAGTATTAACTGGAAGAGACCTTTGAACCTAAAATGTTAGGACTGAAAGAAACATTAAAATAGAATAAATAGAATACCAAGGACTCTTAGAGACTAATTCCTCCATGTGTATTTTTAGAATAATTTTTATTCATTTTGAACTTACATACAAAAAGATCCAAAAAAGAATATGTACACAGTACAACACAAAAAGATATTTTATATCTTTATCATAGCTATTATATCTTTATTATTATATATTATAACTTTATAATTTATATCTTTTTTATATAAAACCATGATTTCTATTTCACGCTGTTTCCTTTTTTTGAAAACTATGTATTTAATACTACCTATCATTTTCAAAGCTACCCTACTTTTCTGTGTTTCCAAGTTTTCTTTTGTCAGCTGCGCACTTTTTTTTCTCTCCTCCTCCCCACCCTGCCCTAAATAAGGCTACCATTAGACACACAAATGTGTATTTATGTAAAACCATACTATACATATTTCTATTTATCATTTCTTTCTGTGAATATGGATAGCATCTTCCTTCATAGGTCCTTTGTAGTTAATTTGAGTATTTCTTTCACTCAAAATAACTTAGTCATTCAAAATTGTTCTTAGAACAGTATTACTGTTGCTGTGTACAGTGTTCTGTACTGTACTATGTACAGAACCAAGAGGTTCTGTTCTGTGACATTTAAAAAGTTCAAGAGCCCCACAATACAATGATCCAAGACAATTCCAAAAGACTCGTGATAGAAAGGTTCTCCACACCCAGAAAAAGAACTAAGGAGTCTAGATGCAGATCAAAGCAAAAGGAAGAAAGGAAGGAAGGAAGGAAGGAAGGAAGGAAGGAAGGAAGGAAGGAAGGAAGGAAGGAAGGAAGGAAGGAAGGAAGGAAGGAAGGAAGGAAGGAAGGAAGGAAGGAAGGAAGGAAGGAAGGAAAGAAAGAAAGAAAGAAAGAAAGAAAGAAAGAAAGAAAGAAAGAAAGAAAGAAAGAGAGAAAGAAAGAAAGAAAGAAAAGCAACAAGATAGGAGATGTAATGTCATGTAAAGCAAGAGCAAATAGGCCACTTTGGCTGGATTGTAGATTGTGTAGAGGAAAGTATGGTGTAATAAGCTTAGAAATGTAGATCAGAGACGTGCTGGACAAAAATGTTTTCATTTGATCCTGGAGGCAATAGGGAGCCAATGAAGCTTTTTGAGCAGGGGAGCAACATCTAACCTGTATTTTAGTAATATCACTTTGGTAGCTGTGAGTAGAGTAGATTAGAAAAGGAAAAGACTAGAGGCATGGAGAGCAAATAGGCTCTTGCAACAGTCCAGGTGAGTGGTGGCAATGACCTGAACTACAGTGGAAGATGCATTAGTGGAGAGAAGTTAGATGACCCCTAGACTCAGATTCTTCTCCTACCGTTAACCTCAAATAGACTCATAACCCTGGACACACCCTTTGCAGCCCCCTATTTGATCTTTTTTTTTTTTTTGGCGGGGCAATGGGGGTTAAGTGACTTGCCCAGGGTCACACAGCTAGTAAGTATCAAAGTGTCTGAGGCTGGATTTGAACTCAGTTTCTCCTGAATCCAGGGCCTGTGCTTTATCCACTGCACCACCTGGTTGCCCCCCACCTCCATTTGATCTCAATCTCATTTCTGCCCACACCCCCAGATCCCAGGAATCTGCTGCCACTCCCTCTCCTCCTCCAAGTTTCACAGCCTCTTATTTCATAGTTCCTCCCATTCTGTTTCTCTAACTAGGTGTTCCCCATCCCCCATCCCTCTAAGCTTTCATAAAGGTCTTTCCCTATAGGCTTATGACACTCTCAATTCTTCCATTCCATCCTCTTCTCCTCTAGGAAGGCTCTCTGACTCCACTTACCTCCCTTTGCTTCCCCTCAATCACCTCCCCATTCCCCCAGTCCTGGTTTCCAGAATTTTATTTTCCTGGGCAATTTGTCTTTGGCTCTCATTCCCTAAGATCTGGGTATATGTCTTCTCTGTCATACCATGAGTTCATTGAGGACAGGGTTTGTGTGTGTACCATCGGGCTGAGAGCTCTCAGAAGGAGAGCTAGTTTGTGCCCATTAGAGTGGGAGCTGGGGGGGGGGGAGGGAAGAAGGGAGAGCTTATCATAGGAGAAAGTTCCATCTCCTCTTAGATTCCCCTCCCCCCTTCCCTTTTGAGAGCCAGCTCTGACCACAGTAGGTGCTGAATGTCACTGATCAGCTGAGTGACTGAGGGCAACCTCAACTTTCTCTCTTTGAAAGTGTGTCCCCGGGGCAACTAGATGGCGCAGTGGATAGAGCACCGGCCCTGGAGTCAGGAGTACCTGAGTTCAAATCCGGCCTCAGACATTTGACACTTACTAGCTGTGTGACTCTGGGCAAGTCACTTAACCCCAATTGCCCTGAAAAAAGAAAAACAAAAAAAGAAAGTGTGTCCCCACTACCTCAGTCTGTTTCAGCCTGGTGGGCTCAGGCTTCTCTGACATCTGTCTCCTCCATCATAGGGAGCTTAGAACTAAGCAAGAAGGACCAGTGGAAGGCAAAAAAAGGAGACGGACACATTATTTCCATGAAACTTGCTTTTTATTAAGGAGCCAGGAAGCAGTCACCTGTAGCCCTTCTGCAGGTGCAGAGTGTAGGACTTAGAGCTCACCAAACTGAAAGCCCCCAGGTGCTGCCCCCAAGAGAGGGAGGATCAGAGGTTCAGCAGAGCAGGGAGTCCTGGTCACATCGGAAGTTCTCTGGTATGCAAATGAGACCAATCAGAAGTTGGAACTATCACCAAACATAAGGCTCTTCTGACCTGGAGGGGAGGAGGGAGAGGGAGTATGCTTCCCAGTCATGATTTAGGGGGATGGATGGATGTATGACCTGGGGAGGAGGGAGAGACTCCTTTATTGAGAGATGATCTGATCAGAGATGAACAGTTTTGATTACCATCTGAGACTGGCCAAAGGAGGAGACTGGGGAATAGGGAGGGGCAAGAGCCAACCTGGCAGAAATACCAAATCCTGGGCTTGGGGAGGGGAGAAATGGAGAAAGAAGGTGATACTTATAAAGTGGAAGGAGGGGATTGACCCTATCTAATTACTGGAAGGGAGGGACCATGTCTTACCTGGCTTATATCTCCTCTCTATTCCTTAGCCCAGGACATCCCACAGTGTAGTTACTTAATGATTGTTAGTTGAACGAATGAATGAATGGTCTAGAAAACCGCAGGAGTCCTTCAGAGGCGAATGGGGAAAAGGAGGCACCAGTCTTTTTCAACAATCCTACATAAAGCCTGTTTTGTGCAAGGTCCTGTGCTAAGCTCCAAAGAGAACTTGACCAGTCCCTGCCCTCAAGAAAGTTACAATCTGATAGATGGTAGTTAGGGGAGAGGGAAGTAGAGAGGGGGTGGGAGGAGGGGTGAATTCACCCAGACTTGTTGTTCTGGTTTCCGATGCTATCCAGAAAGAGACTCTCAGCAAGCCGGCCTTGGGCTTCGGTACTGTCCCTCTTCCCATATCTGGAGCCAGGGCAAGAAGAGCCAAGGGAGGGGAAGGGGTCAGCGCCGGTCCCCGCCCCACCCCCTTGCTCCCGACTTCACAGTGAGAGGGTTGGTGGTGCTACCCTGGCTGAAGGAGATTCATGGGGGGACGGTCGTTGCCCCAGAGCCCGAGAGTGACGGGTGAGAGTGGAGGGTAATGAAGAAATAACTGCAGGTGGCCTCAAAGTATGAACCGCCCTGTCCCATCAGTCAATATTCCCTCATCCTGGGCGGGAAGGAGAGAAGCCAAGCAAAGGCGTGGAGTGCACCCGTAGGCGTGCAACTCTCTCCCTCTCCCTCGCCCTCGCCCTCGCCCTCGCCCTCGCCCTCTCCCTCTTCTCTCCCCGGTACAAAGCCTCTGCCCCCTCACCGCTGCCTGGTGACCAAATTGAGATAATGCCGAAGGGAGGCATAGTAGCGATTGAGCTCCTCCGGGGAGGCGTCCCCACCCGGGGCCTTGGGCTTAGAGGGATAGCCTTCCACCAGAGCCCCTAGGCAGGCTAGTAGGGCCAGTAGCGCTGCAGCCGAGATTGTCCATGGCCTCCGAATGGTCATCATCTGCAGAGAGAGAGGGAGGGGCAGCCCCAGCGTTCCCACCACACATCTCTCCCCCGCCTTCCCAACTCCCCTGGTCTAAAAGCCCCCACGAACGACCAAAGGATTTTAGGATTCAGAGCTGGGAGGGACCATTTTACAGATGAAGCAACTGAGGCTCAGAGAGAACTAATTTGCCCAGGGTCGCGCAAGTAAGTAACAAACACTTATGCAGACTTAGGCAAAGACATCCGAACCCGCTCACAAACACTCCCACCGTGTCCGCCTGAGTGGTGTGGAAACTGACTTACTGACTTCCCCATCACTCCCCTGGCCCTTCCTTACCCTCCCTCTACAGAATCCTTGTTATCAGAAGGAAGGAGGGGACCCTGTGAGAAAGTAGCCAGCCAGAGGCTTGGCCAAGGTATTCTTTGGTCATTCCTACCACACCCTTGCCAGCCCTGATTACATCCTCTTTATTCCCTCCTCAAACCAGACATGACAAGACCCTCAGATTCAGGGGCTCTAAAAGGACCGTTTGGGTCCTCTGTCCCCAAAACACCATGTCTTCTATTAAAGACTCGCCTCCTCTTGCCTCTGTCTGGCTAATGGGGAGTCTCAAACCTCGATCTCCTCCTCGTGCCAGTTCCTCTCATCACTCTCTTCACCTCCTAACCCTAAGTCCCCTGCCATCCCACTCTGCTTTCCTTGGAGATGGTGGTCTCCTTCAGACACCCCTTTACCCTGCCCCCAGACCCTCCCTTGCTTGTACCTTATTTAAGTACTCACTGTATTAATATGGAAGGTTGGGAGCAATAGGAAGATCAAGCAAGAATGGAGTATTGGGGTTTTAGCTGTTTGCTGGGTCCAGCTGACTCCCTCCCGGCTTCTTTCCTCCTGGAGTTTATATTACTCTCTAGGAAGGAGGGGAGGGGAAAGAAGAGGTCGATTAAGAGAGGGGGAGGGGAAGAGGGGGTAATAAAAAAGAGGGGGAGGTCCCTCCCTCCCCATCTAACAGGATCACCTGGCTTCTTCACCAACATTGAGAAAGATGCTTTTGTTACCTCCTCAGGAACTGGGTTGGGGTAGATTGATAGAGACAAGGACAAGGAACCCCCTTCTCATCCTATCTGCTCCACTCAGCTGAACAAAGAAAAGACCAGGTGTGCTTAGGGTTTAGAATCTATAGGTGAGTGCACTGCTTTGAATCCATGCCAAATCTGCCTCTCCCACCACAGTTGTCCATCAAGACATTTGTTTCCTCTAACCAGTAATAACCCCCTTTCCAGAAAGATCTCAAACTATCAGAGCAGGAGAAGGGACCAGGCTAGATGGCTTCTAAGGTCTCATTCCAATGTTTATTGAGCACTCTTGGGTGGGGAAAGGAGAGAGAACAGAGACTGGGGGGTGGGGGAGGGTGGCAGTTAGAGGTCTCAGCTGAAGGGTGGGAAAAGGAAGGTCTCTTTTATATTGAGGTTGGAGATTGGACTGAATAACTTTTTGGACCCATGACTTCAGTGTGGAAAGGAGGAAGTATTAAGTGACAGGCCTAAAGGATGCTCCTTGCAAATGTCCACTCTCCAAAAGGAAACAAGCCCTTACCAGGCACTGTGCACTAAATGTTTCACAAATATCTCATTTGATCCTCATGAGGGAAGTGTTATTATTATCCCCATTTTACAATTAAGGAAACTGAGGCAGGAAGCACTTAAGTGACTTGCCAGGCTCACATAGTAAACATCTGAGGCTAGATTTGAACCTAGGTCTCCCTGACTCCAGGTCTAGTGCTCTATCCACCATACCAACTAGCTTCCTCTACCTTTACATATACTGTGATATATATGATGAACAATAATCAACATTACAAGTCCTCTCCCCCAATAGTTGCATCTCAGCTGACACTGGTACCATCCAGGTACAATCCAGACAAAGCAAACCAAAGAGGCTATCAGTGATTGGAGACCCTGTCTGACCAGCCATTCAATAGCACCTTCCTAAGGAATGGTGACTCAAACAAAAAATATTGCCCTTTTCAAGAGAAGAGTGCTCTCTACCTAAGATTGGAATACAGCAGTAGAGAGAGCTAAGCACTCAGATACTTGGAATACCCCCAAGTCCTACAGAGAATAAGAAATTACTCTCTCCAGCCCCTCACTCCACTTTCACAATCCATCCCAACTTATATCAGGATCTGAAAACAAGGAATGTTTAGGAGATCATGACACCATTAGACCAATGGCATCACACTTACAAAAGCCTGGTAAGTAAGACCATCCCACCTGTGTGGAGAAGAAGCCAGATGGCAAATTCAGCACCTTCAACAGCTACTTTGGACCCCTGGAAGATTTGGAGCAGGTGGCTGATACAGGGGGAACCATAGGTGTGTATCTGCTTGACACCAAAGCATCCAGGGGATTCCTAGAAGGTTTATCATAATTACATTAAAATAATTAAGTTTTCCATTTTCCATTCTGCTGGGATATCCTGTGTACAGAACCAGAATACTAGCTAATAGAAAGGGACAGAGCCAGAGATAACAGACAGAGAGAGATCAAGATAAAGACAGAAAATGAAAGAGAAAAAGACAGTGAGACAGATAAAATGAACAGAACCAATATACAGAGAAAAGGAGAACAGAAAGCAAGTGTCAATCACAAGAGAAAAGAAGAATGATATGGGGATTTAAATAGAATTAACAAACAGAATTAAAAGAAATCAAGAGATAGTCAAACAGATCAGAAGGAAAGAGACTGAAGACAGTTATTAAACACACATAGGAGAAACACACTGACCGAGATATAGAATCATATCCGCAACAAAGACCTAAAGAGAGATTTTAATGGTTATGGTATGGGAAGAGGATTCACAAGAGTGAAAGGGAAGGACATTCAGCTTCATGAGGGTTGATGGGCAGAGCATCTGGAGACAGGCAAGGATACTCTTACTCCTAACCCTTTGGTTGAGCAACAGAGTTGGTCCATCCCTATTTACTCAGGATACACTCTTACTTTGGCTGAGAAAATAGTTATTCCTTCCACACAGCGACTTCCCCATAGCAGTTTTGATATATCAAGAGTTGGCATAAAAAATTAAATGGGAATTTGGGGGGAGGTTGCTAAAGGCACAAACAACATGTGAAGATCAGCAAATAACACAGAGCCTATGATCAAATACTTAATCCAAATTTTCAATAAGGTACTGTACACACCCCATTAAAAAAAATTCAGACTTCTTCTCTGGTACGAAAGGAGAGCTAAAAAAATTATGCAGATTTTCCACATTGTGAGCAATGCACCCCTGACTCCCATGATATGCAAGGGACAACTGTAGAACTGTTGACATCTCATCTCCCATCCTGGGGAAGGAAGGAAATTTTAGGGAGTCCCCTTAAACCTCTTCCTCAGTTCCTCTAAGGAAGGAATTCTTAACCTTTTTGATTAACCTCTGGAGCCTTTTGGCATTCTGGTGAAGCTTATATTATGGGCCCTTTTCAGAATAATGTTTTTAAATATATCAAATAGGGGCAGCTAGGTGGCACAGTGGATAAAGCACTGGCCCTGGATTCAGGAGGACCTGAGTTCAAATCTGGCCTCAGACACTTGACATTTACTAGCTGTATGACCCTGGGCAAGTCACTTAACCCTCATTGCCCCGCAAAAAATAATAATAATAATAAATTAAATATATCAAATAAGATACACGAGTCTGTAAAAGAAACCAATTACATTGGTGACTCAAACAAAAAATATTGCCCTTTTCAAGAGAAGAGTGCTCTATACCTAAGATTGGAATACAGCAGTAGAGAGAGCTAAGCACTCAGATACTTGGAATACCCCCAAGTCCTACAAAGAATAAGAAATGACTCTCTCCAGCCCCTCACTCCACTTTCACAATAGTTATTAAAAATATTTAAACCAAGTTCACGAAACAATCAGCCCCTAGGGAGAAATGTTGGGAGCAATTAGGATTATGTTGTCCAGCCCTCAATCTCTAGGCAGGTCTGTGATTACAACATTCAAGACAGATGGCCGTTGGCTCTATTTTTAAAGCTTTCCAGAGATGGTAGCTCTACAGCTCCTTTTAATTACCTGCTCCTGAGTCAAATCACTCTGATTCTTTGGAAATGATTCCTTATGGGTTAGTTGTGTCATGCACATTGAACCCATCTCCCTTGGACATCCCAGTATTAGGTTCTGGACTCTGATAAAGGATCTTGCTATAGAAGTAACCTGATCCCCACCTTCAGGGAGCTCCCAGTCTGATGAAGGAGATCCAGTCCTTGTCTTCAGGGAGCTCCCTGAAGGGAGAGGCACTCTACTGGCAGTGTCGGGGACAGATGCTGGTCACTGAAATAAGAGCAAATGATTAAATATGGACTGTGTATGAAAGTGTTGGGGATGATGAGGAAGGAGTGGAGAGAACACCGGGCAACATTAATCAACATTAATCACTCCAACGTTAACCTGAAATATAGCAGGACAGAGTAAAGCAAGGATAGAAAGGAGAGGAGGGAACATGGCTTGGCTGAAATCCACCAAGATGCCATGGAAAATGTCCCCTCCCAATGAAATGATAATGTAGCTAGAGGCAACCTCTTTTCATGTCCTGACTTCCTTGCTAGAAGACTCTGAATCAATGTTCAAAGCCTCCATGATTTCCTCAGTCTGGGAATCCCTCCTACCAATGTAGATGTTTGTCTATAACTTTAAAAAAGAAGCACAAATCAATAAATATCTGAACAAGCAGGCAAGCAAACAAATAAATAAATGGTAGCTAGTATTTCTAGAATACCTACTATGTTTCAGGCGCTTTACAAATGGTATCTCATTTTATCCTCACAATAACCCTGGGAGGTAGGTGATGTCATCATCCCCATTTTCCAGATGAGGACACAGAGGTTGTGTTTGCCCAAGGTTTTACAATCAGTAAGCATCAGATTCGAACTCAGGTCTTCCTGACTCCAGGCCCAGTGCTCTGTCTACTGTGCCATCAATCTGCCTTATCAAAATGGATCAATGAACACAAGATAAAAATTGTAAAATAACAGTAGAAAAAGAAGTTTCTATCTACTCTGTACTTATACTTTTTATATATTGTAGACCCCAATTCCATTAAATGTTAAGTTACTTAAGGGCAGGATTTTTTTTTTCCTTCTTTCTTGGCACTTCCCACATAGCCTGGCATATAGTACAAACTTAATAAATGCTTGTTTGTTTTTTTAATCATTCAATCGATTGTTTAATTATATAATTGGCAGGCCCCACCCCGACCCGGCCTGGCAGGTTGTTACTGTTCCCTGAAAACCAGCCAGCAAGGAATTTATAAAAACTATACAACCCCCCCAAAAAATTATATAATTGATTTATATAGCTTGGTTGCTTTTATTTTTACTTAATTAATTTATTTTTATTTTTCTCAATTACATGTAAAGATATTTTTTGAGTTCCAAATTTTTCTCCCACCCTCCCTTCCCTCCCTGCTCCCGAAGCCAATAAGCAATTTGATATAGGTTATACATTAGAATCATGTTAAACATATTTCTACATTAATCAGAACAAAAGGAAAGAAAAAACACAAGAAAATAAAAACAGGAACAATAACAAAAAAGTAACAACAAAAGTGAAAATAGTATGTTTCTGTCTGCATTCAGACTCCATAGTTCTTTTTCTGAATGTGGAGAGCTTTTTCCACCATAAGTCTTTTGGCATTGTCTTGGATCATTGCATTGCTGGGAAGAGCTAAGTCCATCACAGTTGATCGTCACAAAATTAAATGTTTGTTTATTGATTGACAAAAATAACTTAGTAGATAAGTCTCAGGGAAGCTCAGTGATTCACTTGTGATCACATAGATAGCAAGTGTCAGAAGGGGGATTTCCCAATTCCAAGTCTAGCATTCTATTCACTAAATCATGTTGGGCTAAGGGTTTCAACTCTTTTTAAAGTTATAGTTGGCCTTGGTGGGATTCACCCTTAAAATACAGCTATGTAGTGTGAGGCCCTGAATAGGGTAGCTGAGAGGAAGGTAGAAGGAGGACCTGGACCAGATGAATAAGCAGTAACTACAGGGCAGAGCCATGAAAACAGCTATTTGGTTTCTAGTTTTTGTAAAAAATAAAGCGGGGAGGGCAGCCAGGTGGCACAGTGGATAAAGCACCATCCCTGGATTCAGGAGGACCTGAGTTCAAATCCAGCCTCAGACACTTGACACTTACTAGCTGTGTGACCCTAGGCAAGTCACTTAACCCCAATTGCCTGGCCCCCCAAAAAATATAAAAATAAAGGAAGGCAGGTGGTGAGAGGGCACTGTGTAGGAAATGGAGAAGAGAACATTCCGTATACTTGAGTCTGAAGAAAGGAAAGGACCATCTCTGAAGGCTTCACTAATTACCTGGAGAAGGGAGGTGGAGATTTAATAAGAAAAGAAACTGGCTCCTCCAGAGGCCAGAAAGCAGAAATGGGGTTGGGAGGTTATAAAACATGGCAGCAGAGAGTAGAAGATGCATTAGCTGGTCAGGACCACGGTAAAAAGAAAAAATGAGAATGGTACATAGATGTGAATTCTTCAGCCTCTTCCCATGCAGACTGGTAACTCAGCTCAGAGAGTCACCTGAGGCACTGGAGAGTTAAGTGACTTGTCCAGGATGACTCACCTAGTCTGTGCCAGAAGCTCCAAAATGGTGTTGCCTCTAACATTTAGATAGCTCTTCACAGTATATAAGGGACTTTATATACACTTCCTTCTTTGATCCTCGTAATAGCTCAATGGAGTGGGTACTACAGGTGGCACCAAAGAACAACTGGTACTGCACCACCCAGGTCTTCCTTGAATCCAGATCTGTTGCCCTATCCAGTGTTCTGGAGCAACCAGGTGGCATGGTGGCTAGATGGCCAGACCTGGAGTCAGAAAGACCTTAGTTCAAATCTGGCCTCAGACAGACACTGTGTGTTCCTGGGCAAGCCACTTAACCCCATTTGCCTGTCTCCACATCTGTAAAATGAGCTGGAGAAAAAAAAAATGGCAAACCACTATCTTTGTCAGGAAAACCCCAAATGGGGTCATGAAGAGTCATGAAGAGTCATGACACAACTAAACAACAACAAAGATTAAGAATCCGAATGGGTTCAAAGAAAGTACAGTAGGAACAATATCCTAATCCCTTCCCTATGCAAGATGAGCTAGTTTTTTTTTTGTTGGGTTATTGTTTCTGTTCTAAAAGGCAACAAAATGGAGGAAAGACTCAAGCTACTCCTCCCTTGATGCATCCTCTGGGCATATTGTCTTAGTTCCCAATACTGAAAGGGCATAAAAAGGCCCACCCATGTGGAACTCAGGCCCTTCGGACTTGGAAGATGTCCCAAGATGCCAAAAGTTGTCACTCGGGGCAGCTAGGTGGCGCAGTGGATAAGAGCACCAGCCCTGGAGTCAGGAATACCTGAGTTCAAATCCGGCCTCAGACACTTAACACTTACTAGCTGTGTGACCCTGGCCATGTCACTTAACCCCAATTGCCTCATTAAAAAAAAAAAAATTTTTTAAATTAAAAGTTGTCACTCCCTGCCCCAATGACCAGATGTGTTTCCATCTAGAAGAGGAGGGAGAACACAATCCATCCAAGCTAAGTGCTGCAGTACTCATTGAATAGCCTTCTTTCTATGTTGTTGCCAAGGGAAGCACCTTTTGTTAACTTTCAAATGATCTAGGAATGCTGCCTGAATCAGGTCCATCCCTAACAGATAAAGACATAGATTTAGAGCTAGGAGGGACCTTAGAGCCTTTCAAATTTGATCCCTTCGTGTTTTGTTTCTTGTTTTTTGTTTTTTCGAGGGGCAATGAGGGTTAAGTGACTTGCCCAAGGTCACACAGCTAGTAAGTGTCAAGTGTCTGAGACTGGATTTGATCTCAGGTCCTCCTGAATCCAGGGCCAGTGCTTTCTTTATCCACTGAGCCACCTAGCTGCTCCAATCCCTTCATTTTGTCTGTTTGCTTCAGTCATTTCAGTCTTGCCCAACTGTTCGTGTCCCCATTTGGGGTTTTCTTGGCAAAAATACTAGAGTGGTTTGCTATTTTCCTTCTCCAGTTCATTTTACAGATGAGGAAACTGAGGCAAACTGGGTGAAGTGACTTACCCAGGGTCACACAGCTAGTAAGTGTCTGAGGCCAGATTTGAACTAAGGTCTTCCTGATTCTAGAACCAGCACTATACCACGAGGTAGTTCATTTTAAATGTGTTGCATTATATAAATCTTTCAATTTGTAAAAAAAAAAAAAATGCAGTTTGCAAGGTGGTATTTTGCCAGTCTTTACTACAATGTGAATTATAATAATGTGATATGTTTTATATTTAATTTTGATTTGGATTTGTTTTTCATAAATTTTTATTGCATGTGCTCTTTAAGGCTAAATGTTTTATTTACCTATTTCTTTCTCTCTTTTTGGGGGGAGGGGCAGGGCAATGAGGGTTAAGTGACTTGCCCAGGGTCACACAACTAGTAAGTGTCAATTGTCTGAGGCTGAATTTGAACTTAGGTCCTCCTGGATCTAGGGCCGGTGCTTTATCCACTGAGCCACCTAGCTGTCCCCTATTTACCTATTTCTTTTTGGGGGGTTTTGGTTTTGGTTTTGGTTTTTTGGCCAGGCAATTGGGGTTAAGTGACTTGCCCAGGGTCACACAGCTAGTAAGTGTTAAATGTCTGAGGCCAGATTTGAACTCAGGTCCTCCTGAATTCAGGGCCAGTGCTCCATCCACTGTGCCACCTAGCTGCCCCCTATTTACCTATTTCAAAGGCAGCTAGATGGCACAATGGATAGAGCACTGGCCCTAAAGTTGGGAAGACTTGAGTTCAAATCTGACCTCAGATACTGACTAGCTGTGTGACCCTGAGAAAGTCACTTAACTCCAATTGCCTTAAACATCTAGGGCCATCTCCAGTCATCCTGATATATACCTTGTCCCTGGACCCACATGGCTCTGGAAGAGAGTGAGGCTGGTGACTTTGCACAACCCTTCCTCACTGAAATCCAATTCACTGCAAGCCATGACATCACATTCCTCATTCAAAGGATGAACAACAGGGGGCAGTTAGGTGGTGCAGTAGATAAAGCACGGGCCCTGGATTCAGAAGGACCTGAGTTCAAATCTGACCTCAGACACTTGACTGTGACCCTGGGAAAGTCACCTAACCTCTGTTTGTCTCAATTTCCTCAACTATAAAATCGGTTATGCACCTACCCTTCGGGGTTGTCACATGGATCAAATGGGATAATATTTGTAAAGTGCTTAGCACAGAGCCTGACACACGGTAGGGTCTTAATAAATGTTTATTCATTTCCCCTTCCCCACTTCTAGATTCATTTTCTTTCAAATTAAAAAAAAAAAGCTGTTTTATACAGCATAAACTCAGTACCAGCCACTGGATGATGTCCTCTCTGCTGTATTGAATCCCAGGTATTGTCTAAGGATGGACTGCAGATACTCTTACTATTCCACCACTGGCCTAGATGCTGCCGGCTCTGGTGGTGAAAGGCTATCCCACTGTCTCTCTAAGGCTGGAGCCAAGCACTTGAGGTCCAGGAGGTCTCTTCTCAGGCTTCATGGACCAGAGAACAGGCAGTTCCCATGGTGCCCCAAGGCAGATGCCATTCTTTGTTGTTTTTTGTTCAGTTGTTTCAGTCACCTCTTCTTGGCCCTATTTGGGGTTTTCTTGGCAGAGATACTGGAGCAGTGCACCATCAGCAGCTCTCAGTGCCCAGGCTGCTTATAATTCTACTGTTTTCTGGTCTGTCCTCCAAAAAGGTAATGCGTTTAAATGGATTAAAAAAAAAAAAAAGACTTGGGCTGCTGGGAAGACTTCCTCTTATAAGCCTAGCACAAAGGCATAGCAAGTCAACAAGCATTTACTGTCAGTTACTTCACTAAGGGCTAAGGATGCAAAGAAAGGCAAAAAACAACACCCTCTCCCAAGGAACTCAGATCTATTGGGAGAGGCATGTTATTGTTGTTGTTTGTCCTTCATTCTCCATTCTCCAAGAGGATCATTCTATCAGGAGGTTATGTCATGACTTGCAATGAATTGGATTTCAGTGAAGCAGGGCTGTGCAGTCACCAGTCTCACTCTTTCCTCCAGAGCCATCTGGGTCCAGGAGCAAGATATACATCAGGAAGCCTGGAGATGACCCTGGATGTTTAAGGCAATTGGGGTTAAGTGACTTGCCTAGGATCACACAGCTAGTAAGTATCAAGTATCTGAGGCTGGATTTGAACTCAGGTCCTCCTGACCCAAGGGCCAATGCTCTATCTACTACATCGCCTAGCTGCCCTGGGAGAGGCAATAGGTAAACCAGATATACAGTGTATGTTAGAGATAACCCCAGACGGATGGCACTGAGATTAAGAAGAACTGGGAAAGGTTTATTGTAGAAGGTAGAACTTTAATTGGGACTTGAAGGAAAGCAGAGAAGCAAGGAGGTAAAGATGAGAAGGAGAAAGTTCCAATCATGGGGAACAGTCCAAGAAAATGCCTGGAGTCTGGAGATAGAGTGTTTTGTCCAGGAAATCAAGGAGAGGGTAAATAGGTGGTGAATTGGATAAAGCACTGGCCTTGGAGTCAGGAAAAAGCATCTTCTTGAGTTCAAATCTGGCCTCAGACACCTACTAGCTGTGTGACCCTGGGCAAGTCACTTAAGCCTGTTTACCAAGGTTTCCTCATCTACAAATGAGCTAGAGAAGGAAATAGCAAACCTCTCCAGTATCCTTACCAAGAAAACCCCAGGGGCAGCTAGGTGGCACAGTGGATAGAGCACCGGCCCTGGAGTCAGGAGTACCTGAGTTCAAATCTGGCCTCAGACACTTAACACTTACTAGCTGTGTGACCCTGGGCAAGTCACTTAACCCCAATTGCCTCACTAAAAAAAAAAATGGGGTCACGAAGAGTTGGACATGAATGAAATGACTGAACAACAATAATACAGGACAAAAGATGGATGTTCAATAAATATTTTTTAAAGTTTGGGGAAAAGGGAAACAGCAAAGAGGCCTGTGTCACTGGATCACAGAATATATAGAGGGGAATTGTTCATCCTTCATTTTTCAGAGAGGACCAATGACATCATGTCCTGACTTACTCATGAATCAGATTTAAGTGAGGCAGAGCTGTGCAAAGTCAGCACTCACTCTCTCTTCCTGAGTCATCAAAGTCTAGTGGTAAAACAAAAGTCAAGACAACTGGCAATGGCCCAAGATTCACTGGATGACCTTGGCATCTGTGATGCTTGGCCAAACTCTAAGCACTCTACAGCACCCACTTCAGCCACCTTCATGGCCTTTGGAAAAAATTGTTTTCATCTACCCATTCTGCCTAGGGAAATCTTCACATGCTTGGAATAGACACCCCCCCTCCCCCAACTCACTGACAGGTCTGAGGCTTGTCAATTACCATCAACCTGGTTTAGCCCATCTGCTGAGACAGTTTACAGGAGTGTGGCCAGGGAGCATGCTACAGCTTCTTGGAGCCACAGGTGAGAGTTGGAAGAAGGTGGATACCAAAGGCTAATGAGCAGCAAGCTCTTACACCAGAGGTGCCAGTCCTCCTGAATACTTCATACACCTCAGAGTAAAGTATAAAAAGGTTGGAAAGGTAGGAAGGAGTTAGGTTATAAAGAGCTTTGCAAGCAAACAGGAATTTCTATCTGATCCTGGAGACAACAAGGAAACCCTGGAGTTTATTGAATGAAGGAAAGGGAGAACGTGTGTTGTGATATAGTCAGACTTTGGTTCCATACCTCAACAGCCAATGGAACATCCCAGATATCCAGGAAATGTTAATCCCCTCCTCAAGGTTATCTTCGGGCATGTGTCACACCCTCAATAGAGAGGTACAATCAATTCCCCAGACAAAGGCTTGTACTCTAAAGGTCATTACACTGATCAGCCTTCTTTTGATTACACCCCCCCCCCCAATTTCTTTTTTTTAGTGAAAATCCACAAATGCCAGCCCACTTAGGATGAATCCACAATCTCTTGTTATCCAGGTATGGGGTATATGAAAAGTCTTTTCAATCACTATCCTTATAAACTTAACATTGATGAGGGGATGTTCAATCTGATGAGACTATGGTTCAATTGGTTTCAGTTGTGTCTGACTCTTTGTGACCCCATTTGGAATTTTTCTGTCAAAGATACTGGAGTAGTTTTGCCAATCCCTTCTCATTTTTTACAGATGTGAAACTGAGGCATATGGAGTTAAGTGACTTGCCCAGGGTCACACAACTAGTAAAAGTGTAAGGCTATATTTGAATTCAGGTCCTCCAGACTCCAGGGTCAGCACTCTATCCACTGAGTCACCTAGCTGTCCCTCAATGGGGAGATGCATGGCAGAGTATTGATATTATGGAGGTGGAAAGTTTGGGGCGGTTACCCCAGAAGTTGGTATATTTTCAGATCAAAAATAGCTGAGCCCTTGTGGAAGTGAAGCCTGATATTCCTGACATTGAAGACCATACAGAAGCCTGCAGAAGGCCTCTGTTCATAACCCATAGTGTGAAAGACTGGTCAGGCTAAAACAGATGGGTTGGTTTCAGTCCAAATAACCTTGTCCTTGCCTATGAAGCCATATGATAGAGGAGCTTAGGTTAGAATTCTGTATCTTACATTCTGTAAATTATTATTTCCAAAACTCTCAGTAACGGTGTCCTGAAAGAATATTCAGCTGCCTTCAAGTAGTTCAAGCCAATTGGGTCCAAAAGAACTACAACCCAGGCAAATGCTGAGTCATTGTTGATGATCTATGAAAATTTATGGAAAATGGGCACTACAGAGGAACCATGGGGCAGAAGAAAAATATTCTGATTTTCAAATAAAAAGGGAAGAGGGTAGTTTGAGTTGGCAAAATTCTAGGACATACTATTAAAAGGGTGATTCATGAGTATATAGAAAAAGAATTTGTTATTTCATCATTTTTCAGTCACATCAGACTCTTTATAACTCCATTTGGGGTTGTCTTGGCAAAGATCCTGGAGCAGTTTGCCATTTCCTTCTCCAGCTCATTTTACAGATGAGGAAACCAAGGCAATCAGGGTTAAATGACTTGCCCAGAGTCACACAGCTAGTAAGTATCTGAGGCCAGATTTTAACTCAGGAAGATGTCTTCCTGACTCCAGGTTGGCATTCTATCCACTGTACTACCACCCAATGACCCAATGACCACTAAAGTTCAACATGGCTTCATCAAGAATGGGTTATACCGGGCAGCTAGGTGGCGCAGTGGATAGAGCACCGGACCTGGAGTCAGGAGTTCCTGAGTTCAAATCCGGCCTCAGACACTTAACACTTACTAGCTGTGTGACCCTGGGCAAGTCACTTAACCCCAACTGCCTCACTAAAAAAAAAAAAAAAAAAAAGAATGGGTTATACCAGATTAACTACATTTCCTATCTTTTATTTTTGTAGATCAAGAAAATGCCATAGACATAATATACTTCTGTAAGAATAGCTAGAGTTGGATGTCTTTAGCTTAGCAAGAGAACTATCTCCACCCTCTCTCTGGGAGAGAAAGAACTATCTACTCTCCCATTCTTGTTGGGGATGAGGGGAGAACTCTCCCAACTCCTCCCTTTTGGGTACAACTCTCTTCTTCTTCTTCTTCTTCTTCTTCTTCTTCTTCTTCTTCTTCTTCTTCTTCTTCTTCTTCTTCCTTCTTCTTCCTTCTTCTTCTCTCTCTCTCTCTTGCATACCCTGGACTCCATGGTAAAGGAGAGAGGGTTTCTCTAAACTATTAAGGGAAATGAGACAATAAGGCAGAGATAGACACACAAAAGAACAGAAGCAACTTCAAAAGGAAGAACAGGGGGCAGGTAGGTGGCGCAATGGATAAGGCACTAGCCTTGGATTCAGGAGGACCTGAGTTCAAACCCAGCCTCAGACGCTTACTAGCTGTGTGACCCTGGGCAAGTCACTTAAAACCCATTGCCCTGCAAAAAAAAAAAAAAAAGGAAGAACAGACCAGCCGAATTTTTATATACTTTTATATTAGAAAAAACACAAGCCATATGAAAGAGAGACACAGTTTCATATAGAATCCTCTTCTTATCATCTGCTGTATGTAAGACAATTCTCCTTTTTTGGTGTTTAAGTTTGGTTAATTTGTTAGATGGGAGGCACAATGGTAGAAGCTTGGGATCTAAAACTGTGAGTAATAGAAGTGTATACCCTCCAGATCCAAGACAATCCCAAAAGACTAATGCTGAAGCATATTATCCACCTCCAGAGAAAGAACTGATATTGACTGAACACAGACTGAAGCATGCTATTTTGTTTTCTCTTTTTTTTTTACTTGAGTCTTTTTATGCAAAATGACTAATATGGCAATGTTTTACACAATTGCATATGTATAACCTACACTGATTGCTTGCAACCTTGGGGTGGGAGAAGGGGAAGGAGGGAGGGAATGAGAGAGGGATAGAATTTGGAACTAAAAACTTTAAAAAAAGAAGTGGTATGCCCTCCACTAGAGCTATCCCTAAGACACTGAAGGTGATCTGCACCGTGGCAACCCCTCTGGGAATCCCTGACCTACCAACATGAGTGCAGCTTAAATGAGTGAGTCAGCCCAGAAAGAGAAGAGAGGAGATATTTAGCTCCATGACTCTTCCCATCCTTGTCCTCTGGCTTCTGGACCCTCTCACCATACCGTAGGGGAGGGAGTCACCCTTCTATGCATATTGAGGTAAGTGATAGATGGGACAACTAACTGCATCTTTTCCAGGTGTTAACAGTTAATGGGGGGCAGCTAGGTGGCACAGTGGATAGAGCACCGGCCCTGGAGTCGGGAGGACCTGAGTTCAAATCCGGCTTCAGACACTTAACACTTACTAGCTGTGTGACCCTGGGCAAGTCACTTAACCCCAATTGCCTCACTTAAAAAAAAAAAAAACAGTTAATGGGAGGGGCTGCTAGGTGGCACAGTGGATAGAGCACCGACCCTGAAGTCAGGAGGACCTGAGTTCAAATCAAACACTTGACACTGTGTGACCCTGGGCAAGTCACTTATCCCCAATTGCCTCAACAAAAAAACAAAAACAGTTAATGGAGAAACAAGGAACTAGAGTAATTAGCCTGCAGGGCACCAGATGAGGGGAATCTAGATGTCTAAAGGGAAACAGATAATTTAGATAAGGAAAAGGGTGCATTAATAGAGAGGGATCCCCTATCTGAAGACTGAGTTACTCATGCAAGCTGGGGGGCCCTGAGGAATAAGTCCTGGGCCATCTGTTTCTGCTGGGACAAGACCCAAGGACAAGAAGGACCCCATTTCCTCAGTGGCCAGGGAAGCTCAAGCTCTGCTGAAACTGGACTACAAAAGCATAGGGACAGCAAGAAAAGACTCCAGACCTCCTGTTTGCAAATCACATGTTGAATGTGATTTCCCCGAGGGCACAGACCATGTTTTTGCCTTTCCTTGTATTCCCAGTGCTTAGCCCAATACTGGGCTCTTCATTAATGCCTGCTGGTGGACTAAACAATTTTTCAAATCAGGGAGAGAACATGTCCAGGCAGGAAGCAGGCTGGGCCGGGTGACTGAACTGCTGTTCAGTAGCCAGGGCTTTCGGAGATCCCTAATGCGTATCAATTTCAGCTGGATGAAGCTAGACTGTATTTCTGTACAGTGATTGCTATCCTGCTTTTGGTCTATGCCCTCAAGCACCTGCCCACTGGTAGTTAAGTAGGTTTTATTGCCCGAAAGGAACCTGGCCCAAGAGCTCTGCCTTATTGATCTGTTGCTGCTGAGCTGAAGAGATAAGAGAATGAATCAGGCCTGAAACCACTCAGAAGAGGTAGTGGCCTTGAATCACAGCAGCAACATGGAAGGGGAGGCAGAAAGAGAGACACTTCCTCACAGTCTCTCTCCTGATCTCCCTCCTCATCCTTCTCCTCTCCCTTCCTATCTCTGGCTCTCTTCTCTCTCTCCCTATCTCCCCTTCTCGATGTTTCCATTTTTCTTCCTCTATGCCCCTGTCTCTTTTCACCTTCTCCCTCATTTCCTTCCATTTCTCCCCATCTTTCTCATCTCTCTCCTCCATTAATCTCTCTCCCTCTTCTTATCTCTCTTCTCCATCTCTCTCCCTCATCTCTTTTCTCTCTTCTCCATCTTTCTTCCCCATCTCTTCTCATCTCTCTCCTCCATTTATCTCTCTCCCTATCTCTTATCTCTCTCCTCACCCCCATCTCTCTCCTCTATTTCTCTCTCTCCCCCATCTCTACTCATTTCTCTTCTCATGGGAAGAAATGTACAAGTGGTACAGTGTAAAGAGTTCCAGATTGGCAGAGGACTTGGGTTGTCACTCCACCTCTACCACTTATAACCTAGATGAAATTGGGGGATTAATTTAATCTTTTCTTTCTTCTTCTTCTTCTTCTTCTTCTTCTTCTTCTTCTTCTTCTTCTTCTTCTTCTTCTTCTTCTTCTTCTTCTTCTTCTTCATCTTCTTCTCCTCCTCCTCCTCCTCCTCGTTCTCCTTCTCCTTCTCCTACTTCTTCTCACTCAGGTACTCCTGAATCCAGGGACGGTGTTCTATCCACTGTGCCACCTAGCTGCCCCCTCATTTAACCTTTTCTAGAACCTCAGTTGCCTCATCTGTTAAATGGGGGATTGGATCAGATCAGTCATCCCTTCCAGCTCTAAATCCCTGACCCTAAGATGTCTCCTAATCACCCTCTCCCAGTTTTGCTTCTCATCTCTCTCCCTCTCCTTCTTTCCCTCTACCATCTGGGACCCGTGAGGCTGTTCCCCCATCCATCTCACTCCCAGTCCTCCACCCTTTTTACTACCCCCTTCTCCATAGAGAAAGGCTCTGGATAAACGATCCAGGGACAGGATGTGAATAGGTGTTGGGGGAATCGGGGAGGGTATTGAAACCACTTCATGTCATTTACTCTTTTCCTTTCTAGCATCTCCATTAGTTCTGAGTTGCACGGAAAAGTCATTAGTCCTGATTATATCAGATCAGAGCCATCCATCAGTGATTGGAGAGCAGGAAAGGGGGTGGAAATAAGAGAACGATTGCCTCCCGTCTGCATTACGGCTGGCTGCCCAGGATGAATGTGGCAGTGACATCTGGGAAGGGAACAGAGGGGCCTCTGGGTTTGCCAGGTTGTAAATCATGACACCTGGACCCCACCCTAACTCTCCTCTTCAACCCCATTATCCTCAACTGCTTCCTGGCAAGGGAATAGGGAAAAGACCAGTGTGGGAGCAGAAAGGTCAGATCATATTCCCAGGGGGCAGCTGACTCTCAGCAGCTCTGAGGCTTCAGCCCCCAGGTCACTCAGAGTCCTGGGGGAGAGACAGCGGTCCCTGGCCCTTCTCTCTCGGGCTTTCTAGACTTCTCTTTCCCCTGGGGCAGAAGCCAGGCAACTCCCCACCTACAGAAGCCTAGTCCCAAATCCCATCTCCCTGGAGCTTGAGGAAGGACACTCTGGTGGGCACAGCAGAGAGGGAAATTGATGCCTCATAGGTCCAAGAAGTTCCTTGCTGGATGTGCCCTAGGAGGACAGAAGATCAGACCCCAGTAAGCCAAACAATAATTGGAGCATTCAGCCTTCAGGCACATACGATCTTTCTATGCACCATTTCCTGAGGTTTTATTTGATTAAGTAAACCCATAGTAACACATGGGCACAAGCACACTCCTACTCCCCCATATACATATAAGCATCTAAACCTATACACACTTTGTCTGTCTGTCTCTCCCCCCTCTCTCTGTGTCTGTCTCTCTCTGTCTCCCTTCTCTCTCTGTCTTTGTATCTCTGTCTGACTCTCTCTCTGTTTCGCCCCCCTCTCTCTGTCTCTATCAGTCTCTCTCATACTTACACACACACACACACACACACACACACACACACACACACACACACACATATTGAGGAAAAAGAGCCCAGCCTAAACCTTAACTATAGTCTCCAGAGCGACTATAATTCTCCATCCCCAAAGCCCTTACTCCCATGTTTCAGGGAGTATACACTGACCTCTGGAGCTTCTTCCAAGCTTATTTACCATTCATTCATTCATTCATTCGTTTGCCATTTATTTATTTACCATTTATTTATTGGGAACCCCTGAATCAAGGATACCCATCACTGGCCAGAATGGACAATGGAGGGTGGGAGAGAGGAAATAGGCATCTCCTGTGCCAATCCCCTGGGGCCCCTGAGCTTCTTGAAGTGAGAGGAGTATGTTTGCCAAGGTAAGTGGCATCTGTGTACAGAGCCGAGCCAGAGATGGATCCATCCTGGCCTTATCTCCCTCAAACACCCGCTTACCTTCCGTCTTGCTGCGTCCCACACCTGGAATGGCTTCATGGCTGGCTCTCAATGTGCTCATTAACCCCTCATTCCGGAAAATCCTTATCTTATCTACCCCATCAGAGATAGCAGGCTAGCTGGCCAGGGTGGGTGGGATGGAGGAGCTGGGACCAATACCACCACCACCACCACCCCAGTACTCCCTGCCCATGGGGAATCTGGGAGGGAGAGGGGAAATGGGCCTGTAAGAGAAAATGAGACTCCAAGGAAAATGTCATCCAACAGAAGGAGAAATTGAGACCCAGAGAAATAGTCACTTGACCAGTATCATCCAGCTGCTTAGCAGTGGAATTGAGACTAAAGCCCAAATCTTCTCGATTGACAGTTCCTTCCATCTCACTCCTGTCTGTCCACTCCATGATGAAAGACCTGAGAAGAGCCAGAAAGGCAACCCCCTCACCCCCTCACCCCCTCATGCTTCAACCCTCCTTATTTCAGTCAAATCCTCGATGCCTCAGTTTCTTCTTCTTTTTTTTTTTGCAGGGCAATGGGGGTAAAGTGACTTGCCCAGGGTCACACAGCTAGTAAGTGTCAAGTGTCTGAGGCTGGATTTGAACTCAGGTACTCCTGAATCCAGGGCCGGTGCTTCATCCACTTCACCACCTAGCCACCCCTCCTCAGTTTCTTAATGGAAACCGGAACATGGGAAATTTGGACCAGCTGATCTCTGAGTTCTAGGATTCTCGAGAGTTGTACCCCCCACCCCTGACACACACACACACACACACACACACACATGTATTATACCCCACCAGCTCACCACCCCCTTCTCCAGCTCACCAATATGGAATGGAGTTCATAGAACAGGGACAGGCATTAGGCAAGATTTAAGACAGTCTAATTGTAACACCAGTTACTGAAGCAAGTAGGTGATGGATACAGTGGATAGAGTTTTGGATCTGGAAATCAGGAAGACTTCCATTCAAATCTGGCTTCAGACACCAACTAGCTGTGTGACTCTGGGCAAGTCACTTAACTTTTGTTTTGCCCCTGTTTTCCTATCTATAAAATGAGGATGATGATCACACCTCTCTCCCTGGGTTGTTGTGAGGATCAAATAAGATAATAATTGTAAAGAACTTAGCACAGTGCCTGGCACATAGTAGGTGCTATATTAATGTTGGTTGTTATTGTTGTTGTCATTTTTATTATTATGATTATTATTAAACAGGGACAGATTTTAGACAAGACTTAAAACAGACATGTACTTAATTATAACACCAATACCGAGGGAGTTAGGTGATGCTGAACTTGGAGTCAGGAAGACCTGAGTTCAATACTATCTAAGAAGATATTTACTAGCTGTGTGACCCTGGGCAAGTCACTTAACCACTGTATGTTTCAGTTTCTTCATCTGTAAAATAAAAATAAAGATCACACCTATCTCAAAGGTTGTTGTGAGATTAAAATTAAATGATACTTGCAAAGCACTTTTCAAACCTTAAAGTACTACATAAATGCTAGATATTATTACTGTTACTACAAAACAGAGCTGTAGCCAAGACTATTTTCATCTGGTGCAAAAGCAGGAGAGTAGGCATCTGGCCCTATTCTCATGTGGAGTTAAAGGCCTTCAAAGAACCTCAGGATAAAGGGTGAGAAGGGAATACACCACCCCTCAGGGAGATAAGATTAGGTATGTTAGGTGTGGCTGCTGCCTTTGTGTTGGGAGGGGGAGAGAAATGGCTTGAGAGATCCAGAGCCACCCCTCACTCATCTTCCCCCAGCCACCACCAGTGGGGGATGGTCCTCTTCCATAAGGGAACCTGATTGGTTAACAATTAATGAGAGAATGAATATTACAGTGAAGGGGCAGCTAGGTGGCACAGTGGATAAAGCACTGGCCCTGGATTCGGGAGGACCTGAGTTCAAATCTGGCCTCAGACACTTGACCCTGGACAAGTAACTTAACCCTCATTGCCCCACAAAAAAAATTAAATAAAATTTTTTTTAATATATTACAGTGAAAGGTGGACTATATTACAAGGAGAGTCTTGAGGACATATCTTGGTCAAAGAGACTTATCAATATGCATATAAAAGAGGGAATCCACTTCTCCCCCAGACCTATCTGAGTAAACACAAAAATCAGGAATCCTCCCATTAGCCTAAACTTAAAATATCTTTTACTGTATGATTAGATCTTAGCCTGGTTAAGTCTTTGCCCAAGATTTCCCACACTGGTTGATTTCTGGATGAGGAAGTAGAAAAGGAGGAAAATCTTGGTCCTGATCCAATAATTAGTTATTAATTGTTAAATATTAAAATATAGTTTTTGTATCTACCTGTCTCCTACAAACACATCAGAGAAATAATCTTTATTCTCTCCTAAAAATTAATAAACAGATCAGAGAAATTATAATATCTTATTGATATGGGGAGAAAGCACATGGGTCCTTAGGATTCCTTTGTAAAGAATTACACTCTCACACAAGTCCTAGTTAAGAATAAAATAACAGGGGGCAGCTAGGTGGCACAGTGGATAGAGCATCGGCCCTGGATTCAGGAGGACCTGAGTTCAAATCTGGCCTCAGACACTTAACACTCACTAGCTGTGTGACCTTGGGCAAGTCACTTAACCCCAATTGCCTCACAAAAAAAAAAAAAAAGAATAAAATAACAGGTTTATAGGGGTACAAGAGAAACTGGCCGGGAGGAAGGTTTTGGAGAAACAAAACGCTTTCCTCCCTGACTAGCTTGGGGAGCACCTTTTTATAGAGTTCAGATGGCATAGGTAAGAATGTCCCTTATTGGGTGATGGGCTGGGGGTCCTATGGTGGTGGGCTGCGGTAGGTGATGATCAGTTGTGAGCAATCTGGTGATGGGCGTTAACTCCATCCTGGTGGGTCCAAGCAGTCTGCTGGTGGGTGGTTCTGGGTGATCTTCTCCCCGTGTAGTCACTCCCAACAGGATTACCTCATCCAGGTGCTCAGGAGGTCTGGAATGCAGGGTGGTAGTCCTGGAGCATGCTCAGTTCGATCTGGTGCTGCTTATGTCTTTTGGGTGTGTATGTCTTTGATTGAGCTCAAGGAGAGGTCTACTTTATTTCAAGGGAAAACTCCTGAGGTTTCAAGGAAAAAGTTCCTTGACTCCCCAGACAACTTTTGGGGTAACGGGGGCCCATAATCCTCCCATAACATTATAATATCTCCTACAAAACCAGATCAGAGATTTAATCTATTTACCAGATCAGAGAACATGATATCCATACCTGTCCTACTACAAAACAGATCAGAGACAGACAGAAAAAACATAATACTAATTTAATTTTGTTCCAAGAAGAAATATATAACACATGATCATGTGGAGACTCCCCTCCTAAGAAAAAAGCTCAGAGACCCTCTCTGTCTAAGGGTTTTTAAGGTTTCTTTGCTCATGGGTTACAGGGAGTTGTCAGTTTCAACAGTATGATACAGAAGCAAAGGCAGTTTAATAATTTCAGTTATAACAAGTATGGAGGAAATACCAAAGCATCATGATAAGATTACAGGATTCCAAAAAAGGGTTTGGCAAGGATGAGGATGCCCAGATGTCACCATAAGATAGGGAATTACTATCCTGAGGGAAAAGAAATCACTAGGTAGGGTCTTTTATCTGCTAGCCAGCTGGGTTCAGTTTGGAGTTCAGTTGAAGGACATTTTGGTTCCTATTAATCCAGGGTTTCATAAAAAATACTTTTAGATAAGAAGGCACCGCCATCAAATCCCAGCGATCCATATATTCATATTAGCATAATACAAGAGAAAAAGAATCATTTCTCTCAGCAGTTTCTGGTGTTAAACCATTTTACAGTAGCAAGCACTTTGTTTTCTAGCTTTCCCATCACTGTGTCTACAGCTTCCAAAGAAACAGTTGCCAGGCTGCAATCTCCAAAGGCATTGCTTCCTGGGATAATCACCTTGGGCACTGGGCTAGAAGAAATGGTGGGAAGAAGCGGAAGAGTTACCACTCCCAAGGCTTTAGGGCTCAGGGTTCCAGGTCTGAGGGAGGGTAGTCAAGGTGGTAATGGTTTGAATCTCCTGGCACATTTGGCTTCCCATCTTTTCCCCTAGGGTACTTCAGCCAGGCTGGCTTTTGGCAGGCATATGGTGAGCAACTGATGGGAATGGTTGATCCCTCTAGAAGCAGAGCTGATTGTCTAGGTCAGGGTTTTAGAAAGATAGACAGACAGAGACAGACAGAGACAGACAGACAGATAGATAGATAGATAGATAATAGGCATATATAACCTTTTATTGTTACCAAATTTTTGTGACCCCCACATTCATTTATAGCATTGTTATGGAATTGGGGCATATTAAGGAATTTGGGACTATTAAAGTTTAAACTGGGGGGCAGCTAGGTGGCACAGTGAATAAAGCACTGGCCCTGGAGTCAGGAGTACCTGAGTTTAAATTCGGCCTCAGACACTTGACACTTACTAGCTGTGTGACCCCGGGCAAGTCACTTAACCCCAATTGCCTCACGCACCCCCCCAAAAAAAGTTTAAACTGGCCTACTAGCTAGAGGATGAACACACCTTGAGAAGTAAGAGAGATAAGCCCAATAGGCATGACTGAAGTCCGACCACCACCTCTCATTCAAGCCTTCCTCCACCCCCAAAAGGAACTTTCAATTGTCAGGTGGTGATCACCCCATATACCATCTATAAAAGCTTTTGCCTTTCTCCTATTCGAGGAGATAGGTATCTCAGAGAATCACGTCTCTCTGAACCATCTGCTCTTGTATTCAGGATGCTGGACTATCCTCATCCTGGTTTGAATGGAAGGGATAGTGGAGGTGGTTGCAGTGGTGATTTGACTCACCTGGCAGACAAGACCTCCGGTCTCTCCTTTAGGGTGCTAACTACTGCTCATTTGCCCCTTAGTCATGGCTCAGCTATTACCACCCATGCTTAATGCTTTCCTCAGCACAGAAAAAGGAAAACCATATATACAGAGTCATATTTTCCAAACCAAAATTTGGGACATGTGGCCAAGCAGCTAGGTGGTACAGTGGATAGAACTCCAAGCCTGGAGTCAGGAAGACTTGAGTATAGCTATGTGACCCTGGGCAAGTCACTTAAATCATCTGAGCCTCAATTTCTTCAAGTGTAAAATGGATATAATAATAGTACATACATCATATTAGGGCAGCTAGGTGACTCATTGGATGGAGCACTGGGCCTGCAGACAGGAAGACTTATGTTCCTGAGTTCAAATACAGCCTCAGACACTTACTAGCTGTGTGACCCTAGACAAGTCACTTCCCCCGTTTGCCTCGATTTCCTCATCCTGTGGCTCCCAATTCAGAAAAGCTGAAAAGTATCCAAAGGAGGGCAACCAGGCTGAACATTAAGTCTATGTCATGTGAGTGTCAATTGAAGGAACTCAGTATGTTTAACCACAAAAAGTGAAGACTGAGGGGAGGAGGAGTGAGACATGACAGCTGTCTTCAAGTAGCTGAAGTCTGTCACGAGAAGGAATTAGACTTGTCTTGTTTGTCCCTGAAGTCAGAACCAGGCTCAGTGAGTGGAAGGTGCAAAGAGGTAGATTTAGATTTTGTCACAGAAATAGGTGGTGGGGGTCCTTAGGTAAGGAATTACAACTCTCCCATACAATTCAATTAGAATAAAATGGTCTTTTATTTGGGCTATAGAAAGTGATCAAGGGGGCGGCTAGTTAGTGCAGTGGATAAAGCACCTGCCCTGGATTCAGGAGGACCTGAGTTCAAATCTGGCCTCAGACACTTGACCCTTACTAGCTGTGTGACCCTGGGCAAGTCACTTAACCCTCACTGCCCCCAAAAAAAGAAAAAAAGAAAGTGACCCAGAGGGAAGTCGAAGATAGCCTCAAGGGGAGGAGATGGCTTGGAAACATTCTCCTCCCCAATGGAAGGGAGGTCAAAGCTTTTATAGAGGATAGATGGGGTGATCACCTGACAATGAAAAGTTTCCTTTTGGGGTGGGGTGGGGAAAGATTCCTGAGAGTCAGGGGGATTCTTTTTTTGAATGATAATCCTGACCTCTGGACTTCTGTCTCCTAGGTCAAGCAGTAAGCCATGCCCAACTGATTTTCCTGCTGTAGAATTGTCTCCCCCTACTTCTTAGGCGTGTCCATCTTCCTATCTAGTTGGCCAAGTTAAACTTTAATGGTCCCTTCCTCAATGTGTCCTAACCCCCATGTCAATTCGATATCCAAAAAGTGGGGAAGGGAATGAGCATTTATTATATACTAAGATTTTTTATAAATGTTATCACAGTTGATCCTCACAACAACCCTGGGAAGTAGGTACTGTTATTATGCCTACTTTACAATTAAGGAAATTGAGGCAGCAAGAGGTTAAGTGACTTACCTAAGGTCATACAGCTAGTCAGTGTCTTAAACTGCTTTTGGACTTGGGCCTTCCTGAAACCCATTGTGATGCTCTTGTTGCTTAACCATTTTCAGTCCTGTCCAACTCTTTGTGACTTCATTTTGGGGTTTCCTTGGCAAAGACACTAGAGAGTGGTTTTAGTCATTTCCTTCTCCAGTTCATTTTACAGATGAGGAAACTGAGGCAGAGTTAAGTGACTTGCCTATGGTCTCACAGCTAGTAAGTGTCAGAGGCCAGATTTAAACTCAGAAAGCCAAGTCTTCTGTACTCCAAGTTCAGCACTCAGTGTACTATGGTACCACCTAACTGCTCAATCAAAGCTCTACCCACTGCAACACTATGGTGCCACCTAGCTGCCTGTGCCATTTGTTAATTTAATGCAGCTCTACTGCGGTAGCTTCAGTGGCTTGATTTTATTAGGTTCTCTTTACCAAAAAAAAAAAAAAAAGGCATATGGGGGTATTCTCTTTGGGGGACAGTGGAACAGAATACATGACATAGTGGGAAGAGCACTAGATTTGGAGCCAGGTTCAAATCCTAACTCTGCCACTTCCTACCTGTGAGACTTTGAACAAGTTACCTGATCTTTCTGTGCCTCATTTTCCTCATCTGTAAAATGAAGGATTTGAACTTGCTGACCTATCGGGTCCCTTATAGTTCGAGATCTATGATTCAATGATCCAAATATTTGGAATCAAGTTCACTCAGAAAATCTAGAATCAGATGTAGCCGTGAGGCCACCATGGGGAAGTAGGAAGGATGATAGAATTGGCAACAAGAGCATCTGTTATTATATCTGAATATCTTATCTAAAGGTATCTGGCTCCCTGGGTTGTTGTTCAGTCATTACAATTTCATCTGACTCTTCATGACCCTCCTTGGGGTTTTATTGATAAAGATGGAGTCATTTCTTGTCACTTGTCACTTCTTTCTCCAGCTCATTTTACAGATAAGGAAACTGAGGCAAACAGGGAAGTGACTTGCCCAGGGTCACACAGCTAGTTAATGTCAGGTGTCTGAGGCTATATTTGAACTCAAGTCCTCCTGACTCCAGGACCAGTGCTCTATCCACTGAGCCATCTAGCTCCCCTGGGAATACCCCTGTATTCCAGAGTCCACATCTATATGGTTATGTAGCCAATTCCATGGAAGCCCAGCATTTGTCCATTTCTACCTTCTGGTGTCATTGTGACTCTCCTCACCTTGTGTTTTGTATGCCTGTGTGGGCATGTACCCATGGATAATGCCCTCAGTGTGAAGTCAGGAGACCTAAGTTTCGATACCACCTCTGCCACTTTTAAGTTGTATGATTTGAGGTGGTTGCTTTCTCCTCTCTAGGACTTTGTTTTCTCATTAGTAAACTAAGACAGGGTAGCTAGGTAGCACATTGGATAGAGTGGTAACTCTAGATTCAAGAGGACCTGAGCTCATATACAACCTCAGACACCTCCTAGCTGTGTGACCCTGGGCAAGTCACCTAACCCTGTTTCCTCATCTATAAAATGAGCTGGAGAAGGAAATGGCAAACTACTCCACTAGCTTTGCCAAGAAAATCTTAAACAGGCTCATGAAGAGTTGGACACAATTGAAATGACTAAGCAACAACAAAAATAAGAGGGTTCAACTAGACAATGCCTTAAGGATCCTTTGGGCTCCTAGTCAGGTATTCCTGTATTCCCCTCCAGATGTCTGTCTATCTGGGGCAGCTAGATGGCACAGTGGATAGAGCACTGGCCCTGGATTCAGGAGGACCTGAGTTCAAATCCGGCCTCAGACACTTGGCACTTACTAGCTGTGTGACCCTGGGCAAGTCACTTAACCCCAATTGCCTCACTAAAAACAAAAACAAAAAAAACTAAGGACCTAGATTATGCTGACCAGAAACCCAGTCAGATCCAAAGACTGATGCAAGGAGTTTTCTCACAATTATACATCTCAAGAAACCCATGTCTTATCTGAAAACTGGCCCCATACTGGTCAATTAGTTACTGTTTCCTTGTTCCTTTGATTGGATACAGACACTTGGGGGACAGTAGGAAACCTCTTTTTCTGATTTCAGCAAATTGCTCTCCCCTTTCCCAACAATCTAAACTCACTCATACCCCTCCCAACTCGGAAAGCCCCAAATCTTTCCTCCAATTAGAAATCGGATTACCTAATCTCATATCCAGGTTTACATTTTGTTAGTTGGTTTCTTTTTAATGCATTAAAAAACCCTGTATTTGGAGTCCAGTGCCAAACTGAAGAGGCCTGGTTCCCATTTGTTATGCAATTAGTATGCATTGCTTAATAAATCAATATGCTTAGAAATCGAACCTTTGTTTCCTCAGTCATTTCAGATTTCACCCATCACAGTTAGTAGGCAATGGAGATAGGAAATGAGGTGAGGAAGGCATAAATGCTTTGGCGAAAGTGAAGGCCTGACTGCAATAGGGGATTGTAGGGGGAATCCTAAGAATTAAAGGAACCAGGGAATGAAGGAATAGGATTCATAAAACAACCTTGGACCATTTTATCCATTATTTATAAACTTAGATTTTGAAGTCATAAAAAAAAAATAAGAATTTGAAGTCATGTGTTGGGGACCAAATGCAGGAACAGCATAGGAATAGAGTAATGAGAGGAAAGTTTCACTCAACGTGGGCCTAGGGAGGCATCCTGGCTTGGCCAACACTGGGCTAGTATCGCCACCATGTGGCCAGAATGGGTAATAACAACCCTTCAACTAGAGAATCTGAACTATTCATTGGGACTAGCACCCAAGAGTTCATTGACAATAGAAAACCACTATCTCATTGAACATTTTCCTAAAAAAATTTTTTTTAATTTTTAAAAGAGCTCCTTAAGAATATGGACTGTTAAAAAATAATATGAACCGTTTATTGTCTTCCTAACCCCAAAGCCTAGCATCATTCTTTCCCCTTACTAAGGCTTGATAAATCCTTATTCATAAGAATTTAATACATACAAATATTTCTCATCTCTTCTGTGGGATGGATCCACACCACAGCCCTCAAAATACGTTGTGTGACCTTGTCTCCATACCTACCATCTACCTACCTTCTCTCCCCACTGTTCTCTGAGTCCCTATTCTGCCCCAACTCACTCTCCCTCTTCCCAGGATTGGTCAAAAGCACCTTACTGTAACAACTCCCAGTCCCAATCCCTACATCAATCAATGGCTGGTGACTGGGAGGTGGAGGGGAGGGGAAGGGGATGTGAAATTTAAGTGCCTCAATCCCACTAGCTCTCTGGGCTCTGAGTCATAGTAAGAACCCCTGCCCTGAGACCCTGGACTTCTATGACCATAGGCTCTGCTCTAAGGAAAAGCAGGTTGCGAGTTAAATGAACTGAAAACCAACTGTCCATAAGAAATGATAAGCAGGCAGATTTCAGAAAAACCTGGAAAGACTTACATAAATTGATGCTGAGTGAAATGAGCAGAACCAAGAGAACATTGTACAAAGTATCAACACTGTGTGATGATCAACTGTGATAGACTTAGCTCTTCAGCAATACAATGATTCAAGACAATGCCAAAAGACTCGTTGGAAAATGCTCTCCACAACCAGAAAAAGAACTATGGAGTCTTTTGTTGTTGCTGTTATTTCTTCTTTCTTGTGTTTTTTTTTTCCCTTCTGTTCTGATTCTTCTCTTACAACATGACTAATGTGGAAATATGTTTAACATGATTGTAATGTATAACCTATAACAGATTGCTTGCTGGTTTCAGGAGTGGGGAGGGAAAGGAGGGTGGGAGAAAAATTTGGAACTCAAAATCTTACAAAAGTGAATGTTGAAAACTAAAATGAAGGTCTGGTAAAAAAAAAAAAACGAAAAAAAGAAAAGAAAACCAACTGCCCAACCATGGGGAGCAATCTCTCTTTCAGGTCTTTGGAGTGAACTAAAGTTCATTGACCATTCACATTTTCCTTGGCAACTGGAAACATTGCCCCTTTATTTACCCCCTTCAATTGAGTAAGAAGGACCCCTAAGGCCAACCAGCTCTGCCCCTCCCCCTACAAGAAAAAAAGAGTGTGAGGGGAAGTATGCATTAGGTCTATGAGCTTAGAAAATTACCCAGGATTAATCATTGATTCTGGGACCGTCCCCGCCTCCCATTGGCTGTCCAAGGGCACAACCCTCTTGGCTGATGTCCTGGCACTGTGCCTGGGGACACTAAGGGGTAGTTGGTCCATCCCATTGAGGGACATGAAAGAGATCAATACCAGGGGAGCTTCAGGGTCATTTTTGGAGGAAGGAGCTATAGAAGCAACATGTCCTTATGGGTTGGGGCACAGGAGGGAAAGGGTCCTACCAAAAGTCCTTCTTTGGCCCGTTAATGAGTATTCTCTCCCTTAGAGAATTCTTTAGCAGTCACTGGGTACAGATTCAGAAGAAGGAATTCAATTAAACCCCCCAAAAATATGTATATTAAAGGAAGAAAGGGCTGAGTATGCACTGGAAAGAGTCCACTTGGAGACTTGGACTATGTGATTGTAAACAAGTCACTTGACTTAAGGATCAGTTTCATCATCTGTATAATAATACTTATACTACCTACATTACAAAGTGGTTGTGAAGAAAGTGCTTAGCAAATATCAAATCTCCTTGTAGCTCCCAGGCTAAAAGAGATGTAGCCTCTACCCCCAAGAAGCTCTTATTCTGAGAGGGGAGATAAGTCTCTGTTCCGGTGGAATTCCAATCTCGTGAGAGAGACAGTCATTGCCATCTTGGAGATACCAATCCAATAGAAGAGGCAGTCAGTCCCCTTAGTGAAGCCATTCCCTGTCTTCAGTAAACTCCAGGCTGAGAGGGAAGGGACAGCCCCTCCCTTCATTTTGACAGTAGGGAAACAATCCCTGACCTCAGAGAACCTATAATCTGACATGTTGAAGGCACAATTCCTAACCTCTGGGTGTGTGATGAGGGAAACCCCTGCCTGAGGGGTGCTCCCCATCTGAAAGGTAAGACTAGATTCCCACTCAGGACAGACATGAGCACAAAGACAAGGGCAGACCTTCTAGATTCATAGAGGTGTGAGTTAGTCCCTTTTCTTTTACCTTCAAACAAGCCCAAGTTTCTCCAATACTTTACAAAGAGACTATACCATAACTATACCATACCATCCCCTCAAGCCTCTCCTCTCTTCCCTTTCTCAGCCAAACTCCTTAGAAGATATAGAAATTTATGGCTTCCATTTTGTCTCCTAATATGGCTTCTCTTCCTATCACTCAACTGAAGCTGATCACTCCAAAATTATCATTGCTCACTTAATTTCCAAACCTGGTGATCTTTACTCAGTGGTCATCATCCTTGACATTCATGATACTACTGACCACTCTTTTCTCTTGAATACTCTCTCTCTCTCTCTCTCTCTCTCTGGGTTTTTATGGCACTGATCTCTTCTGGTCCTCTTCCTATCTTTCCAACCAATTCTCCTCAATCTCTTTTGCTGAACAATAACTATTATATTATGCTTTAGTTTGTCAAACACTTTACATCTATGATCAGTCATTTGTTCCTTATCCCAGCTCCTAACTATGAGTATCCCTCAAGTCTATTTCCTCTCTACACTCTCTCACTGATCTCATCAGAGTTTATTATTAGAATGCAAATGGCTGTTCATATCCTTTGACCATCTATCAACTGGGGAATGACTCAAACTCTTATAGATTTGACAAAGTTCTTTATACATTTGAGATATGAGACCTTTGTCTGAGAAACTGTCTATTACATTTCCCCAATTTTCTGCTTCTCTTCTGATCTTGACTACATTTGTTTTATTTGTACAAAACCTTTTTGGTTTAATGTAATTGAAATGATCCATGTTACACTTTACACTGTTCTCTATCTCTTGTTTATTAATAAGTTGTTCACCTATCCATAAGACTGAAAGGTAATATGTTTCATGTTCTTCAAATTTTCTTATAATATCGCTCTTTATATCTCGGTCGTGTATCCATTTTGACCTTATCTTGGTAAATGGTGTAAGATATTGGTCTATGCCCAATTTCTGCCAGATTGCTTTCCACCTTTCCTAATAATTTTTACCAAATAATAAATTCTTATTCGAAAAACTTGGGCTTATTTATTTTTTTTGGGGGGGGGCAAGGCAACTGGGGCTAAGTGACTTGCCCGGGGTCACACAACTAGTAAGTGTTAAGTGTCTGAGGCCAGATCTGAACTCAGGTCCTCCTGACTCCAGGGCCAGTGCTCTATCCACTGCGCCACCTACCTGCCCCCCAAAACTTGTTTTTACATTTGTCAAACACGAGGTTACTTATAGTCATTTGCTGCTATAAATGGTATGTTTATTATGTTCCACTGTTCTACTTATTTCTTAGCCAGTACCATATAGTTGGGTTTTTTTGTTTTGTTTTGGGTTTTTTTGGTGAGGCAATTGGGGTTAAGTGACTTGCCCAGGGTCACACAGCTAGTAAGTGTTAAGTGTCTGAGGTTGGATTTGAACTCAGGTCCTCCTGAATCCAGGCTCTATCCACTGCGCCACCTAGCTGCCCCTTCCATATAGTTGTTTGTGGGTTTTTTGGTGGTGGTTAGTATTATTTTCTTTTTTTAGTGAGGCAATTGGGGTTAAGTGATTTGCCCAGGGTCACACAGCTAGTAAGCGTCCAGTGTCTGAGGCCGGATTTGAACTCAGGTACTCCTGAATCCAGGGCCGGTGCTTTATCCGCTGTGCCACCTAGCTGCCCCAACATTGATTTTTAAAACTTTGTGTTCCAAATTGTCTTCCTCCCTCCCTCCTCATGCCCCCTTAAGAACTCAAGCAATTTGGGGCAGCTAGGTGGTGCAATGGATGGAGCACTGGCCCTGGATTCAAGGAGGATCCGAGTTCAAATTTAGCCTCAGACACTTGACACTTACTAGCTGTGTGACCCTGGGCAAGTCACTTAACTCTCACTGCCCAGCCCCCTACCCAAAAAAAGAACTCAAGCAATTCAATATAAGTTATATACGTGCAGTCATGTCAAACATTTCCACATTAGTCAGGTTGTAAAAGAAAACAGACAAAAAAATTTTAGAAGAAGGAACTAACAAAAAACATATACTTCAATCTGTATTCAGATACCATCAGTTCTTTCTCTGTAGATGGATTGTATTTTTCACAAGTTCTTCTGATAGCATCCTGTTCATTTCCCACAACACAATAATAGTATTCCATTCCAATCTCATCCCACAATTTGTTCAGCCATTCCCCAATTGATGGTATTTGCATTTACTTTAATAATACTAATTGAAAAAAATTTTCCCTCATAAAACATTATTTTAAAAAATAATAATAGCTAACACTCATATAGCACCTACTATCTGCCAGACATTGTGCTGACTATTAGGAAACTGAGGCAAACAGCTTGTGACAGGTAAAACTAAATGTATGGGGGCAGCTAGGTGGCACAGTGGATAGAGCACTGGCCCTGGAGTCAGGAAGACCTGAGTTCAAATCTGGCCTCAGACACTTAACACTTACTAGCTATGTGACCTTGGACAAGTCACTTAACCTCAATTGCCTCACCCCCCCCCCAAAAAAAAAAAACTAAATGTGTATGGTCACCCAACCTGTCCCCTGTGTGGGGAAAGCTAACTAGGACAACAGTTTAACAGTTTAAACTGCTGTGAGAGCATGGGTTGACCTTGATAATAATATTCTCACAAGGTTAAGTGGCTTGCCCAGGGTCTCAAAGCAAGTAAATGTCTGAGGCTATATTAGAACTCAGGACTTCCTGACTCTAGACTCAGTGCTCTATCCTATTCTATCCTGTACCACCTAGCTTCTTTTTATATTTATCTTGCATGTATGTGTATATAGATGAATATAAGTGTATGTATATATATATAGAGAGAGAGTTATAAATACACAGGGGCAACTAGGTGGCACAGTGGATAGAGCACCAGCCCTGGAGTCAGGAGTACTTGAGTTCAAATCCAGCCTCAGACACTTAACACTTACTAGCTGTGTGACCCTGGGCAAGTCACTTAACCCCAATTGCCTCACTAAAATAAATAAATAGATATAGTTTCTGTGTATGTATGTTCAGTTGTTTTTCAGTTGTATCTGACTCTTCATGACCCCATTTGGTTTTCTTGTCAGAGATACTGAGTGGTTTGCCATTTCCTTTTCCAGTTCATTTTACAGATGAGGAAACTGAGGCCAACAGTGACTTGGCCAGGGTCACCCAGCTAGTAAGTGCCTGAGGTCACATTTGAATTCAGGAAGATGAATAGTCCTGAATTCAGGCCCAGCACTCTGTGTGCCATGGCGCCACCTAGCTGCCCATAAATAGAGACATATAAACATAAATACTTGTGTAGCCCTGTTAGAATATAAGCTATTTAAGAGTAGAAATTATTTCACCTTTGCATTTGTATTCCCAAAACTTAGCACAGTGCTTGGTACATAGTAGGCATTTAATAAATGCTTGCTGATTAACAGCTGTCAGTCAATAAATATTTATTAAGAATCTTGGGGGCGACTAGGTGGCGCAGTGGATAAAGCACTTGACACTTACTAGCTGTGTGACCCTGGGCAAGTCACTCAACCCCCATTGCCCTGCAAAAAAAAACAAAAAAAAACAAGAATCTCTGTAGGGGCAGCTAGGTGGCACAGTGGATAGAGCATCAGCCCTGGATTCAGGAGGACCCGAGTTCCAATCTGGCCTCAGACACTTGACACTTACTAGCTGTGTGACCCTGGGCAAGTCACTTAACCCTCATTGCCCAGCAAAAAAAAGAAAGAAAGAAAGAAAAAGAAAAAAGAAAATGAATCACAGAGGGGAGGTAGAATTAAGAATTGGGAAAGGCTTCGTGTAGAGCAAAGGATTTTAGCTGGTACTTGAAGGAAGCCAGGGCACTAAGAAGGTGGAAATGAGGAGAGAGAGCATTCCAGGCATGAGGGACAGCCAGTGTATCAAGGGTAAAAGGATGAGGAGAGGATTGGAGGGTTAGAGATTCAAGAATGGCTTCCTGAAGGTGACTGTATTTCAGGGAGAGTCAGAACTCAGGGAAAGGGGGTATAAGGGGATCCTCATCCAGGGGAATGCCTAAAGATGGAATAAAACAAGGTATAAGTATTCAGACTGGCTGCGTGGGACCTGTCAGGTAGGAGAAGGGTACAAACCAGGTCTGCCTCTAAGACAAGCAGGAAATAGCTGGTGGGGGTGGGCAGGGCTAAGGAAGGGGGGAAATTGTTAACATTGTTGGTCTCTGTGTCAGAAGCAAGTTGATTCTAAGTAGATCTGGGCCCAGTGAGGAGGGAGAAAGGGAAAGGGAGAGTTAAGAGTAGAATAAGGGGCGGACCACTAATAGGGAGGGGAGCTGGACCCTTGATAACATTGGTTCGTTGACTTGCTCCTCTCCCTGAATTCCCTAACAGGAAAAAGGAAAAATCAATCCACTTACTTAGAAGTACCACATTGCTCTTCCCCCTCTCCCTCCCCTTCTTTAAACTCCAGCTGAGGACAGCAAGTAATAGAAAAACAAACTGGAACCTATGTTTACATGGGGAAAGGCAGGGGAAGGGAGGAGATGACCTGTGTCATTATCCCACTGGCCACTCAGCCTCTGCGATTAGGAACTGGAAGATCAAGTGATCATCCCATAGCCAGGCAATCCTGACATCCAGGGAAAGTGGATGGAAGCCCATAGAACTTTGGAGGAGAGAGACTGACCTTCGAACCCCACCTCCCATCTCCTCAAACTCTGTGTTCTCATCCTTGTCCCTTCTCCCCTTCCTTATCCTTGACTCCTGTCCCAATCCTTGCCCTAATCCTCTGCCCTCTCCACTCTGATACCCTCCCCCTAGTCCAGAAGAGGCCAGTGGAGAGGGTCTGGGAGCCCTAAATTCCCAGTCTCCCCTTAATCTTTCCTTTAATTCCGCAATTCCCTCGGCCCCTTGACCCCCAGCTCCTCGCCTACCCACCGAGAATCTCCTCTGCCTTGGCCCCACCCCGGCTACCAGGCTTTTCTGGCCCAATCTCCCTTCCTGTTCTGTTCCTGGAACCGATCCTGGCAGCAGATCAAAGGTAGCCCTGCTCCCACCACCTTATCTCAGGGACCGCATGACTTAGGACTTACTTGGATGTCTGTTGCGGGGGGGGGGGGGGGGGGGGGGGGGGGCGGGAATGAGACTCCTGGGTGGCCCCTCTCGGGGCCCCGCCTCCTGACCTCACCCCAAATAGGTCATGGAACTGAGCTCTGCCCCTCCACCCCAACTCCACAGGGAGCCCCGCCTCCCAGGTACACAGGGCCTAGAGCCCACCCCCCTGAGGGTTAAGAGTCACCCCGCAGCGGGGCTACAGGTCCATACTGTCGCTGGCGGGGAGGCCGGAGGGGGTTACCATGGCTCCGGTGACTCGGACCCTGGCCGGAGTGGCGGCGGCTGCAAGGGTAGGAGTAGGAAGAGGGACAACTTCGTGGCTCCGGGCTCTGGGGGGTGCCCGAAGATTCAGCAGTAGTGCCACGCGCTGGGGATCTGGGGGTGCCAGTCCGAGTCGCCGCCTCAGTACTGCCCGAGTCCGGACCCAGCTACCGCGAGAGAAGGCCGAGCGAGGTCCCGAAGAGGCGACCGGTGACAATGGTCCTCCTCCGGGAGTGGGACCGCCTGCCGCTGCGGGCACGCTCCCGGGTCCAGCCGCCGCGCCGCAGCCACAGCCGCCGCCGCCGCCGCCCACGGCTGCCCCCGCGCCGCACTCGAGCCGCTCGCTGGTCCAGCGGGACATCCAAGCGTTCCTGACCGAGTGTGGGGCCAGCCCGGGGGAGGCGAGGCACTGGCTCACCCAGTTCCAGACCACCTTTGACTCGGCGGACAAACCTTTTGCCATCATCGAGGTGAGGCGCGTCCCGGGAAGGATCCGGCGTGGGTATACCTCGATGTGGGGCTTGCCTGCCGAAGCCTGCCATACCACCGGTTGGGGCCGATAAGGCAAAAGTAATGGGCTCCTTATATTGGAGGTAGGGAGGTTGTGGATGGCCTCCAACAGGCTACAGGGCGACAGAGATCGGGCATTAGTGCAATCACCTGCGCGTAGGGCACCTTTGGCCCTGCAGAGAATGTAGCAGAGGAACTACCGGATAGGCCCATCTTGAGAGGGCTTTCCTTCCGCCCGACCATTGATTGTTAGGCTCAAGTAGTGTCTCCCCTGGATGGGGGCTGCTTCCCGGATTAGGCTAGGGGTGGGAGTAGGGCAGACGAGTGGAAACTCTGGGCAACAAGTAGGTGCTACGGAATACCACGTGAGAAACAGAGAGATCAGTGGGGTTGGGAAGGAGGTGGAAAGGGATTGGATTCAGACACAGCGGCTGTTGAGAAAGGAAAAACAGGACAGGAAAACAGCCTGCCTGTCCCTGGCCCACCCCCAACATTCAGTGCCCCACCTGCCCTGCCCTAGGTAAACCCTGGAGTCCAAGGCCACCTCTAAACTGGAGGAAGGGAATGTTGAAGGAACAGGAGTATAAGATTGGGGGGTGGGGAGGACGAAGGGTGGGGATGAAGGGCAGGGCTAATCAGCGCCCCTGAGGGCTAGGCATATGGTCTGGTAGGAGGCAAAGGGAAGGATCCTGGAAGATGCTGCTGAGACCTCCAGAAGCTTAAGACCACACTGAGCCCCCCACCCACCCACCCATGGCTTTACTAAGGGATGGGGAAGGCTAGAACCCTGAGGGGAGACAGCCAGGATTGGAGCCAGGACATTGGGAACCTTGGCAGATGGCAGCAGAGGAGGGTATGGGATCATATTTAGGTATGAGGGTCTCTGGGGGAGACCGAGGACACTGGCATTACACAGTGAAAGGCTCGGATATCAAGGATACCAGATTTGGGTCACATAAGGGCGAGAACTTGCAGTGCACATTCAGTGGTGAGGGTTACACAGGATGGCTCTCACGGCCTCCTCCTCTGAAGGTGGACGAAGCTGTGTTCAGGAGCACAGAGGCAGTCCTAAGTCTGGCCTTCGCCCTGGCCTTCTTGCAACGGATGGATATGAAGCCACTTGTGGTTCTTGGACTCCCAGCACCCACCGCACCCTCAGGTTGCCTTTCCTTCTGGGAGGCCAAGTCCCAGATGGCCCAGAGCTGCAAGGTCCTTGTGGACTCTCTCCGCCACAATGCAGCCACGGCTGTGCCCTTTTTTGGGGGAGGGTCTGTGCTGAGCGCTGCCGAACCTGCCCCCCATGCCACGTAAGTACCTTCATTTCCACATCCACTGTTCCCTAGGCATACTCAAGCTTCCTCGATAGTACCCTGTACTAACCACTCCATGCCAAGTGTGTAGCATAGCACCCACCCACCAAGTTCCTTGGATGACTCATCTATCTCCTAACCCTATCAGTAACATTTCCAAGCTCTTTGCAAACTCATACCAACTTGGTCCCCTCCCTTCCTAAGCCCATATACTTCCAAACTTGCCACCTCCCCACACGCTGGAGTAGGCTGGTGCTTTGCCCATCTGTGTCTCCTGCTCCCTGACTTCTGGAACCCCAGACGGCTGAGCCCCAACTGCAACTCTCACCTGCAGCTATGGTGGCATTGTCTCTGTGGAAACAGACCTGCTAAAGTGGTGCCTGGAGTCGGGTAGCATCCCCATCCTGTGTCCTATTGGCGAGACAGGTGCCCGGCGCTCTGTGCTACTCAATTCCTTAGAGGTCACTGCTGCTCTGGCCAAGGTTCTGCTGCCCACCAAGATCATCTTCCTCAACACCACCGGGGGCCTCCGGGATGCCAATCAGAAGGTAGATAGTATCCCTCTTGCCAATCCTGTTTTCCTAACTGTTCATCCCACCTCGACCCCAGGAACTTGGGTCTTGAACCTGGGCTCGGTTTCATCCAAGTCAACAGCTAAATTCAGTTGTCCCGTCTAGCCCACTTTGTTTACCTCCGACGTCTCACTCTGCACTTCTTCCCTCTGGGTTCAGGGATGCCCAGGACCTCAGACTGGAGAAGTCAGGTTGATATGTAGGGAACCTGGTATGGTCAGACCAGCCTCTGATATTTTTGTTTAAAGTTTAATTATTGCCTTTTGTTTTTATTCTAGTCATTTCCTTTTTCTTATTCTACCCCCCTTCCCCCGTCAAACCCTTCTGTTAACAAAGAAAGATAATATGCAAAGCCAATAACTGACAAGGCAACCATGTCTGAATGTCTGATAACAAAAGGAAAGGATTTGCCCAAGACCATAAAGTCCACAACTCTCCCCCAAGGGGGAGGGCACTTGTTTTATCAGTTCTCCAAGATTCTTATACTTGTCCATGTATATTTTTGGTTCTGTTCTCTTCATTGTGTCATTTCATGCCACCAGCCCTTGAATTTGGGGGTACACCATGGAAAGGGGAATCAAGAAGATGGCTGGGAAATCACTGAGAGGAGGGACCAGTGTGGGAAGTTCCTGAGAAAGGGGCTAGTGATAGGCTCATTGTCACACTCTCCTCCTGCCCCTAGGTTCTGAGTAATGTGAACCTGCCAGCGGACCTGGACCTAGTGACAAATGCCCAGTGGGTGAGCAGCAAGGAGAGGCAGCAAATGAGGCTTATTGTGGATGTGCTGGGCCGACTATCCCATGACTCTTCAGCTGTTATAACATCTGCCAATACCTTGCTTACAGAACTCTTCAGCAACAAGGGTGAGCCTAGCCAGTGGGAAGGGATTTACCAAATACAGGTATGAATGCTATTTGCAGGATGCCAGTGGGCATGTAAGATTGGCAACCAAAGATGTATAGCTACACACCAGGCAGGCTCATTGCAATATCCGTTTGGTTACTCAATTTTCCCCCTACTTAGTTCCTGTGGGTTCCAATGGGAGGGTGGTGACACCAGCATGGGGAGACTGGAAATGGAATTATGTGAAGATGCTTTTTCAGCTCAGGTGGAGCACCACATTCCATTTGTTTCCTGGGAGAGTTTGGAAAAAATGGGTAGACACCTGAGGGATAGATAATCCTGGGTAAGGGGGCAGCCTTGGGAGTATTAGGGGAAGAAAGTAACTGTGGAATTCCTATTAACTTTCCATGGAGGGGCAGGGGTAGTGGTGGAGAGCAGACAATTTAATTGCCCTGCTATCCCCCTGTTCTAGGGTCAGGGACCCTCTTTAAGAATGCTGAGCAAATGCTTCGAGTAGACAGCCTCGAGAAGCTGGATCAGAAGCGGCTGGTGGACCTTGTAAATGCGAGTTTTGGCAAGAAACTTCGGGATGACTATTTGGCCTCTCTTCACCCACGGCTGCACTCCATTTACTATTCTGAAGGGTGAGCCAAGGCAGTGCTGGCCCAGAAGCAGAACCTATGCCAAGGGTAGCATCTCTGGCTCCTGGAGGTGTCAGAGAGAGGCTGAGGCAAGAGACAGGGAACAAAGAATCTGACCTGAGGGAATCCCGGGAAATGTTAACAAGCCCCACATGTCTCTGAGCCAGTGGAAAGAGAGGGCCAGGAAACTGCTGGAGAGGTTGGGGTTGGGAAGAGTAGAAAGCCTGATCTTATCCCACTCACCCTGGCTCTAGGTACAATGCTGCAGCCATCGTGACCACTGAACCTGTGCTGGGAGGCACCCCATACCTGGACAAGTTTGTGGTGAACTCAGGCCGGAAGGGCCAGGGCTCAGGCCAGATGCTATGGGAGTGCATGCGGCAGGACCTGCATAGACTTTTCTGGAGATCTCGTGTCACCAATCCCATCAACCCCTGGTAGGTATTGTCTATACTTTAACTCTTAAATGAAAGCTACTAGATAGATCGTTCAGTCTGGATCCATTATTTGACCAAGAAGAACTCCCCAAAACCTGAAGCCCACGGTCACAAGGCAAGTTAATGGCTGATTGGGGAAGAGAATCAGGGTTTCCTGCCTCTGGACCCAATGTACCACACCACAGCTGTGTGAGTGGCACCCTGGGCTACCGTGCCCATAACATTCCAAGTCCAGGCTTCAAGCAGCAGGTGCTATTGCCATCAGAGAACTGGCAACTCTATCATCTTGACCCTGTGGCCTAGACTTCATCACCTCCAGGTACCCTGGTGTCATTTGCATGTGCCAAAAAAGGCCACCAGCTCTGGGGTTCTCCAGAGATCATAGCATCTACCCAAACCCTTTCTTTTTCTCATCCCTGCTGGTGAGGAACAACATATTCATAGACCTGTCGAGGTGTAAGATTTCTGAAGGGGCAGGCTTTATATTGATTAGTGCTCACAGGATAGTAACAAATGTGGTCCCTTAAGCCTACGCACCTAAATCCAGTCACTTTGGGTCAGCCTGTTCCCAGCTTGATCTCTACTCTGGCCTCCTATGAAGTCTGGATTCTGCTCCAAGCCTCTCCCTGCTTCAGGCCAAGCTAAACGTTCCCCAAGCCCACCACTTACCCTCTCAGAAAGCAGAGGAGTGCACCTCTGACTCCCCAGGATTTCCTCCTACCTTAGGCTTATCTGCGACACCCAATCTCTTCCTCCTCACTGAGGATACTATATACGGGCAGCACAGATAAGCACAGTTAATTAGCAGATACACAAACTTACAGCCCCCAGAAGGCTTTTCTTTATCCTAATGCAATGGTTTCCTCCACCCAATAGACTCCTCTGCATCCCTCTGGACCAGGAGTCTGTGGATTCTTTAAAACAAAACAAAATGAAATTGACAACTGCATTCCAACACAGTAGGTTTCCTCTGTAATCTGATGTATTTTATTTTATGCATTTAAAAACATGATTCTGAGAAGGGGTCCACAGGCTTCCCCAGACTGCTGCTGACGGAGTCCTTGGCACCAAAAAAGGCAAAGACTCCCTAGGCTAGACATAGGCTGTGGCTCTCCCACCTTCATCTTGCCATTGCCTGGCCCTCCCTCCCAGCTGTGCCCTGCAGGATTCTCCTCTCGTGGGCAATAAGCTGAGGATTATTGTTCAAGGGAAGAGGACCCTGCCCAGCTGGGAGGGGGGCATTCAGGCTAGGCCAAGAAGATACCAAGGGGCCATTAGCCAGCATTTCAAAACAAGAATCTGCCCCTTGGTTGGAGAAGGCATGGCACTACCCATCAAGAGGGGAGCATAGACCTCTTAGAATCCAAGTTCAAGAATCCTTCCCACAACCTGGGGCAACTTGGAACGCTGGGATTGGAGGAAGCCAGTGGCCCTATGCACTGATATGCTCATCCACTGCTCCTTTCCTACCCCAGGTACTTTAAGAACTGTGATGGCAGCTTCTCCAACAAACAGTGGATCTTCTTCTGGTTTGGCCTGGCTGACATCCGGGACTCCTATGAGCTTGTTAACCATGCCAAGGGGCTGCCTGACTCCTTCTGCAAACCTGCCTCTGACCCAGGCAGCTGATAGGAACCATGCACCCTTCACTCCAGCCCAACTGAGTGCATACCCAAGAGCCATGCTGAGGTGGTGGTCCCAGGGAAGTCGAGAGGCAGGCCTGGGCTTTCTGCCTGAGAAACTTGCATAGAAGGGAAGATGGGAGGGCCTTGAGGCCCTTGGATTCCGGGGAGGGAAGGGAGCCAATGAATTGGTAGAAACAGGAAGGCTGGCTCAGCTGGATGGAGTATGGGTACTTGGAACCAGCTGTCCAGAAGTCTGCCAGCTGTTTCAAAGCAACTAATATCTATCTCTTCATCCCGTCAGGGCTCCTACCCAGGGTCAACCAATGTGTGGGTGAAATACATGGCCACCTCCATGTGTTATTTGAGGTTTCCTGTCCCCAAATATCACCCTCGCCTCTCGCTACTCCTAAAATTCACCATTTAAGATGAGTTTCTTCAGGTCTTAGGTTTTTCTTGAGTCTCCCACTTAAATGCTAGCCCTTTTTAGCTCTCAGACCTGGGGGGGGGGGGGGGGGAAGAGAAGAGTGAGTTGACAATGAGAGCAAATTCCTGAGACAACAGGGCACAGAAGAGGGTCCTGGCGTTGGGGAGAAAAATAGCAAAGTTGGGAGCATTTTCAAAGCCAGATTCTGCTGACCAAGACTTTCCCCCTCGCTGAAAGACTCTACTCCTACCTTCTATAAAAGCACAAGGAAGAAAAAGAAGTCATAGTGGGACAAGGAAGAGTAGATGTGATCCCGTCTACAGTTCCTGGGGACCTTCGGGCCAAGGAACAGTCACTGCCCATCCATCCAAGTTGGGCCAGCAGAAGCCTCAGCACCTCTCCCAAGGCCTACTCTCTCTCTCACCACCTACACAACTCACCTTCCTGATCCAAACTGGGAAAATGAGCAAACCAAGCCTCTGGAGGAATCCTCCCTTCCCTTCCCTGCCCTGTCCTGCCCTCCCCTCCTGTAAAGCCAAAAGCTCAGCTCCATTAAGCACAGAAAGCAACACTTATCCTTTAAGAGCTGCTAAGGTAACATCAGCTGCCAGCATCAGCTGAAAGAGAAAGGAAGCACCACACCTATCTACATTTGATTTTAAAAGCTCAGATGACAGGCTGGGTTTGGGGGAGTGGGGCTATTTGCCAATATGTACAAGCCAGGCCAAAGCAGAAGCAGGTGCCCAAGCTCTAGTGAGCAGACACTGGGGAGCCAGGGACCATGAATCCATCCCAGCCACCAGCATCCTTTTCCGCACATTTGGATGGAAATAAGTCCCTTACTCTTTGGTTACACACAAAATCAGGTATCTACATATGTCTTCATAAATGATCATTTTTTTAAAAAAAGTCTGAGGAGTATGGGGTAGGAAATCAGTTTGAGTTGAAGCAGGAAAAAATAAAGTGACCCATCAGGAAGAACTGGTGAACAAGAAGAGAACAGAATCAAAGCTTGTAAGTAGGGGGTCTTGGAAGTGGAACCTCCAAAACAGAGGGCAAAGTGGGAGGCAAGTGCTAGAAGAGATGACCTAGGGTAAAAACCCCAGTTCATGTCAAAGATACCTGCAGGGAAACTAGAAAAGCAAACCCCTAAGTGTACAAGAGAGGTGCTCTTATCCTTGGGAAGCTTGGGGCAAAGGTAAAAGAGCCTGGAGAAGGCTTCAACCAGAGTGGGGATGATGGTCAGAGAACAGCCATGCTCTGAAATACCTTACCCCGGGCCCTGGTCAAGGAGGAATGTTAAGCAAATTGGTGAAGGGGACTGACAGGAACAGACTAGCAGTGCCCCTGTCCTGTGGAAACCCAGAGAACATATGCTGGTCCATGCTGGTCCATGCTGCCCGCCCCCCCCCCCCCCCCACACACACACACGCACACATGCACGCATGCACCAACCACAAAATGTTATCCAAATGCTTTCATCAAGAGCTTAACAGTACTGGACATGGACACTGTACAAATATACGCATCTGGTCCTTGTCTTCCTCTATGTCTTTGCCTCTCTCCTGATCTGCTTCATTCCATCCAGCTTCTCCCTTCCTCTACCCACCCCAACCCCCACCACAATTCTTCCCTGATCTTCCCAGAGGTTCCTCTCCTGAAATGAATCCTCCCTGCCACAGTCAGAGAAGCCCTAGAAGAGTTCATCACCCCCACCCCATCCCAGCTGCAAAGTGCATTTCCTAGGGCAAAGCTTCTTAAACTGTGGGTTGCATAACTGAATGTGGGGGTCGAAAAAAATTTGGCAGTAAATGTTCGATTTGTATACCTATTTTATATACCCATACACCCGGGGGCTCGTAAAAATTTCTCAGGTGAAAGGGGGATGTGAATAGAAAAAGTTTAAGAAGCCCTGGTCTAGGGGAAAGGTAAAGACCTTTTTCATGCCAATCATTACAAAAGAAAGTTTTTTGGTTTGTTTTGTTGTTTTTTTTTAAAACATAAATAAACAGCCTGTGGAAGGAAATTCCCCACCCCACCCCTACCCCCACAAAAATCTGCCCCTCTCACCCCATCCCTAATGGGTGCCATTCAGCCATCCGTGGCCAGGATCACTGCAGCCCCAAAGATGCCCACATTCTCGCCAATGAGCTTCATCTGATTCCAGAACTCCACTCGCCGAGTGTTGTGCCAATAAACGATGTTTCCATCAATGAGGAGGATGATGAGGGGTAGCAGCACAGCCAGGATCTGAGCAGCCAGGGCCACATAGTAGCCAGAGAGGAAGGCCAGCGCCAGGACACCATAAAGGATGAAGAGCAGCTGAAGTGTAAGCTCCCCTCCCGGAATGTGGTTCAGATATGCCAGCCGGTCTTCTTTGCTGTGCTGGAGGGAGTAAGCCTGGGGCGAGGGCAGGGGGAGGTCAGTGGTCCCTAGGACACAGTATTACCCCAACTGGAATACTTTCCCCTCTATATCGATTAAATTCAACCACTGAGCACCCCTGTAGAGAGTCACTGATTCACCCAGTTCATGCCTTCATTTGCAGTATCTTGACAGTATTCTCAAATTATGCTGCCTCCTGCCCCTGCCATTTCACACTCATCTGTCCTTGCTTCCAATGACAAACCTCTCCAAAGAGTAATTTAGATCTGGTGTCACTGGTACTCAACTCCCATTTCACTCTGCAATCCCTTGCAAACTAACCTTCCTCAATGCAAAGCCTTTTAATCCTATGCCCCCACCCACGACCTTGCATGCTGGATCCCTCTCTCCACTCACTCCTTCCCTTCTGGGGAAGGTTTTCTCTCTCCTAATAAACCACCCTGATACTCCCTCCAACTGCCAGCCCATATCTCTCCCCCTTTCCACCTACAAACCTCCAAAAAGACCAGTTTTATTTATTTAAAGTCTTAACTGCCCCACAATTCATTCAACTCCTTGCAGATGGAGTTGCTTCTTCCCTACTCTTCCCAAAACTACTTTCTTAGGGTCACTAATAATCTCATAATTGCCCAATTAAATGGCACCTGAGTCTTCCTCCTCAACATCTCAACAGCATGACCTTACTGACAACTACCCCCAGTGGGTACTTCATAACTGCTGGGTTTTTTCCTAATCATTTATATTAAAAACTGATCTGACACTTTTTCCAACAATCCTTACCTCAATCAATAAGCATTTAGTAAGCACCAACTATGTAACAGGTACTGGGTTACTAATATTCTCTGAAAAGGTATCTTTGCCTCTGGTGTCGATCTCCTTCAATCTATCTTACATGTCCCTGCCATAGCAATCAACCTAATGTACAAAACTGACCTCACTTGCTGCCCAAAAAACCTTGATGGTTTTCCACTGGCAGATGAATCAGGCCACACGTTCTTAGCCTGGCACTTGCCACCCCTTCTTTTTCCAATGCTGTCCTACATTACTATTCCCCTTCACATATTTCAATTCAATTCAACAAACATGTACTAAGTGTCTCCTGTGTCAGGCACTGAAGTTACAAAGACCAAAAGAAGCTTTCATCCCTCCTGGGTGGGGGACACAACATGCACCCAGATATGTCAATACAAAGTATAGAAAAAAGCCATGAACAGTCATTTTAAGAGGGAGACAGTGCTAGACAAGCAAAAGTGTCCTGTAGAAGGTAGACCTTGAGCTGTTCCCTCAAGAAGACAGAGAATCAGGTGGGACAGCTGAGTAGGGTGTCTATCCCAAGCATAGTGGCAAAGGCACAGAGGCAGGAGATGGGACCAAACACACACATGTGCACACTTTGTCTTTTAAGCCAGACCTGTGGCTCCATCAGTGGAGGAGTCTCCCCAGAAGGGGATTCCCCAACCAATGCCAATCAGTGCCTTCTCTGACACAGTCTGACAGAGAAGTCTCAAGGAATCAGAAAATCTTGGGGAAAAAAGGACTCATGATGAAAAATGCTCTCCACATCCAGAGAAAGAACTGATGAAGTCTGGATGCAAATCGAAGCATACTATTTTTCATGTCATTTTTGTTTTGTGGGATTTTTTTTCCTTTTAGGCTGTCTCTTCTTTCATAACATGACTAATATGGAAATGTTTTATGTGATTGCACATATATAACCTATATATCAAAGTCCTCACCATCTTAAGGAAGGGGAAGGTGAAGAGGAGAGAGAAAATTTGGAACTCAAATTTTTTTTTTAATGTAAGTTACTAGGGCAGCTAGGTGGCGCAGTGGATAGAGCACCGGCCCTGGAGTCAGGAGGACCTGAGTTCAGATCCAGCCTCAGACACTTGACACTTACTAGCTGTGTGATCCTGGGCTAGTCACTTAACCCCAATTGCCTCACACACACACACAAAAGTTAAAAATTATTTTTACATGTAATTGGGGAAAAAATAAAACACTCTTTAAAAAAGAAAATCTTGAAACATCACTGAACTACCCCAGCAGAAAGGAGGCCTTCACGGGCCTGGGGATGGATGGCCATGGACCCAGCCTAGCTGAGTATGAAGAAATTCATCCTGCGAAGGGTAGGATGGAGCTTTCACCAGGGACTCACCAATACACCTTCTGCCAGGCCACAGAAGAGCTCCTGCAGGCCAGATGAGGCAATAATCTGATTGCTGGGGAAACCAGATGTCCCTGAAGCATGGCTTGTTGCATTGTTTGTGCCTCATCACCAAACCAAACTGTACGTGTGCATTCTACAAAAACAGGAACTATCTCGTATACAAAATTTGATGTCAGCCAAGAGAAACAGCAGAGCAAAGTGGAGAACGAACCGAGGAGACTTGGTTTCAAGTCTTGCTTTTGATACTAGCTATCCCTGTGTCCCAGACACTCCACTAAGGCTATAAATTACAGGTGAGTTGATGATATGCATAGGTGGAGTGAGTCTCCACACCAAGAATTCCTGATGCTGATGAAATCACAGGTCTGAACTCCTCCACAAACTATTTCAACATAACTGGATGGCTCAGATACATGCCATGTCTTCCCATCTCCACCCCTTTGCCTTTGTTCTCACTTTGTCCAGTACACACAAGCGATCCCTCTCACCCACCCCCATACCAGTCAAGCCTAGAGGGCCCTTGATAACTCACCCCTTCCTCAAGGCTCAGCTCAAGGGCTCCTGCCGCTCAATGAAACTTTTCTTGACGCACCCACTGAAAAGCTTAGGCTAGTGCTTTACTTTGTCTTCCAGCTAACTGTGTACATGTTCTGTCTCCCTCCTAGGCCATAAGATCCGAGCCATTGGGGACCAGGCCTGAGTTCTTTTTTGGTCTTGTTCAGTGTCTACTGCAGGGCACTCCACAGATCAGGTCCTTAAAATATGTTTATTGAATTGCTGAATTGGATAGTCCAGCTTTACTGAGTGTAAGGTGTAGGATTCTAAGGCTGACCCATTTTCCATTAGCAATAATTGCCCCAGAGGAGAGAGTCAGTCTGGAATTACCCCCCTTACCACCCCAGCTCAGTCATGTGGGCCCCTGAACTGAATGGAAACTCTCTATAGTACAATCCAAGCTGGGGCTAGGATAAGGATAGGAAGCAAACTTTTAACCCAGGCTTCTCAAGCAAGACTGGGATTTGTAGAGTTAACTCCAACCCTTTCCCAGGAGTCAGTGCTGATATAAGAGAAATCCCTAAACAGAGCCAGCCTGACCTGAGGAACAAAGGGAGCCCAGCAAGTAAGCAAACCTTTCCCTGAACACCCAGAAACATGCCTATTAGTAAGGCCAAGCTGCTGAGCAGAGAGGCTTCAGGCATTTAGGAATGTCCTTCCTCTCCTGGAAAAGCACACTATGCCAGCACCCCTCTGCTCTCTCCAAAGACTGAATATTGATGGGAAGACCCAAACCAACCCTTCAGGCCCTCCAGACCTACCACACAGATGAGGTAGATGCCCAAGAACACTTGGCCTGTAGACTGCAGAGAACGGCTTCGTGGTTTCTGGCGATAGAGCTCACCTGCCCCACTAGCCAACACCAGAAAGCCACCAATAATGGCAATGGTTCTGGAGTACATTCGGACCTAGAAATGGGAGAAAAGCCTCTATCAGAAACAGCTCATCCAAAGAGCAGAGCAGAGCTCTAGTTCTGTCCTTCTATTTGACAACACAAATCTTCCTCCCCGGGAAGTCTTTCTTGATGCCCTCTTCTCCCCTTCCTCATCCCTCTCTCCAGTTCTCCCAAAATGATTCCTAAAGCCAGCTTCCCTCCCACTGACACCACCAATGGTACTAACTACAGATACCCTGCTCAATTCTCAGGGGCCCCAGCATCATCCCCACAAGGACTGACCAGGCCCCATACCCACTCCCCTAGATACCATGAATGGAAGATGACCACTGCTTGTCATGATTGGCTTTAGCATAGAAACTCTAGCCTTCTGCCAATCTCTTCCCCTCCCCTCTCAGGCTGCTACAACCCCAGCCAGAGAAGGACATCACTCACCTTCAGCCAGTCTCCATAGTGGACATAGCCCCCGACATAGGCTGCATAGGTGCTGACAGCCAGCTGGAGGGCAGCTCCCAGCGCAAACCAGCGGCGCTTCACTCCGAACGACATGAAGCTGGCACAGAGGACAGCGGCCCCCATGTCAAAGTACAGGTAGGGCACGGGGATGTCCGGCTTCCTGAAGTGGAAGCAGAGCAGTAATGTGGGGTCCTGCAGGATGCCCAGCAGACGCAGTGCCCATGCCAAGTTGCTACTGGGCACCACAGCACCCTGTATTTGGAGTCAGAAGCCCTGAGTTTGAAGAAGACCTGAGTTGCACAAACTAAGATGAGGTTGGGCTAGATGATCCATGAGTAAAGCGCCTTTCAAATCAACTTAACAAGCATTAAGCACCTAGTAGGTCGACACGGTGGTAAGGTCGGGGCGGAGAGGGATACAAAGAAAGGCTTCCCGCTTTAAATATAGGATCCCATTAACTGCTTACTCCCTTGCTGGAAGCCTTGCACTGCCACCCCCCACCCCCACCCCAAGGCACCAAACATTGACCCAAATCTCATGGGGCAGGAATGCCTCTTCCAGCATTCAGGAAGTGCTACCCTCCCCATCCCACCTGCTGCGGTCCCCAGAACATATCCCCAAGGCGGTGTCTCTTCCTCCCCCGCCCCCCCCACCCCGCCCCAGAAGCAGGTGGGCCGCCCGCCTCCTCCGTGCCCATCCTGCTCCGCCCCATCTCGCCCCTCCCCCCGCCTCCCCGCACCGCCCCCTCTCCCCCCGCCCGCCCGCCCGCCTACGGTGGCCGAGCGGACTCGCTCACCGGCGCGCGTCGGCCCGTTCGGCATACAGCATGAGCTGACTAAAGCAGCCCCAGAACGGACACCGCGTGAGCAGCACCGAACCGAACTGCATGAGTAACTGCAACAGTCGCCGCCGCCGGCCCGGCCCCGCCGCCATCTTGGGGAAAGACAGTCGGCACCTGGCCTCCACCCCGGCCTCTGCCTCTCTCCGGAGCGAGCAGCGGGGGCGGGCAGGAAAGGGTGACGGGGGAACGCGAACGGAGGCTTCCGGGGCCGCCGGCTTCTCTCTTCCGACCGGAAACCGAACCCAGCCCCGACCCACATCGGGCAACACGTGGTTCCGGCTGGCGCGGGGAGGCGCGTCTGGGACGTCCGTCTGCGGAGACAAAGCGCAACTCGGCTTCCCGTCCTTCCCACGCTGTCAGTTTTCGTGTGTTTTGTTTTGGGCAGCTGGTTGCTGCCTATTTCGGCCAGTTTAAATCCAGATTCAGGAATGCAAATAAATTCAGCAATGTACATTGGAAGGAGGGATGTACGGCACTTCTCTGAGCCTCAGTTTCCCCATCTGTAAAATGAGGGGTTTGGGAAAAGAGGACCGCTTATGGTCCTTTCAGATCTAAATGCCGTGATCCTATAGTCAAATTTCCCTCTCTTCCAGTAGTCTTTTGAAAATTTGATAAGCAGGCAGGATGCTGGGCATAATTACCCTCTCTCGTCCTCAGTCCCCAGTCTAATGAGGGGGTGGGATTACAGGCGGCCTCCAAGGTCCCTTCCAGGAGCACCGAATCCTACAAGGGAGCAGGAGAGTCCCCTGGGGCAGGCCACACTAGCAGTGCTAAGCAGCAGCCTTTTCATTTGTTCGGTAACTTAACTCATCCTGCTTTGCCTGATCCCGCCCTCATGCCCCTCAAAGGTTGGTCCAACAATTTCCTTGTCTGGGGCGCTGTTCACACCCAAGGCTGGGGGTAGGATGGAACCTTGCCTGCCTAAGGAAAGATTCGTAGAAGAGATATTATGTTGGGTTTCAAAGGATAGGTATAACTGAAACAGGCAAAGTTGGAAGAGGAAGGACCTTCCAGACCATTGCACTCGCCACTACAAAATGCAGCCGTTTTTACTCAACCTCTCTGACTCAGAGGAAGAAGTGTTCTGCTTCCTTGCATCCCTCCCTGGAGACTAACCTCCACCGGACCATTCAATCTCACTTTTTCCCACCCCCTCCAGATTCTTTATCAATTATAGTTCTTAGTTGTGGAAATACAGGCACACTAATAAATTTGTCAGCCGATCTTTGAATTAGCCCAACCATTCAGGAAAGTACTTTTGAATTTGCTAAGAATGTCCAAAATACCCATATGCCATCACTAGGCTTTATACCCCAAGGAGATCAAAAATAGACATGTTCCAATACACACCAAAACTTTTGGGGCAAGCAATAAAGAACTGAAAATAGGTGTCCATCAATTGAGGAATAGGTAAACAAATTGTGATACATAAATGTAATGGAATTATTGCTGCTCCATAAAAAAGGATGGCTGAAGACTAGAAGCATGATGCAGTCAAATAAGCAGAACTAGATAAGCAACATGCACAATGACTATAACTACATACAATATACACAGTATAAAAGTGAAAAGAAAAAAGCAACTATAAGCACCCAAATTTAGTTCTGAAGAAAAGGTATGACCAAGAGACTCCTTTCTTTTTAGAGGAGGGGTACTGTGAATGTGACTCAGCTGGTGTGGTTAGTTTTGTTGAATAGCTTTGTATTCTCTTTCTCTGGGAGATGTAAAATGAAAGTGATAAAAACACTTATAGCCTCACTATGAGCTTCTCAGAGCTGTCAGCCCCTTCCCTTCTAACACTTTCAGATCTTCCCCTATTTGTACAGCAAAACAAAATAATGAGTAAAGAAGAAAGGAGAAGGGAAGGAAATAAGCATTCCTATCACATCTAACATCTGCCATGCACCGTGCTAAGTGTTTTACAGATATCTATTTAGTCCTAACCTAGAAAACTAGGTGCTACTGTTATTCCCAATTTACAGGTGAGGAACTGAGGCACAAGTTGTGACCTGCCCAAGGTCAGAGCTAAAAAGTGTCTGAGGCAGCAGTTTAAAATCAAATTTTCCAGATTCCAAGGCCCAGTCTTCTAGTCACTTCACCACCTGGCAGCTGAAGCCATCTCCCTAATCTCTAGGAGCCAAATTTTATATACATATCTATAGTAGTCACATTAGTTCCACTTCTTTGTAGAAGTATGTGGGGAGGGGTGGGGTATGAAGGAGACAGTCCACCAGTGTGGAATATTGCATGTCATAAATTTTTTTCTTTTCTTTTTTGCTGGGCAATGGGGGTTAAGTGACTTGCCCAGGGTCACACAGCTAGTAAAGTGTCAAGTGTCTAAGGTCAAATTCGAACTCAGGTCCTCCTGAATCCAGGGCCAGTGCTATATCCACTATGCCACGTAGCTGCCCCCCATATTTTTCTAATGTACTAATTTGTTTCCATTTTTTCTCCTTAAAAAAACCCAAAAACACCTTTTCTAAGGGATGGCTGAGAAAGGGAAAAGATCTAGGGGGAAAATATAGGCATAAAAACAAAAGATGTTAGTACAAATCTATTTTTTAAGAGTAATATACACTGTTTCTACTTTCTTATCACCCTTTCCTTAACCACCTCTCCCCCACAATCTTGCTTCTATTTCACTACAATTTTGTTAACATTGCTATTGTTGCTTGAGTACGGGGCATCTTTCTGGGACTATTCTAGTAACATTTCCTAATGTCCCTGCCTCCAATCCATTCCTGACAGTTGCAAGACAGATCAGTAGCACAGTACAGTGGAAATGGGCTGTATTTGACTTGAGTTCCAACCCATTCAATGCCTCTGTGACCTTGAGCAACTCAACCTCTTTGGGCTTCTGAAGTTTTCTTACCCATAAAATGAAGTTGAACTAGATAACCTCTAAAATCTCTTCAAGTATGATCTTACAGATTTTCCCAAAGTTCTCATATCACATTACTTCCTTGTTCAAAAATCTTCATCAGCCTAGAACTCATCTTTTTTTTTTTAAGTTTTTTCCAATTACATATAAAGCCAAACCTCCCCTAAGATGGATAATCCATTTGATACAGGTTATATATGTAGTACTCCTCTTTCAAATTGATCTCCCTTTGTATGTCCCATGCTTTTGCCAAATTGTATTCACTGTTCATGTCCCCAAGTTTTCCTACTTCTGTACCTTTATCCCTGCTGTTTCCTCTATGCCTTTCCCTGGCACTTAGATCCTGCTTTATATCTGTTTAGAGGTATTATCTCCCCAAGGCTGCAAGATACACAACAGTAGTGACTCCACTTTTTCCTTTGTACTCCTCAGTTTCTAGTCCAATGTCTTGCACAGTATAGATCATCAGATGGAGAATAAGCTGTTATTTTTTTATCTAAATCACTAGGTTATATAGTTTGGACATTTGGGGCCCTAGGGGTATGACTATGTAAGACAACTGGAGACGCAAGGGGATAGAGGAAGATGGAGGGCACTTTAGCTGGGAATGATGACATAACAAGCACTTCCCAAACTCAGGATATCCCCCCTCTCCCACCTAAAAAAGGCACTACAAAAAGAAACCATTCTCCAAAAGTTTATTTCTCTCCAACTCCATCCCCAATTCAGATCTGGAGGACAGAATTGAAGATCAGTGGGGAAGTTATTAACTTGCAAATCAATAGAACTTAAAGCACTTTTCTTTGGACATCATCTACAAGATCAGACTGGCCCCCAAATCATAGGACCCTTAATGGAGGCCAGGGAACTTTGACCCACGAAACACTAGGATCTGTAGGGCTGCAGTGGGGAGTGTTAATATAGGCTCTCTTGGTACCCCATCCCAAATCTGTAGCATACCATCTCCCCAACTCTCCTCTGCCCCCCTCCTCATATCCCTAGGAGATAAAACCCAGTCGAGACTTTTCCAGTTTTGAGACAGATTTTAGCATTTTATACTAGTCATTCACTGGATCAGAAGTGGAGAGTAAGGAAGGAATTGAGGGAATCATCTCTTAGGACACTCATGAGAAAGCAGCCTCTGCCACTCTTAGCCTTTCCTGCTCTCCCTTGCCACCAGTCCCTTCTCTCTACTGATTATCTGCAATTTCTCCTGTCTCTATCTCTACTTGGCTCTTTTCACATTGTCTCTCATTAGACTAAACTCCAGAGCAGGGACTGTCTTGCCTTCCTTTGTATCCCAAGCACTCAGCACAGGGACATACAGGGTGGGGAAGCCAAAGTCACAAAGGAGTTTCAATATTTAATAACCCCATTTATTGTTTTTAATTTACAATACCATAGCATCACATATAACAATATATGGGAAATAGAGAATACAGAAAAAAATTTCAGAAAGTTATTATTAAAATATCAGACCCCTTTGTGACTTTTGGCCCACCCTGTAGTAGGTGCTTATTAAGTGCTTATTGCTTGACAACCAACAGAACTGAACTAGAGAAAGGTAAAAGAGGATTGTGCCTCTGACACACCTTCCTACCCACATCTGACTTCTGGGTACTCCCAGCCTCCCTACCCCTAGCCTCTGACTAACCTAAAACCTTAGGGAGCCTTCTTTGGATTATAGAGTCCAGCACAATAGACCCATCAGTGCTAATCCTGCCAGAGGTCAAGGCCCCAGTTAAGTTACCTAAAATTTGCTACTTGCAATTGTAGCCCAACATTCCAAAAACTCTACAAGTCACATTTGTATGAGCAGGGGTTGTTTACAAACAGGAGCCAGATGCCTGGGATAGTTGTCCACCACTTTCTTGAAATGGAGTATTCCAACTAGTTCAGGGAAAGGAGTAAAAGCACCTATTTCAAGGTCAAGGCCTCAGCCTATACTCCTTAACGTGCCCTGTTCCAATACAACCAAGTAGTTATGGCTCAGATCAAGAAGTTCCAGGGTCTCTAAATACTCAATGCTCAGAGGTCGGGACTTTGAGGAGACTGTACGCAAGGTCCAGCTCTTTCAAAGGAACCCAGAACCTCAGAAAAGTCAGGTAGGAAACAGGTGAGCTAATAATGGCTGAGGAGCTGATCCAAGAAACCCAAGTCAGAGGCCTCTGGGGCTGAGCACTACAGAGCAGTGCAGGGCAGCAGCATCCAAAGTCTCCACAGCCCCTCAAAAGACCTCCCGGTCAGGTTGTTGAAAGTTGTTGTAGCTCAGCTTCAAGAGCCAGGGCCCATCAGAGTGACTCCTGGGGAAGGGCTAAGGAAGCCATGTCCCTGACAATTTTCCAATACAGGGCTAGGAGCTTAGCAAGGGCAGAGAAGTGGAAAGGTTGCTGCTATAGCCCTGAGTGAGACAGCCACCCCCAATATGGAGCCTTGCTGTCACCCCAAGAAAAAGGAGTTAGTTCATCACCATGGCAACACCAGTTTCCAAGCTCCCTGGGGGAAGGGGAAAGAAATACAATCAGGACCCCACTGCCTAGATGGTTATCAATATATTGCCTGGGAAGTGGAGGGACTTGAACATCTCACCTATCCACCTTGGCCCTCAAAATGTTTGTTGACACTAGGGAACAAAATAAGAGATTATCATCAGTAATAAACTAGCGATCCCTACCCCGAACCACACTTCCTAACAACCACACTATCAACCTATAAAAATAATGGTAACTTATAATAAGCTAATGATGATGATGATATAGCTAGCATTACATAGCACAGCATAGCCTGTTATATCCCAGGCCCTGTAAGCTAAGCACTTAACAAATATGATCTCATTTGATCCTTACAACTCTGGGAGGTAGCTGCTATTATTATCCTCAGTTAAGAGATGAGGAAACTGAGGCAAACAAGTAAGTTGCCTAGGGTCACACTGGTTAGTAATCTAGTGTCTAAGGCTAGATTTGAACTCAGATCCTCCTGACTTCAGCCCCACACTACCTAGCTGCCCAGTCTGGCCTAAATTAGGAAAAATTTGTCATTATAAAGGAGAAACCAAGGCAACAAGAAAAGTAATGAGATCCAGGCACTGACTTCTAGACACCCTGGTTCAGGATTCCTTGTTTCCATCTTCTGAAGATTCTGCTAGTTTGCTGGTTCCTACAGGGCTCTGATGGAAAAGAAGGGAAAGAAGCATCAATGAACTTTTCCTGTGTATCCTCCCCTCCTCGATGGCCTCAGTGACCTGATGCTAGTCAGATTTCCAGGGGGAATTGAAAACCTCTTTCTTTGGTTCAAAGAGACAAGCAGAGACTCCCCCCCGCCCCATTCATGCTGACGTTCTTTCAGTCCTACCTGGTGCCATCACTTCTGCCTATTTCAGCAACATGTTTCAGGATCCAGCAGCAGCCCCTTCTCCATCTCTTTACTGACAACTCACACTCACCCACCCACTTCAAGGGGAAAAGCAGAATAGTAGCTCTTATGACCACCAGCCTCTTTGGACTTTAGCAAGATCCCTACCTCCTGGCAGGAATAACTGACTACATAGGCAAAGAGGGGAATTCAGTAGAGAAAACAAAATACAGTGACAAGAAAGAAGGGGAGACAAGTTCAGACAGGCCAACATGCTAAAAACGTCTTCCTACCTGACTCTAAGATTATCTAGTCCTCCCCCTCATTTTAAAGAGGGAAACTTCGACCCCAAAAGGGAATGAACTGCCCAAAGTCACAAAGGTAATAAGTAGCTAAATCTAGTGCTATCTCCATTCTGCCACATTCTGTGAAAGGCAGTTGTAGCATAATAGAAAGAGCACTGAACTTGGGAATTAGAAGGCCTGGACCCAAATCCTAGTTGTGTGATCCTAAGCACAACACTAAATGTCTCTAAACAATTATAGTCCTGTAAAATGCATAAACAACTTACAACACAGAATTATGTTGAGGAAAACATTTTGTAAACTCCAAAGGTTTACAATAGAAGGGCCGTGGCTATTGCCATTAAAATTCTTATCAATCCTCTTTACCCCACTCCTTTCTTATTGAAAGTCTAATTTCAAGTCAAAAGACAATGAATTGGGGGCAGCTAGGTGGCACAGTGGATAAAGCACCAGCCCTGGATTCAGGAGGACCTGAGTTCAAATCCAGCCTCAGACACTTGACACTTACTAGCTGTGTGACCCTGAGCAAGTCACTTAACCTTCATTGCCCTGTAAAAAAACAAAAACAAAACAAAACAAAACAAAAAGACAGTGAATCACAGGAGAGATGGATAAGTACTGGCAGGGAAGGTCAACTGCCTTGTTTCTGTAGAACCCAGACTCATTCCTTGGAAGGATCGAGGCTTCTCTGATTGGGAACATCCATTTAAAATACACAAAAAATCCATCACCATCTACCATTCACCAGGCCAAATTATTGCCCTACATCTTGGTATGGGTAACTAGGGAGAGGAAGTAGGGTTAGGAACTGTTCTGTCCCCATATTCTTTCAGGACCAAAGGAAGTGATCCAGCTACACTACACCTTAAATGGGAGCAACATCCCTTGTATGGAGCAGTCTGGGTGCTTAAGCTATGACCAGGTAGCATCTCTGCCTTGCCCTGGGACATAAATCCATTTGTTTCCTTTATATTTCCTTTACATCTTCCCTTTTCTAAATTTCTTTATGTTCCTATCCTATAGTATCTCATTCAGCTTAGAACAGTTTCTCAAAATCAGCTAAAAATCTCCCACACCCCAACCTTTAATAAATATCCTCAGAGAATATCACATCCCCTACCAACCAGGAAAAAGTCAAAGCAGAAGAGTTTACTGTGAAATAAGCACTGCCTCCTGTGGAAGACCCAGATTTGAGCATAAAGAATTTCTAAGGTAGAAAGAACAGCTCTACCACTAGCTAACCGCCAGACATTTTAATGAGTACTGAGCATTTGTACAGATCTCTTACTAAAATAATGGATTTGGAATCAGAGTACCTGAGTTCTAATTCTGGCTCTACTTATTATGTGACCTACCTTCTCAAATCTGTTTTTTTCTGAGTTCCAACAGTGAAATAAAGGGACTGAACTAGATGATCTCCAAAGCATCTTCTAGTTTCAAGTAGTATGATGCTATGAGTTTTCAGGGAGCCTGAAGCTGAATAAAAGAGAATAAAAGTGCACCTTGCCCCTTTCAATTAGTACAGATCCTGAAGACCAAGACAAATTACACTGCAGAGAATTAGAAGTACACAAAAAAAGAAGAAAGTACAGATGTGATGGCAAAACCATCTCTGAAATAACATGCAGGACAGAAAGGTAAATGTTCTTTTCAAAAATGATCAAAGAACAATTCTGGAAACTTAAAAACTAGTTTAATAATCCTTGGCAAATGAAAAGGCTGGACCACATAAAGAAAAACACTACAATCCAGCATGGACTTAATGGGAACAAGTCATGTCAAACTAATCTTATTTCCTTTTCTTAGAGAATTACTGTCAGACTAGTAAAACAGCAATGTCACAGATATAATGCATCAATTTCAGCAAAGCAATCTGACAACTCTTATCCCTTTGGACTGCATGACAGGAGTCAAGTGGAGTTATAACTTGATAAACTGTACCCGAAAGTGTTCCTTAATGAAGCAATCGAACCTCAAGGTTGTTTTTTAGTAATACACTGTCTTTGTTCTGCATACAATATTTTTATCAATAAGGTGGGTTAAGGGTTAAAGGGGCATACTCATCAAATTTACAAATGATAAAACTAGAATGCATCAAAAAAAACCAATGACACCACAAAACAGCAAGAAATATTAGAACAAAGTCAAAAGACTGGAAAAAAAATGTGAATTACCGGATATAAAAAAAATTAAATAACTGACCACCAGGTTAAGGAGATAAATTAAGAATCACTGGATTCTCTAAAAAAAATAAACTTAAATACATTTCAAGAAGCCATAAATGAAAACTGCCCAAATTTACCTAGAAACAGAGGGCAAAGTGAAGACAAAAAAATTCATTTATCACCTCTTGATGGAAACAAAAGGGAAAGTCCCAGGAAGATCACAGCCAAAATCCAGAACTCTCATGTCAAAGAAAAAATGCTGTTAAGCATCTAGAAAGAAATATGTCAAGTACCAAATAACCAGTTAAGATCACCCCCCCCCCAAAAAAACAGGCAATTTCTACTAAAAACCAAAGAACTTAGAATACAGTATTTGAAAAGGCAAATGATACAGGCTTACAAACAAGTATAACTTAGCCAGCATGACTAAATATAATCCTGTGTGTCTGGGGGTCAGGGGGAGGAAGATGAACTTTTAATACATTAGAGGACTTTCAAGCTCTTCTGATGAAAAGATCAGAGCTGAGAGGTACTTTGAAATACAAATGCAAGAGTTAGAAACCTAGAAAGGCAAATTTCGTTGAACAATTGAAAAGAGCTGTATGATATAGTGCTAACATTCTAATGGAGAAGAAACAAGTGTCCCTTCACAATCTTAATGTATTCAAAGAGCAGTGACAGAGTTAAAGAAGAAAACAGAGGACTTGAGGATACATCAATTGTGTTCTTAGGGTTTTAAAGAAACATGGATGTGGAGAAAGAAGGAAGAAGGGCTGGAACTGGCTATTTTTCAAAAATGCAAAGTGTGAGAAGAGTAAACAAACGAAGAAGAAGGGATATGGGGACATCACATTAGATGAATTTCCTTATTATCTGAAATAGACAAAGTATGGCTGCACACATGCATACACACAGTGTGGGTTCAGAAATATGTCAAACTCAGCAAGGAGAAAAATTGATGAAAGTATCGGGGGTGAGGGGGAAGTTAAGAGGATAATACCTGAGAGGGAATAGCTGAAAGGAAAACAAACTCATGATATGAGGAAATTAAAACCAAAAGAACAATTATTAAAAACTATTAACTTGCATTAACTAAGTAATTAAGGGCTATTATTAAGCAGTAAGCAATGATAAAAAGAGATGACTTCAGAGAATCCTAGGGAGAATGAACATATGCAAAACAAAGACAGAGCAATCAGTATAAAAGCAACATTGTAAAGAAAAACAAATTTCAAAGACTTAAGAATTCTAGAGGGCCTACTATGAAGTATGTTACCTCCTAATAAATTGCATACATTTTTGGACATGGCAACTGCATGGATTAATTTTGTTTGCTTACTTGTTGCAGGGCTTTTTTTGTTTTTAATTGGGGATGGTATGAAAAGGAGTAGTAACAATGATGCCAAAAACAGAGCCATTGATATTTTTTAAAACATAGAGAAGTAAATGAAGTTCAGAAGGAAACACGGAGTGGCTGCTGGGTGGTACAGTGGATAAAGCACCAGCCCTGGATTCAGGAGGACCTGAGTTCAAACAGATTTGTCAGACCCTTGACAGACTTACTAGCTGTGTGACCCTGGGCAAGTCACTTAACCCTCATTGCTCTGCAAAAAAAAAAAAAAACAACAACAAAAACCCAAAACCAAATATATGTATAAGGAAACACGGACAGCAAGACAGTTTTAAAAGTCAGCAAGTGGAATTTATTACATGCTTAAAAAAAAAAGCAGGCAGATCTGCTGATGACATGGTTTACTGATCCTATGGAATCAGCAAAAAAATTCATTGAGAAAAAGCAAGTGGTACAAAATAGAGGTTAACTTTCATATACAACCATTTTTTGTGCTTTTGCACACATGAAAATGCTTATAATTTTTTTGGTATTTAATTAAATTTGGAATTTTAAAATTTTAAATTAGCTCCACGTCTTCATGATTAAAGTTAGTAAAGGAGGATCTTGATCCTTTCCAGGGATTGTGGCCTCTGCCTCTCAATGAATTTTCCCATGGCTTTCAGGCAAAAAAGTCAAGGTTCTAGCTTTCTCATTTCAGTTATAACTTATATACTTGCTTCACTCTGATCTTGTGGATCAGTGATGTTAATTTGCCTTTAGGCAGATCACTTTATCTCAGTGTGAATCTCAGTATAAATGTAACTGGATTGTATTGAGCCTTAAGATACGATACATATGAATTCAGAGGAACTTGAAAAGGTAAGAATCAACAGATGTTGAGTGGAATTGGCAGAACCAGGAAAAAATTTACAAGATGATCAGAAGAGTATAAAGAGTATAATTTCAAAAAAGTCCAAAACTGATCAATGTAGTGAATCAATGATCAGTTTTGACTTCAGCAGAATGAAGATGAAATACCTCTCACTGCTTGATATAGATGGACTAGAGGTGCAGAGCAAGACATTTGTTTAGCTCAACTATTTGTTATTAAAGTTCATAAGGGGATATAATCAGGGCAATTTTTCTTACTATGTTAAATGTAACATATACTTAAAAAAATAAGTTCACAGTTCCTATTTTTTTGTTGTTGTTATTTGTGTAATGGAATATTTGTTTTTGTTTATGGGAGGAAAGGAATTGGACCTGTGCTTTCATGGGAACTCCCAGATGAAGAAACTATTTACCAATGCAGGTCAGCACCTTTTCTGCAACTCTCTTAAAAAGCTAACCAACTTACCCGGCAATACACACACTTTGTGTCAGAGGTAGAAACTTGAACTCAGGTTTTCCTGGCTCCAAGGTCGGATCTATATCCTCCACACAAGTCATAAATTTTTTTAACTTAAAAGATAACTGTCTACAAATATCTGGCTCATGTGGAAGAAATAAAATCCTACATTAAAACTGAAACTTGGAAGTCATCTAATCCCACTTCCTCCTTTTATAAATGAGGAAAGGCCTAGAGGCCAAGGTCACACAATTATTTTAGAGCAGTCAGAACCAGAACCCATGACTCCAGTGTAAATTTCTCTACTATATATAATGGCTCTCAAACCAGTAGCCATAATATTGGAAAAAGCACTTGTTTGAGCACTGGGTTCTGCAGCTCTCTACTTATGTGACCTTGGGTTGGTCCTTTTATCTCTGAAGCTTTTTCCCCAATTAGAGAATGAGGGGGTTGAACCATATCCTCTAAGATCTTTTACAACTAAAAATCTATCCCTAACTACCAGCTCTCTTATTTCTAGCAGAAAGCTACATTTGGGCTCTATGTCAGGAAATCTGGGGTCCTTTCATGATGTTGCCATTAACCAGTTGGCTCATGTTAACCAAAACCATAGAGCCTTTTTCCTTTGAGCTGCCATCAGGCCAGGCCTCTGGCTCATCTTGAACATTTCCCCCCAAACCTTTTATAATCAGAACTAAGACTCTAAAACATTCATCTTCTTCAATCTAGGTCCCATCACTCTGGGTCTGTTCAGATCCTTCTGAGTCCTGGTACTGTCATCCACTAATTTGAATAACATATAGAAGAGCCCTCTCTACCTGTATATTCACATTGTTATCCAAGTCACTAATTACAAACATAGTTGAACAAAACAGGGTCAAAAATAGACATCTTCCTCCAGATGGACATCTAGCCATTAATGACTCTTCAGGTTTGGTCACTAGTGAACATTTCTGAGTCTTTTTCACAAAGACATCTTTAAAAGTATGTCCAATGTTTTATTAAAATCCACGTATTTACTAGGTCTGTATAATATGGGAATCAATGTAGCTCAGTGTGGCCCTGGAGCAAGTCACCTCTCCTCGCTGGGTCTGTTTCTTCATCTGAAAAATGAAGAGATTAAACTTGTTGACCTCTCAGTACCTTCTAGCTCTAAATCTATTATTTTATGAACAGCCAGTCAATCCATTCTGTAACTAAAGGAAATTTGGTATGATTTATTCTTAAGGAAACCATGCCAGGTGTCAGTTCTTAGTATTCTTCCTGAGTTGTCAAAAAACATCTTTTTAAAAATCTACCTCAGAATTCCAAAGAGGTTAAGCATCAAGCTCCGTTTCTAGAACCCCTTCCTCAAAATATAATCCTAATCTCCATGATGCCTCAAAAGGTACAGAGGACATGTTCAAAATCACAGCTGTAGAAAGTTCTTTTAGTGTCCTGGGATAGAATACATAAGAATCACAGATGCAATGATTCAAATACATTTAGAGCAGCCAGGTGTCTTCTTCTCCCCTCACTTACCTTGGGTTTCAAGGCCCAACTCATTATGTTTATTTTTATCTTTTCTAGTTTGAAGATGATTTCCTTCTCTCTCTCTCTTTCTCTCTCTCTCTCTCTCTCTCTCTCTCTCTCTCTCTCACACACACACACACACACACACACACACACACACACACACACACACACACACACACACACACACACACACACACACACACACAGAGCATCTCCATTATCTGTTAACATTCCATCTTCTGGCCCAAGTAGTAGCCTTATCCCTCTCTTGATCTTCTTGACCACAATATACCCTTCAAGTCCTTTTGTCGCCTTAGACATTTTTCATAGGCCCCAAATCATCCTGGCCTTACTAAACCTTAGTTATGTGTTCCTTTCATCTTTGTGCATCTTTTTAAAATCCCAAGAGCTCCCTGTGCAGTCACTTCAGTTTCTTTAAATGTTTGCTCCTTTTCTTCTTTATCAGGACCATTCATGACTGCAATCAGGAGAATTTTGTTTATCGGTGGCTCACACCTATCTCCAGCCTTCTTCCTTCTTCAAGTCTCCAATCACAAGTTCACATTCTCTGAAGTTCTAGAATCTGCTTCTAGCTGGGGACACATTAACTACATCTAACATTTTGTTCCTTTACTACCATGACCTCTAAGATGACAATCATATTGTCCCAAGGTTTCCATAAATTTTGTTTCACCAACCAAATCCTCCATATTAAAATTAAACACACCAAAGCAGGCCCCTTTCACAGCTTTCTCCCCTTTGAGAAGTGGTTTCAGAAATCATTCTGCAGCATTATCTATCATGAGGAGGCAGTCAAATACCCATGTTTCCCCAATACAGCAACTTCAGTAAATGGTCTTATATTTACCCATGGCCATCACTGGAGGTATCTCCAGCAAGGGAGGGAAGCTGGGGTAAGGATGCAGGGGTAGAAAATGGGTTGGAAAATTCAAGGTCAAGCAGACAGAAGGATATCTTTCTCTTACATTTTAGTTTAAGCTTAAAAAACAAATAAGCACATCTCTAATTCAATTCATCTGATTTGGAGTGCAGTGGGAGGTTATTCTCAGACAGGATACTGTTTACCATTCCTGCTACTTCCCAGCCTAAGATCAGATGTTCCACATTTCCATCTCCTCCTTTTAAACCCTATGGACATTCCCCACGGTGCCATCACTCATGGCTTTCACTCTTCCTTTCCATCCTAATGCCTGCAATTTTCATTAGTCTTATCTTGTAACCCAAATTCAAATCCCATTGCTTCAGAGTGCCAACTAGACATTAAATGCTAAAGGATCTCACCATGACCTCAAATTTCACATGTATAAAATGTTTCCCACCCAAATTTTCCTTGATGATTTTGTCTATGGTGAAGCATGCTCTCAATAACTGAGGCTTAAAACCTATTTGAATGTCTTTCCCTAACCCTCTAACTCCAAAGAAAGAATAAGGTATCATCCACTATTCCTTTTTAACATTTATCAGACCTGTCTTTCCCCTAGTCATCGATCGACATGACCTGATTTTTCCCCCCACTAATCTCCTATACTCTATGATTATCTTGCCTCAAGTTTGCGTAACCTTTCTTCTTACATCCCCTAAAATATTGCTAACTGAACCAAGAAAATACCTAGAACGATGTAATTGAAACCACACTAAAAAATAAAATTTTTTAAAAATAGATTAAATGCAAGGACCAATATCAGTTACAATGAACCACAGATGAAAATGCCTCCCCTCTCCAAATCTCATTAAAGAGGTGGGGACAGGGGTGGCTAGGTGGCGCAGTGGATAAAGCACTGGCCCTGGATTCAGGAGTACCTGATCCGGCCTCAGACACTTGACACTTACTAGCTGTGTGACCCTGGGCAAGTCACTTAACCCCCATTGCCCTGCAAAAAAAAAAAAAAAAAAGTGGGGACTATAGTTGCAGAATGTTACCAAAACTGTTGAATGTGGCCAATGCGACAATGTTTTCCTTAAGATTTCTTTGTTGCAAGAGAGGGACTCTGTGGTGGGGGAAGTGTGGGGAAAGACAGTGGGAAGTACAGTGGTACAGAAAACAAAAAAGCAACAATATAACATTTCAAAGGGTTGCTTCTTTCAGTGCCCTACACAAAACCCTCCAATCACTGCCTGTAATCTGTTGGCTCAAGTCAAAACTCCTCTGTGTGATATTTAAACACTGACAATCTAGAAGCCAGACATACCTTATATCTTCAACTATGACCCAAAGTGAACCCCCTCTTCTCTCCCTATCAAGGTTTATCTTCGGGACTTGAATATCCATGATTTTTATGTGGATACTCCCTCCCCCAAAGTAACTTACAACCTAACCTCTCTATAAAGCAGTCTTCAAGGTGGCTGTGACCAAAGAATTCATTAGTCAGTGGCCAGCCTAATGATGAGCCTGAGTTTAGAAGCTCAATGGTCCTTGAAATATGTAGTCTTTTAACAGGACCCAAACTTGAAGCCTCTGGAGTCTAGCAGGCCTGCCAGAGTTTCAAGTTCAAAGGTATAGCTGTACTTCAGGGCCCCAGGGCCACCACCAAGTCAAGAGGAGGAATTAGAAGAATTAAAGGAATTTTCTGAAGCATCCATTAAAACATCATACTTCTTTCAATCACCAATCATTCAGTAAGCAGCATTTCCATCAAATACTCCCTCTCTCCTCTACTCCAAACAAAGCTTACTCAGATTCCAAGCCTTACTTCAAGATTCTCAAGTTCCATCTGAACTTGGTAATCAATTAATTTCTCCTTCCTATTCCTCATCAAGTACAGATGGTACTATGTGTTTCATTATTTGAAATCATAATATACTGCATTAAAACCTGTTAATATATCTTGTCTCCCTGATGTAACGTAAAATGGTTTGTTGGTGGAGGGAAAAGACCCACTTCCTGATTTCTTCCAAAGTACCACAATGATAGAACACATAACACATCATAATACTTGCTGAGTGAAAAAATATTCTCTGGTGAGAAAGAAGGACTAAGAAGTACCAAATTCCTTCCTTTCTGACTTTTTAAAGGAATGGTTGAAAAATGGTATCAGTTTCAAATTATTCCTCAAGGGGCTGAGACCCCATTTTCCAGTTCAGTCTCTCCCTTCCTGACTACAACTCTACAATTTCAAAAAGAAAAGTTGTAAATGATTACTTACCTCAGGCTAGACCTCTCTGGAAATCTAATCCCTATCTTTAGAAAAGTATGCACTGATCCTCCATCACAGGAGGATCTACAATCCTTAGGAAGAAAGATCCCACAATCTACCTTGGTCACCGACTCATAATGCCTAATATAACCCTAATATAACCCTCGCAGAGGTATTTCCTTAGTTCAGCTCTAAATCTTTCTTGCTGAACAATTCTTTATACTTCCTCCAAGAAAATGAAAAATCAGTTGGTCCTAACTCTCCTAAATGGCATTACCTCTAATTTTGCTTCTCTGAACTAAAATTTTCTCTTCCCCTTTTACTCTTACTGGGTTTTTTGGCCCTTCTATCAACTTTCTCGTGTTTCTATTGTGGAATTCAAAATGGAGGCTCCAAGCTAAGCTCTTAAATACCTAAGAGCAATTACACTTGGAAAATGATTTCTTGATCCGTCTAAGACACATAAATACAACACTCTGTTAAACAACTTAAACAAAACAGCTATATTTGTGTGTATATACACAATAAACTTGTGAAATGCTCTCAAATCACTTTCTCCTTATAATCAAACATTATGTCATGAATATCCAGAAAGATTCTGGCAAAGTTGGGGGGTGTGGGGGGAAGGGGTTACTATACCTTGTTATAAATCCCATTCCCTTTACTCCAATCCCCTCCCTAACCCATGGCACACGCAAACCCACTGAGACATAGCTGATGGTTAAAAAATTTGGGTTTTATTGTTTTTGCTAAACAATACTAAAAAAAATTATTTTTGAAGGCAGGGCTTGAATTACTTAGTTTTGATCCATTTATTTAAAAAAAAAAAAGAGGGGGAGGAAGGGAAGAGATCACGGCCAAAAAAAAATTTTTTTAAACTAGTTTAACCCCCAGACTCTAGCCAGTTTCATGGGTGCTATCCTCAACCCATTCTGTGCCTTAGAAGAATGACAGCATATTCTACCCAATATCATCGCCCTGAGGCACATGAGGAAGGGAATGATAGTTAATTCTCAGCAGGTTAAACAGAGCCAGCCAAACTGGTGAGCTAAATTCCAGAAACTACTGGGTTTTTTAGCCTATTTGCTGAGCACAAACTGTCACCAACTAGGTAAAGGGAAGGAAAGAGGGAGTCTGGAAATTACTCAAGATTTGCCTGGACCAGAAAATTTGGGTGCAAAGTCAGGAAGAGAGAAACCAGAGGGGTAGGGATAATCTAAGGTGGACTGAAATAGGATCAAGAGGCTAATATCCCAGGTCACTTGGAAGAGAGAGCTTGTCATTCAAGCAGGAGATGAGATATGTCATGCAAGATGATCCTTGCAGAGGACAAGAGAATGAATAGTTGTAATCTCCAGTCTACCAGGGAATGCTGAGATTTATTTCTAGTACCATGAAGTGGGAGTAAAGGGAAAGAACCCTTGAGTTTTAGGACACATGAAAAATTCCAGCCCAAAGAACCAGCTAAAGCACACACAGTTAAAAAGGTAAGATACTATGAGTCCTCCCCTTCCATCAAACCCTGCATTCCATCTACATACACCTGACTCTCCAAAGGCTGGCAAGAGATTCTGGGACTAGACCAAGTTGGTTGCATTGCTGATGGGCTTTTTTTTTCCTTTTTTGGGGGGTGGGGGTGAAGGGAAATAGAGGTGGGTTGGGCCATGATCTAATATAGAGACCTGCAAGAAGCAGAAAATATTTAGAGAACATTTTAATATATATTTTCATATATATATTTAAAGATAAGAAAAATAAAACTAATTCAAGCCATGCCCTGTGCAAAAAAAAAAAAATTAAAGTGAGGCACCTATTTGCTGTTCTGGCCTCAACACAAATATCACAGTCAGCTTGTTATTTTTATTTCAGAACGGAAGATGTCAAAGTTTCTCCCATTTGCTCAGAAGGCAAGTATAACCACTTATAAAAACTGAATGGCAGAGAACAGAGTAGGAGAAGAAAGTCATGGGTGAAAGGACAAAGAGGGAAGGGTACAGAGTATTTTCAAAAATAAAATTAACAAGATGACTGTTCCAGGAGAGAAAAAAAGAAAAAAAAAACATGGTAGACAAAACAAGTCTGTTAGTCAAGTAATGATTCAACTTTTAAATTATTCTCTCGTTCTTTTGTTGTTTTTTGTTCAAGTCTAAGGTTTGGAATTGTTAGCCCTTCATTAAAAAGAGCTAACGGGAAATAAGGAATTCCCTCCCCTCCCCCGGCCTGCCTCCGATGAAGACGCCAATGTCGCCTCCCTCCTCTGCTGGATGTTGAAAGAGTCCCCCAAGTGTGCGGGGTGTGGGGACTCAGGATGACAGAGCGGCCTCCTTCTGTGTCTGCTGTGCTTGTGAACGCTGCATTACCTTTTGGCTTTCCACATCTCTAAAATGTTTCTCAACCTGCAAGAAACCAGCAATAAGGAAGGGGATGGAAAGAGGCAACACCTCCCACAGATTCAACTTAAATACTGTTGCCGCCCATTCTGGACTTGGACAGCAACTGCTTAATCAGATGGATTGATTCCTACCTCCCTTTAACCCCAAGGTGAGCAGGAAAAAGGGAAACCAGTTCAATCGAGTATGCAATTTCATAGAGAAGAATCTGAATCTATAAGCTACTGAAATTTGGGAAGATCAACCTTCAAATGGGAAATACATGCTCTCATTGCCACCATTGTAGATACTCAAGAATTAGCAGTGTCTTATATTTCTATCATGCTTTTTACATCCAACATTTCATTTGACCTCCTTCTAAGGAGGGGCAGGAGTTCTTTGCAAAAAGCATAACAACAGCCAAGAGAAGTTGGGCAGAGACTTGTCCTAGGTCACATGACAAGCCGTCAGCACAGCAGTGACTAAAACTTCATACTGCCATTCCAGGTCTTCTCAATATTCTGTACCCACCCCCACACCAAAGTAACAGTGTCAATTCAGGAAGCAAAAGAACATAACTTAGAACAATGCTGACTGTTCAATTCAATTTAACAGACATTTATTATGCAGGTGACTCTGTGCAAGGCTCTGTGTTAGGCACTGACAGATACAGGCTTATTTCTAGTGGATTCTAAATAGCACAGAAGATGACAGGTAGACAAACCACTAGAATACAAACTAGAAGTCATATGCAAGTACAAAGGAGAGGTATACAAAGTGCTACGAGAGAACTAAAGAGGAAAGGATTATTTCCACTGGAACATGGGACAGGAATAGTATTCGGAACAGGGAGGACACATCAGGGAACAGTAGCCCAACTGGAAATCAAGTAAAGAGCATTTAAAAGAATACTAATAAGAGATGAGGCTAGAAAAGTCTTGAATAGAAAGAAGGCTGAAGGAATTTGGACTCCAACTGGCAATGGAAAGCCACTGAAATTTTTGAGAGTGATCAACTATACTGGGAAAATTACTTTGGCAACAGAATTCAGTTCATATCAGAAGGTAGGGGGAAGAGGAAACCAGTTAGAACACTAATGTGATAGTATATGGGAAAGTTAATCTAATGTCAAGGAGTAACAACTAATACTGACAGTCAATAAAGATTTATTAAGCATTTACCATGTTCCAGGTACTGTGCTTAGCAGAAATGCTTTACCTCAAAGAACCCGTATTCCAATGAGGGAGACAACATGCAAATAACTATATACATACAAGATATATACAGCATAAATGGATGGGACCAGGAAAGGTCTCTTGCAGAGGATGGGATTTCAGCAAAGTCCTGAAGGAGGCCAAGGAAGCCAGGAGCAAGAGGTTAAAGTTCCAGTTAAAAAGGCACGAAGTCAAGAAATGGACCTATAGCAAGTAGACTATTATACAGTCAGTTCTGCTACAACTCAATATATGTGCTCTAAAAAGCATTGTGCTATGAAAAAAATCAAGCAATAAAAACCACAGGGCTTATGGGAAAAAAATGGTTTTAGGGGCACAATGCTCAAAAAAGTTATCCATAATAAAAGAATAGAAACCTAATAAAAATGGTAGCACAGTTTTGGATATATTAAGTGGTTAAGAAAAGCAAAAATACTACAATAGTGGTAATGTCAATGGCTGCCATCTGTCCTTAGCCTTCCACTGCTGCTATGTGACCCATTCCTACAAGGCAAAAATCTAAGAGTGGGAATGACCCAGAGGCCATGACATAACAGTGGGGCATAGGGGGATTGAGGACCAGACCTATTCCACCCAGTTCCTAGTATACCAAAAGATATACAATAAATATGATACCTTACCTTAAAAAGACCTGATGCTTGTTTGGGGAAGTGGGCATTGGAAGGGTTGCAGCTTGTGAGTAACTGTGAAGTGGTGTAGTTTTCTTCATTCTTGCTATTCCTCATGTATAAAACTCGAAATTTGAGTTACACTCAAAATGCTCCCTGATATATCACTCACATTGGAACAAATTCACATTTTCAAAATAACTGTTATAATAGAATTGACTGTAACTGAATCATAGAATCAACAGAGAGAAGTAAGGTGTAAAAAGGACTGGAAAGGTAGAAATGGTCAGGTTATGAAGGGCTTTAAAGACCAAACAGTGGATTTTATATTTGATCCTCACAGTAACAGGGAGACATTGGGGGTTTACTGCAGGAGATGCTGATATGGTAACATTTGCTTTTTAAGAAAATCACTTTGGGAGCCAAGTGGAGTGTGGACTAGAATCCAGAGGTTTGAAGTAGGGAGACCAAACAAAGGGCTACTGCACTAGACTGGGTTGAAGTGATGGAGACTACACAAGGGTGGTAGCTGCATGAGTGGAGCGAAAGGGAAATATACAAGAGATGTTGTGCAGATAGGAACAACACTTGGCAACAGATTACATATGTATGGAATAATTATACAAGATGTGCCCAAGATGACACGGAGGCTGCAAGCCTGGGTGACTGTTTAGTTCCTCCCTCCTCTTCAAAGCCTGCTCATGAAGACCTGACTTCCCCAGCTGGCCAGATTCTCCTGTATCTGAATTCTGAAATCCTATAGCACTTCATTCACACCTCTAATTATACGCTCATGCCCTACATTACCACCATTTGTGTACATGTCTGATCTCCACTACTAAACAATAAGCTTTGTAAAGAGAGTAAGATAAGGCTCTTCCTTCTACATCTCCACACAGCAGCTAGCACAGAGCATTGCACACAGCAGCCACTAAACACTTACTGAATAAATGAATGAATGAAGAAAGGTTTAATGGCAGATGGTCTGATCCTAGTTCCACACAAAAGTAGATACCATAGAGCTGGTTAAGGAGACAAAGAATCCTCTTCGCCACTTCTCACTGTACCCCTTAAGAGCTGCTAACCACCCTGAATGTTTATTAAGAATCTGTGACATGACAGTAACAGGCATAGCAAGAAGTTGGTCTTAAGCTGTAGGACATGCTGGAAAACATGCAAAAGCAGCAGTCGATTTTTACTGCATGATTCTGCCATGAAGTGGGAAGGTGAGTGCTGAAGAATCCTCCACCCAGGGCTGCGTTCCTTGTACTTACTATTTTTCGTACGTGGCTCAGTGCACTCCCTTCTTTGCCTTTACAGTTTTCCACTTGATAGGGAGGTGCAATAACAACTTCTTCCATTACTACAATGTTTTTTTCTTGCCATTTACAGTCCTTAATGCTGGGAGAGGGAGAAGAGAAAAGGTGAAATCCCACTTCGTGGTCTCAAGCATACCACATTCTATTCCCAAGGACAGCACCCTAAAGGAATGGGCCCAAGAGATGCCAGGGTACAAGCTACAAACACATAAAGAAAGGGATAGCTATCAAACACTTGCTCATCACTATACATTCAGATTCCTTTTACAGGGGATATGCACTTAAAATGAACAAAGGTAACACCAAACAAACAAAAGTGAGGCTCAGGGGAGTCACTCTACAGTCTTGAGTGACGTGAAGAGTGTTAGAAAATCGTGTTCCCCAGAGAGACTCACTTGCCTGATGGTTGTAGATTCAGAATTCCAAACCAAGCTCATGTTCAAACAAAAGCTAGACTTGAGCTGCTGGATCCAACTTAGCAGTCCAGGGAGTCCTGGAGGGAGACAATTCCTCTCAGAGCAAAAGAACTATAACTCATACCTTGATAAACTCTAGCTAGTGTGGCCACCTTGCCCTATGACCAGGCCCCTCTTGTGTATCAGATAGCTGGACAATGCACCAGGGCTACATGAGAATCCTAACAGAAGCTCTTTCACATACCTGTAAATGCTCAGATTCTTAAAGCTTGGCCTCATGACAACAGTGATGCCAGCTGCCATCTGTGAGTTCAAGCCCTGGCATTTAAAAGGGGCAGGTGAAGATAGCATGAAAGAAGAAGGCATGGGGCAGCTAAGTGGCACAGTGGATAAAGCACCAGCCCTGGATTCAGGAGGACCTGAGTTCAAATCCAACCTCAGACACTTGACACTTACTAGCTGTGTGACCCTGGGCAAGTCACTTAACCCTCACTGCCCCACCCAAAAAGAAAAGAAAAAAGGAGAAGGCATGATATGTTTCATCTTTTCAACAGCCAGGGGACCCACTGGAATGTCAAATGACTTATGCTATGACAAAAGGTCTTGAGGAGTAGTAACAATTGCTCCTTGATGGAGCAATTATAGCAAAATCTGTACTCCTCTCCTCCCTGTGCTCATCATGAGAAAGTAATAATGGGGGCGGGGGGGGGGGGGTGGGTGGGTTATGATTTAACAAAAGAAAACCAAGAGCTTCTTTTGTCCTTTTGGGGAAAGGCACCCTAGAAAAAAAAAAACCTTAGATCCCCAGAACCTGCCCTGTGGGTCTTTTAAGATCAGGATAACCTAAAAGACTGCAAACAGATGGCATGGCTAAGCATTTGACAGTGATCACCTCTGGGAAAGAGGAAAGAAACAGAGAAGACAATCAGTCTCCACCCACTCCCCTCCTGCAACTACTTACGTCTTATGAATGGTCTGGAAAAGCTGTTGTCCCTCCAGAGAGACACCAGCACTAATTGCATAGGCCTGGCTCAGCTTCTCCTCTTTCTCTGTTCGGGCTTTGCTGGCAAGCTGAGAGACAGAAAGAACAGAAAATTTAGGAAGGCATTTGGTTCAGCTCTTCTCACTAGAGACAAGTAACATGCTGACAAAAGTTGTAACTAGACTAAAGAAGAGAGGCTAAGAAAGACTGGCTCAGGGGGCCTATTTCCCCCAACAAAGAAAACCTCATCAGGCAACCTTGCAAAGAAGAAAAACAAAAAACCTTCATGCTTAAGCCAGAAATATTAGTTCCTTTTCAGTTTTGATACTTAAAGTTGTGGTGTAATAATACAGTAACCTTGAGATGTAAAAACTGGGGTCTACGAAGTCCCCTTCTGATCAGCTCCATAACTTGTATTCACATGAAGAGGCCTGAGTCCAAGAAACTATTATTCCCCACTTACATTATAAATGCTGGTTTATAAGACAAACAAAAATCCTTAAACAGTAAAATAAATGGCTTGAATCCCACTATTTCTACATATGTCTATATTCTGGTGGAATAGAAACTAGAGAAGAAAAAACATTTAATGACCTCTTGGGACAGTTCTATCTATATCTGAATTATAGATATTTTCAATCCAAGGATAACTTTCCCTAAACACCAAAAACATTTTGGACCCAACTCCATACTATCAGCGTGTAGTGCAAGTCCAAACGGTGCAAAAATTCACTTTAATATATCAAAACAGATCTAGAAGGTTTTTAAAAACAAATAATTTTAGATTATTTCTGATTTTGCATTACTCTCCTCACTACTCCTCCCTCCATATTTATAAAGCACTTAGTATGGTGCCTGGCACATTTAGGCCCTTAATAAATACTTTTTTCCTTCCCATTAATATGGCTAAGTAATAGTTAACTGGACTAATATTGTTAACTACTGATGCTGGTAAGCCTAGTAGGCGTGCAAAGATTGCTCCTTCTCATCTCCTGAATGTCAACTTCTTAAAGACAGAGAATGCTGTATCTGCATTGTGAATACTGTGCCTCAGAGATTACAACCTCCAAACATCACAAGGTATAACTGGGAATACAATTTCATTATAGCAGTCAGTCTTTCTTCAAAAGTTCAAATCTGACACAAAGAGTCCAAAAAATCAACTAAAATATCTCATTTTTCATAGCAATACAAAAATTTAGTAGTGGTAATATGTTACGGCTATTTGACATGGAGATCCCTGAAGAAAACAGTCACCCTCAGATTTGAAGAACTAAATACGCTGCCCCACTGCCCCCGATCTGAGTTTCGGTGGCAATTTATTGCAATCCAGAGCAAAATAAGAAATTCTGCCAAAAAACTTGAAGCTACTCCTTGCCTTGTCAATCTGGGGACACACACACATTGAAAGAAATAGACGAGGAAGAAAAATGAGGACAAATACTACAGTAGTTCTCAGGCTTTTCACACAGTACTTAAAACACCTGGGTGGTCAAAGACCTGGCAATGCTGGACATATCTTTGACCCCACTTTCAAGAAACAAGCCAATATGGCAGACATCATTGCACAGGGCCTTGGCAAAAACAGCAGTAAGAGAGGCTCCTGGCCTCGGAAACAGTCTCTATGGAAGAGACGCTGGTGGCATATTTTAAGCAGCAGCAGTTGAAGTAGTCTAGTCTTTAGTCGCTAAGACAACCCTCTTCAGAGAGGGAGAACCATTCGGCTGGACTTTCCAACCAGCGTCTTGGAGCCAGAAGACTTCAATAAGGGGAATAAAGACTTCAGGAAGGGGAAGAATAAAAGGGCTGCAAAGCTCCATATTCAGGCTCCCTAATGAGACCCCAGCACAGCTAGAAGGGGGGGGAGGGGTGAAGGACGGCCGTACAGATGTCTGCCACATTAGCAAGCAGAATCAAGTCTCTCATTTTCAACAGTCCAAACTTCCTTCAAAAATGTTTACTGCAGTGAAATAAAATCACCCAATATTGGACCAGATGAAAGCTGTTTCTGACAAGATTATGCTGACTATATAATTTGAGTGTTCAGACTAAAATGTATGTAGTCTGCAGAGACCATTTAGCAGCTTGAAACCACTAGAACCCAGTCTGTTCTGAGACTCCATCCCAAGCAAGTTTAAGAACACTTGCAAAAAATGTCTAATAATAAACTTCTGTCAGTTTAGTCTAAAGAAGCAAAGGCTGGGGGTAGAGAGTCTTCAAATATAAGAAAGGGTGTTTTGGGGGTGAAGAGGAGTAGCATAATGAGCTGCTTTTCTATTTCTACCAGGGAATGGATAAAATGAGTTTAAATCTCAAAAGGGCTTTAGATTAGGCATTTAAGAATAGCATTCTGACAAACTAGGTGCATAGCCATATCTCCAGAGATTTTTAAAGAAAAAGCAAGTATCTGTGAGAGTTTAAACAAAGCCCTGCTAGAAACAGACTAAATGATCTTTCTATTCTTTTCTAGCCCCAGCATTTGAATTCATCCTAATACTGGTAGGTAATGGGGTCCCTGGAAGAACTATGAAAAACCACCTAAAACAAGGACTATTTGGGCTTATTTGTGTTTTCCCTTTCTCTATTCTCCTGGAAACTGCTCCACCCATCTTCAGTCTTTCCCTATCTGCTGTCGCCTACAAATATATTCAAAAAAGCCTTCACTGGATTTTTATGATCCCACTACTCTACTTGCCCTGTAACTTCTAATCCCTTTCAAATCCAAACTCCTAGAAAGAGTTGTCTATACTCATTGGCTTCACTTTCTCTAGGACTCATTTCTCAACCCTTTGCTTCTGACCTGAGCAATCAACTGAGAATGTGTGCAAGCGTCTGACACACTAGCAGACAGAATCAAATTTACTAATCTGCCATCTCCAAAATTATAAATATTTTTGCCTAATCTGATGGTTTTTTCTCAGTCTGTATTCTTGAACTTTCTGCAGTCTTTGATATTACTGACCACACTCTCTTCCTGAATACTCTCGATCTTGGTTCTCTCCTACCTGTCTGACAGCTCCTCTCTCTGACATCAACAGTTCCCATGTGTTTAATTATCACCTCTGTGCAGATGACTCCCAGATCTATATATCCATCCCTAGTCTCTTCCCTGAGCTCTAGTGTCCTATCATCAAATGGATATCCCGTGGGTGTCATTATCTTCCCTGCTAAATTCACTCATCTTGATTTCCCTGTTTCTGCTGAGGGTAGCACCATCCCTCCAGTCATCCAGGCTCACCACTTCACTATTTTCTTCAATTCCTAACTCCCTCACCAGACTCATACATATTTTATTGGTTGCCAACTCTTTGTCATTTTTACCTCTACAACATTTTTTACCTTCATCCCTTTCTCTCTTCTCACACTACCACTATCCTAGTTCAGTTCATTGTCACGCCTTGTCCTGACTATTAAAAATAGCTTCTAAATGGCGAAGTGGATAGAGCACCAGCCCTGGAGTCAGGAGGACCTGAATTCAAATCCAGCCTCAGACACTTACTAGCTGTGTGACCCTGGGCAAGTCACTTAACCCCAACTGCCTCACTTTAAAAACAAAAACAAAAAAAAACCCTTCTAATTGGTCTTCCTGCCACAAGTCTCTCCCCACTCCAATCCATGATCCTAAAACTACTCCAATGGCTCCCTTTACTGCCCCTATGATCAAATGAAAACTGTTTCACCTTTCAGTCCTTCACAACCTGGCCCCAACCAACTTTTCTAGGCTTACTGGACATTACTTCCCTACTTGCACTCTACAATCCAGTAAAAATTGACTTCTTGCTGTTCCTCCACAACTTAACACTCCATCTCCCATCTCGATACCTGTAATGCACTTCTTCCTCACCCTCGCCTCTTAGAATCTACAATTTCCTTCAAAACTGTGCCGTGGAGCTGCCTTCTACATGAAGACTTTACTGATTCCATCCCAGTTGCTAGTGCTCTCCAACAAGAGAAAATCTCAATCTCAATCTCAATCTCTCTCTCTCTACTGAAGGAATGTAATCTCCTAGTGGGAGAGGAAGGAGATAAGGGAGTTGGGGGGGGGAGAGGCGAAGGAAGAAAGGGCAGATTGGAGAAGGGGGCAGTAAAAAGCAAAACACTTTCAAGTAAGGAGAGGGTGAAGGAAGACAGAAAAGAGTGAATATCAAGGGGAGGGAAGAAGATGGAGGGTAATAAAGTTAGCAACAGTAACTGTGAAAGAAATGATAAGCAGGATGATATCAAAAGGACGTACAAAAAATGCACACCATCAACAGAGGAAGAACTGATGGTATCTGAATACAGACTGAAGTATAATTTTATTTGTTAGCTCCTCTTTCTAAAGTTATTTTGTCTATTTTCTTTCACAACCTAAGTTGAAGATGTTCTGCATAACTGCACATGTATGACTTATATTGAATTGCTTGATTTCGTAGGAGGTTGAAGAAGGAAGAAGAAAATTTAGAACAAAGTTTAAAAAAATCAATGTAAAAAAAAATTTTTTTTACATGTAACTTGGGGAAAATTCTAAATAAAATGAAAATAACCCCCCCACACACACCCAAAAGTAATGTAAACTCCTTGATCGCAGAGATGGCTTTCATTTTTTCCTTTGAATCTTCACACCAACATAATGCCTAATTAATGCCTACACACTAATTAAATGCTTATAGATTCATGACTTCTGGGGCTGCATGCTCAGCATCCAAAAACTTCACTGGTTTTCAAGACACCTGGACTTATCCCAACTCCAACTTGATATCAAAGCTATCAAATACTAAGAACTGGAAGAAACCTTGGAGAGGTTCCACACTTGGAGACTATCTTCTCTTGCCTGATTTTATAAAACAAACAGCCATACCATGATTCAACATCAATCCATCGAAGTATCCCACCCAAATAATAGTTAAAATGGGAAGAGGTTTATGGGGCTGCTAGGCGGCGCAGTGGATAAAGCACCAGCCCTGGAGTCAGGAGTACCTGAGTTCAAATCCGGCCTCAGACACTTGATACTTACTAGCTGTGTGACCCTGGGCAAGTCACTTAACCCCAACTGCTTCCAAAAAAAAAAAAAAAAGGCAGAGAGAAAATGGGAAGAGGTTTTCTTTCATTTTACTGCTACAAATCAGTCCTCTTTCTGATCACCAGCTAAAATAATACTAAGGGAAACAAGAGGTTCAGATTAGTTGTTAATTCAGAAACCTCCAGCAGCCTCTGGTCCAAGTTTATTTTGATGGAAATCTGAAAAATACAAGTTGCTACATCAGCAATGTCTTCCTTTTAATACTTTCAAGAACACTACTAAGTTCCCTTTCTCCCTTCTCCTCCAAGATAACTGAGAGCAATTATCAATAACCCTAGTATGAAGTAAATTTCTACTATTTAGAGTTTACTACCAATGATCAAGGGACAAGGAAAATCTCCATATAGAAAAAAATAACTGGTTCCCAAGAATGAGTCTGTTGTAAACAATATTACACAGGTATACCTGTTCTTGAAAAATTGTACCTAAGTATTGCAACATAGGAAACCACAAATGGGAGAGATTCAAAAAAAGCTATGAAGATTTGTGTGAACTGATTAAAAAAACACACACACAAGAAAAATGTATTCAATGACTACAATAACAAAAATGAAAACAACTTTGAAAGACAGCAGCTCCAGGGCACCTAGGTGGCACAGTGGATAGAGCACCGGCCCTGGATTCAGGAGGACCTGAGTTCAAATCCGGCCTCAGACATTTAACACTTACTAGCTATGACCCTGGGGTCACTTGACCCCAATTGCCTCACCCAAAAAAACAAACAAAACAAAAAAGACAGAAAGCAGCTCCAATCAATGCAATGATCAATTGCAACTCCACAAAACTGATGACTAATGATGCTTCCCCCCTCTTGGCAGAGGGGTGATAGACTGAAGATACAGAATGAAGCATTATATTATGAGACACAGTCAATGTTAATTTGTTTTGTGTGACTATACTTGATTGTTTACAAGAGAAAGCTTTTATAGGAGAAAGGAATGATAGTGATAAAACCAAGTGGTATGCACACAGTTTCAGACATCCTTTTTCTGTTGGAGTTTTTTTGTATATGTAAATATTCGTGTATTGCTACAGGTTAAGGTCATAAAAAATTAATATTAAAAATAGGTTGTGGGGGCAGCTAGGTGGCGCAATGGATAGAACACTGGCCCTGGATTCAGGAGGACCTGAGTTCAAATCCGGCCTCAGACACTTGACACTTACCAGCTGTGTGACCCTGGGCAAGTCACTTAACCCCAATTGCCTTACCAAAAACAAAAACAAAAATAAGTTGTGACTCAGTTGCTTCTGTAAATACATCCTATTATGAAGTAAATAATTACCACCTAATTTTTGTGTTTATAAATTCAGGATTTTCCTAGGTTGAAATATACCTCTATGATTCCCTCAGTTCACTAGCTTAACTCAGAGATATTGCCAAACTAATAGGGAGATGGGAAAAACTTGCCCTTAGAAGGGCAGTTATTTGATTTAGTTACAACTTGGTAAGGAAAAGCTTCACACAAACCAGATCATAGGCTCATAGATATAAAGCTAGAAGGGACCTTGGGGGATTATCTAGTCTACCACCTTCATGTTACAGATGAGGAAACAGGCGCAAAGAGATTAAGTGACTTGCCAAAGATTACGCAGTGACAAACCTGGTATTTAAACCCAGAACATGGGATCATAGATATAGACCTGGAAGAAACCTAAGAGGCCATCCAGTGCACCCTTCTTATTTAACAATTGAGGAAACTGACTCCAGATCCAGTGTGCCTTCTATAACACTACATGTATCAGGATTTGATTGACCAATTCTTGGCATATTTTTCAATGCCAACCTTCTGGCTTATGTCAATTCCTAAATAATATCCATACACAAAAAATGTACCAGCAACTTCAGAGAATGAGCACTGTGGGCCCAGCCATCTGAGAAATGTAAAATGTTTGTTACTGGCAGACTCACATCTTAATTGCCGTTAATCCCTAAACACCTGGAGTTTAATTTAACCTGAAGCTTCCTTTCATTTTGCAGGAATCCCTGAGATACCATTTAAGAATCTTCTTCCTTTTCTGCTAACCAACCCTTCTTTTAGTAGCAAAGGGAGGGCAGGAACTTGATACCATGGCATTTTAATAAAGATTCTTAGTCATACTTGCAGTCATTTAAAACTAAATGATCTCTTGTTCTATTCAGTAACTGGGAGAAAATAACAAAATACATCCCACTAGTAAATTGTTTTTTTGGTTTGTTTTTGTTTTTTAGTGAGGCAGTTGGGGTTAAGTGACTTGCCCAGGGTCACACAGCTAGTAAGTGTTAAGTGTCTGAGGCAGGATTTGAACTCAGGTACTCCTGACTCCAGGGCCGGTGCTCTATCCACTGCGCCACCTAGCAGCCCATGTAAGTTGTTTTTTAAATATGGTCATGGGGGGCAGCAAGGTGGTATACAGTGGATAAAGCACTGGCCCTAGATTCAGGAGGAGCTGAGTTCAAATCTGGACTCACACTTTGCACTTACTAGCTGTGTGACCCTGGGCAAGTCACTTAACCTTCATTGCCCCATCCCTACCCCACCCCCAAAAAAGATGGTCATTAATTGATGACTAAATTATTTCAGCAGTCCCAGAAGCAACGGGAAGGCAGATAGCATGGCAAAGCGGAAAGGTATCTTCAATTTAGAGGCAAAGGACCATAGTTCAAATCCTGGTCCTGACTCTTGCTGACAGTATTAACTCAGATGAGTCCTTTAATCTCTCTGGGTTTGTTCTAAATTTGAAGGGGTTGAAGCAGCTAGCTTTTAAGGTTCCCCATTTTCAAACCTACATCCCATCAAGCTTCAAGGAAACCACAGGCCTCCCAGTTCAAGGAAACCTGTTGATTGTGATTTCCTCACCCACAAAAGCAACTCAACTCCTTTTTCTTCAATATATTATGGGCCTTGCAACCAACAGTCCTCAGATAAAGGCACTAAAAGCTGCTATAACTCAGGGAAAAAAAACCTTAGGGTGACTAAAGCATCCTCAATTCTAAATATGACCTGCTGTTTCAATTCCAGGAAGAGCACCAATTGTCCCCTCGATCCAAGTTTACAACATGTGGGTTATCTCAAGGGTCTCTTCATAAATATAAAAATCTCACAACTTTTTCAAGACATTAAACTCTAGTTTCAAGTACCTTGGGGCTGTAGTTACTTGCTACAGCTCTGCTCTTATTTTTTCCTACAAAATTCCTTTTTAAGTGCCTCAAAAGTGTCAACTCTTCCATGCCACTTTCAGTAATCTCTTTCTATATGTTCTTTTGCATTTCTACCAATCTTATAAACTGTAAATGCACTTATCTTTTAAAGTAGTTAATAATGCAAACTGATCAAAAAGGTAGTATTTTCTCACCAAAAAAAAATCTACTAGCAACTTTGTTTTATTTTTAAAAAAAAAGGATTTTTTGGTCATTAACTATGTTAGCATTTAGGGTTCCCTTCTTTCCAAGCCTCAGCTTCATCCATAGAGGGAAATGTGCAGGAAATGTTGTGAGAGTAATAGATTACAAAGATGTTCATTTGACTAAACTATTTCCTAATGATCCCAGACTAGAGAAGACCCATGAACTTAACTTCAAAAAAGCTAGGAACTCTAAGATGCAGAGATAGAGAGAGTAAATTCCAGGAATGGGGGAGACAGCAGCCTGTGTAAAAGCACAGAAAGAGAAGGGCAGCTAGGTGGCACAGTAGATAAAGCACCAGCCCTGGATTCAGGAAGACCTGAGTTCAAATCTGACTTCAGACACTTGACACTTACTAGCTGTGTGACCCTAAGCAAGTCACAAAACTCTTACTGCCCTGCAAAAATTAAAAAAAAAAAAAGCAGAGAGAGAGAAAAGAATTGATCAATAAGTATTATTAAGTACCTACTATATGCCAGGCCCTACAACAAATGAAACTGTCCTTTCCCTCAAGAACTATTAAGGGACCAATGCACCAATATAAGCATATACAATTTGGTTGATTGGTTGGTTGGGGGGCGGAGATGGGGGACAGACACAAAACCTGTATTAAGTGGAGGAAACTACCAGTAAAGATATTCCTAAACCAATGTAGATCAGAAGCTTCTCTACAATTTAGCCTTAGAGAGTTGCCTGGAACACAGAGATTCATTCAGAGATCTATCTGCCCAGTCCCTCAGCCAGGATATGTCAGAAAATTCAGATCTTCTAAGGCTAGGCTGGCTCGCCATCCACTACACCACACCACCTCTCTGACAAAATATATACAAAGTAAATAACAAGGTAGTTTCAGGGGAAGGGGCTAGGATCTGAAGAGATCAGGAAAGGCTTTGAGTACTAAGTTTTCAATGAAGATGGCTAAGCAATTCTAAGTGGAAGAGGACTGCATTCCAGGCTTGGGGGAACAAACATCTTGTGCAAAAGCATGCAGATAGGAGACAGAATACAAAGTTTGGGGGCCACTTTGGCTAGAATGTAGAATTTTTAAAAAGGAATAATAAGCAATAAGGCTGAAAAATCGGCTGCAACTGATATCTACATATTCAGACAGTCAGTCTGTTGATATCTTTTGCTTGACTAGCCTTCTTTTGGGAAGGAGGGAAGAGCAATGTTGAGTTAGTGAGCAGTAAGAAATGCCAAAAAAAAAAATCAATAACATTAAAATACACAAAACAAAAAGTTCAGAAGAAACACAGGGCAATTATTTTTACTTTTTAATATACACTTTTTAAATACCAAATTGTAACAGTTTAGAGTTTCATATACAACTCTCTTTTTTTTCTTTGTGTACTGAAGTACACAAAGTGTCTGTTGATTAATTTCATAATCCTCATCAATAAACACACACACACAAAAAGATTGCAGCCAGATTTTTAAAAAACTTTCAATGCCAAGTTAAGGAATCCTTTTTATCCTAGAAGCAATGTGGAGACACTGAAGGTTTGTAAGTAAGGGAATTATATAGTTAGATTCATGCTTTATAGTAAGATTACTTTGGCAGCTGTGTAGATGATGGTGTGAGAGGGAAGAGACTGGAAGACAGGAGGCTGTAGCCATAATACAGGAGGAAAGAGAAGGGCCTGAACTAGGGTGATGGCCATTTAAGTGGAGAGCTAGGAGTAAGGAAATCTGGCTTGAGGACTAGCTCCATCACTAATCAGGATACTTTAAACAAGTCACTTAACTGCCCTAAACCCTGTTTCTCTATCTATAAAAGAGGATCTCAACTCACCTCTTCTTAGCCTCCCAGGAATGCTATGAAGAGAATACGCAAACATGAGTGCTTTGGGCATGAAAGATGTTATAAAATTCCAGGGTACATAATCATTACCTCCCCCACTAAAAACCAATCTTCAGATTTCCTATATGATAAGTATATCTAAACACTATCATATTTCCATAATGCAATAAATAATCAAATCCAAGATACAATCAGCCAGGCCACAAACACTTTGCTTTTTCACATAGCTTAAAAGAAAAACTGCATGTTACAATCAGTTTTAAAAGCTTTGATTGGGGGCAGCTAGGTGGCACAGTGGATAAAGCACCGGCCCCAGAGTCAGGAATACCTGAGCTCAAATCAGGCCTCAGACGCTTGACACTTACTGTGTGACCCTGGACAAGTCACTTAACCCCAATTGCCTCACTTAAAAAAAAAAAAACATAACTGTGCTGTCAAATAAAAAAGCTTTTGTACCTGATGTTGACAACATCTCATCTCTGCTTGAATTCATGCCCCTGCTGTATACAAGGGTCATTTCTTATTTCATCTACCACTGAAATCAAGCATCACTTTGAAATCAATCATGTAAACCTGCAAGAGTGAAAACTAGGCTGGCAACCAGGTTGAAATATGACTGAATCAACAAACTGATGCTAAATCATATCAAAAGATCAAAAGGTGGCTTGGGGCAATTGAGGGGATGGCACTAATGATTCTTAGGCTAAAATACTCAGTTTTTCCCCCACCAATTTTAGCCAGAGCCCCTAAGAACAAAACCAAACACTCTTATGTTAGTACCTTCCAAAGGTACTAAAATAAGCATGGAAATGATCACGTTATTGGGGCGGGGGAAAGGGCCATCAATCACATACAGGGGGGATTTATATCCAATGAAGCACATCGTTAAAAACCTCAACAGGTGCTGGCTGTGTCTAGAGCTCTGAAGACATACCTGGTCATCTGCTTAGAGTCAGGGAGCAGAACAGAATCTCTGAATTATAGAGATGGATCAAGTAACTATAATATTTATAATATAATAGTTAATATTCTCACAATTCTGGAGAACTAAAAGGAAAGGGAAAAGGGAGAGCCACATGGACAGGTGGCTACCATTTCTGCCAACCTAATCAGACCTTTTTCTTTCCCTTTAAAAAAGACAGGACCACCCTGGGCAAGTCACTTAACCCTCATTGCCCTGCCAAAAAAAAAAAAAAAAAGACAGGACCTCAGACACTTTGACACTTACTAGCTGTGTGACCCTGGGCAAGTCACTTAACCCTCATTGCCCCAAAAAGACAGGACTTTAAAGATCATCTAGTTCAAAAACACCAAGTGATCACACAATGAGTGAGTGACCTATAGCAGATTTGTGACTAAAACCCAAGTCTTCTGGCTTCCAGCCCAGTATTCTTTCCACCACAGCACACAGTAACTTTTATTTTAATTCTTAATCCTCAGATTCTCCAGGCCAGAAGCAAGTTTTTTCACTCTACAAGTCTTTATCTTGGCCAGACTTGTGGAGAGCCCAGGACTAAAATTTTACCACACCACATTTTCCCATCCATCTGGCCCTCATCTCATAGGGAATACAGGTCAAAACTTACATCCTTCATATGTGCTGTAACATTTTGAGTTATGCTTCTAGCAAGAGAGACAGGAAAATGGCACAATCCAGAATAGTGGGAAAAGTGCTGGACCTGGAATATAAGGACCTGGATTCAAATGTCAGCTCCATTGCTTTACTGCATGTTTGACCTTGGACAAGTCTTTTTACCATCCAGAGCCTCAATTTCCTCATCTATAAAATGAAAAGACTGAACTCGATCAATGGTTCCTTCCAGCTCTCTCTATATGTACTTCAATGATTTTACAACCAGGCTCCTAGGGTGACCAACAATATCCATTTGTAAGATAGTCACCTGCCAGTCTCTTAAAGGCCAAAGTTTTTTTCCCACTGAATAAATGTGTCTCCCCATAGGAAGTAAACCAACTATCTACTGAGCTAATGGTCCAATGTACCACTCTGGTCCTGACCAGTGTACAGGTTAGGCTGATTCCTATCAGTATAACAACTGACATCTTTACAGAGCATTTTACAGTATTCAGGTATTATTATGCCAGTATTATAGAAAAGGAGGTTAAACGGCTTGCCCATTATTACACAATGAGTAGGTATCAAAGATATAATTTGAAACCAAGTCTTCCTTCACTCCCTCTTATTCGTCTCCTCAAAAATAACACAATGTTTCTCAAAGTATGGTCCAGGGAACCCAGGGGGTAGTCTGGGAGGTCAAAACTATTTTCATAATAATACTAAGATTTTAATTTTTAATGCAAAAAATACCAACATAAGTCATAAAACCTTTTGGGGATGGTCTTCAATCCTTTTTAAGTGTAGAAAAGGGTCCTGAGACCAAAGAGTTTGAGAACTACTGCTTTAGAGGAACTTTCACCTGGGGGGCCTATTCTTGATTGGTGACTGTCTCTCCTAGATCACTACTTCAGGAGAGTCCCAGTCACCATGATTCATTTCATTCTCTTCTCTCCAGTCACCTCCACCACATCATCACCAATTGCCTAGCTGCCTTTCAGATGCATATACCCTTTCCCTGCCTCATTTGCAGTGTCCCCCTTCCGACAGGGCCCCTTTCTCAATCCCACCAACTTTCAATTCTGGAAATGCAATCATTATCAAATCAATTCTGCCAGTGATCCTGAATAAAGTGTCTTATGTACTCCCCTATGGCAGCATTCACCATCCCTGTAATTTTTTGGACTGAAGTTTCTAGCTCTGGTTATCGCTTCCCAAGTGTGTTGTCTCCATCACTAAAACATAAGCTTTTAGAGAGCAATATCTGTCTTTGCTTTCGTATTTGTATCCCCTGCATTAGTTTCCAATAGCTACTTAATACCTCATTCCTGACTCCAAATCCAGCATCTTATCCACTAAAATTCTGTAGTAGGAAGACGTTTAATTTAAATTAATTTCTATTTGTTTGGTTAAAAAAAAAAAGTCATATTATTGTAAATCTCACGCAGACAGGAAGTTCCCTTTTTCCCTACCCTACCCCAGTGTAATTTAAAATTCTAAATGTGGGTTCTAATCTGTTCCCCAGTTCTGGGGGAAACTGACTAAAATCACTGATAAAATGAGTTTAGATTTTTAAGGGTTTATTGAAATATAGAAAGAGAAAGATTGAGAACAGAATTCTTACAACCTCACAATCCTATCTTTACTCAGCTCCTCTCTGTCTTTCCCTGCAGTCACCACCAAGTCAGGAACCAAAAAGACAGCGCTCTTTCCAGGCTCCCCTTTCCTCCTTCCTGTCCCCTCCCAGAATGGGGAAGTTCTTCAAGCTGGTTGGTTGACTGGGCTGGAAGTTCAAAGTTTTTTTAGATTCTGAGAACCATGCTTTCTTAAATACTCTCAAGTACCAGCCAGGTGTGCTTAGAATCTAGTCAACTACTAATCCAGTCAAATCAGCCAGTAATCCACTCAGGTGGGCTCCTGAGTATCTGCCAAATCTCATCTATCACATTCCATTATCTTGACACCCCAAATGCACATGCCAGAGTACTTGGTGACTATGCCATTTTCAGAGCACATAGTGACAGTACCTAAGAATGGGTAGCCAAGATATGTTGGGACCCTCGTGTGCCTCATATTTGCTTCACCAAAATAGAGCTCAATGGGCATATACCACCTATCTAAATTCAATAGCTAGAAAAGTCTTAACCTTTAAGAACATGGTCAAATCTTTAAACACCAAAAATGAACTGAGATTATTTTTAATCTCCCATCTATCTAAATTCTGAAAGTAGTGATCTTCAATTAACTAAAGTCAACTTCTTTCTTAAGTAACCAAATATCAGAAGAGATGGACACAGAAATTAGCTCCTTTCAAAAGCAAAATTTCTTTCACCTTCCCTGCAAATTCCAGATGCCATCTTTCATTTACTGATAGTCAACTCCATTCTTTGCATTGCCTCCTCCTTGAAATGACCAAAGGGAACTAAAAAGAACAAGTCATTTGCTTGTTGGCAGTCCTGTTAAAATATATGATAGGGAAAAATGATACCCTTGCTTAAATTAAATTCTTAGATAATAGATTTTGGTCCATTTCCTCAGAAATTATCCAAATTTAACTTTACATATCCCTTTCCATTCTTCAGAAAGTGTTCTCTAACTGGGAAAACTGGTTTACAGTCCTATCTGTTCCAAATGCATAGAGTACACTTCACTTATCTCAACAGGTGAATGTATACTAAAATGAGAGGTTGAGCTAGATTACATCTAAAGTCCCTTTTTAGCTCTGACATTTAAGGAATCTATCATTGTACCTTTCCAGGCTTATTACATATTACTCCCTTCCAAATGCCTTTAGGTTTGGCCAAACTGGGCTTCTTGGTATTCCTCCTACACTAAGTCTTTACATAGACCATCCTCCGTTCCTGGAAGTCACTGTCTTTTCACTTGCACACTTTTACTAGATTACTAGAATCTTTTCTAGTAACCTTCTTTCGAAGCTCAGTTCAAATTCCTACATGCAGTCTTTTCTCTGCCCCCTTTTGCTAGGGCCTCTCCCCTTACATCAGCTTGTATTACTTAGTATATATTTATCTCTATACATGTTGCTTTTCCAGTAAACCTGAAGCTCTGTGACTGTTTCATTTATGTCTTTGTATCCTCAGAGGCTGGCACAAAGGTCCTTAAATGTTTTTTTGACTGATTCTTGTCTCTAACCAGGTATTGGGAACAGAAGTTTAGTATCTAATACCTAGCAAATACTCATTAATTCATCAAGATGTTAATAACATGGTCCTGGAATTTAAAGTTTTATTTTGGTATCCAATAAGATTGTGATGATATTGCCAATACTATCATGATACATTCTGACAATTCACCACATAATACTTGATTCATTATAAGACTCAAGGTACTATGTATAACAACATTAAAGGGAAAAGTCTCTCTTTACCTAAGATGTGAGAAAGTACTGGTATCAATATTTCCTAGTTTCCTGATGAGGTATTAACTGGTAATACACATTTAGCTCAGGGCAAATATATTGATACTTTTCCTCCCCATGCACTTTTATTTACCCTACTTGACTATAACTTTTCCCTACCATGCAAAAAGGGCTTGTCATATGTAATATACCAAAAAGCACCCCCCCACCCCCGTTTTGAACATACTCAAAGCATTTCCTTAACACAGAAAGGAGACATGGATTAATTTACTCTATTCATATGATCCAGAGACAAAAGACCCGTGGACAATCCTTATTCCCCTTACCATGGGATATCAATAGTCAATTTCAATTAAAGTGAAATTATCACCTGCTCCCCACTCTGATCCCAAGATCAAAAATAGCTCATTCCTGGTATATCCTTTTTTGAGTAAATTCGTTATTTGTACTAATGGAGCTGAACACTAGGCTAGGATATTGTAAAAGCTAAGATCCAAATCATTTATCATTAGCTTTGGAAGGTTTTCAGATTTTCATTTGAATGAATGCCTTATGTTCAGAAAATTTTTAGTAATAATATGCAGATTATGATCATCTGACTGGAGAAACTAAAAAAAAAAAATGCTCCTTTTCCCTTGTCTGTCCCCTCCTGATTTCCCCTTTCCATTACTGGGAATGGATAGCATCACTCCCAAAGTAATATAAAATACCACCTCCAAGAGACCTAGCTCACCCCTAAATGGCAGCAGGTACTTTCTCTAGGTGTAGAAAAAATAATTACGTTATTAAATGTTTCTTTTAAAATGCCTTTTTCTCCATTTCCTAAGGGGCTAGAATAAACAAAGATCTTGTCTCTGACAACAAAGTTAAGCAGAATAGTTACAATGCCAGCAAGATTAGCCAAAGTGTGATTATCTTCCACTGGTAGAAAGGCTGATAGGTAATATCAAGAGAACATACTATTTGCCAACATCTTTCTTCTAAGTATCTTAAAGCATTTAAACATCACCTTGTATACCCTCCTGTTCTGTCTACCCACTAAAGAGGACCCCAAGTTCACTAACCATAAATAAAATGACTTCATTACTGTTCTAGATGCCTGTAAACTCCAGCTGTGCTGCACAAAAAAGTCTTCTCTCCTCCCAGCCCTCAATTCTAATTCAAATAAAGGAAAAAACCCCAAAGTATCTTAAAAGGTCTTTCCTAGGTGGCTGCTAGGAAGAGAAAATTTAAAACAGCTTCACATGGTAATGTGAAAAACTAATAAATGAATCCAGAGAACCTTCCAACCTCATTTTAGCCATGAGTTTCAACTCCCAGAGATGCATTGGGCTTTTGGAGGTTTACTCATCCCCTCATTCTGAGGAAGAGATAAAATGTAGTCTAAGACATGATTAGCAGAACCTAAAGGGACAGCAACAGTCTGCCAACCTGCATAACAACTAGCCCCTAAAATAACAGGTATCTTAACAGAAATAACTTTGAGGAAAGGTGTGGTATGATGTCCCCATGACACCACACATTGGCTATGGTCTACTCAACAGTAAATTTGAGAACATCCCTCTCTAAGTACCAAGACATTACTCTAAATACATGCTACAAGTTTAGAGAATGGCTCTTCAAACCTCTTAAAAAAGACCAAGGAAATCACAAAGAAGGTGTCCTCTCTAATAAAATGTTGTGAATCAGAACTATCTTATTAAGGGCACCCTTAACTGGTAACTTCAGTAGGAGGTGCAAAGCCTCAAACAGCAGGAGTCCAAAGACTGGCTAGATGAAACATTTCATAAGTACATGCAACTGACTACATGCAACTGTAGCCTTGGAACTGAAACTTCAGACCCTTGATTTGCAAACCTTTATAGCATTTTGGTGGGACAAGGGTTTCAAGTCCATGTCACTTCAGGGAAACTATGTCTCAGTTACTGTATACTGTTTCAAAAGGCAGAGCCCATCCTTGCTCCCCCAATTGCTGATGGAATTTCCCCACATTCCCTAAAGAGATAGGAAGATACACCTTACTATGGTTTGGTTTCCAAGTGAATTAGAACACATTTAAACATTCCTTAGAAGAAAAAAGTGCTACCTGGGCATTTCTTACACCTATTAATTAAATTAACTTTGGCCATTGAATTCATTACCTCCTCACTTCTGCCTCATAAAGGAACCTTCTGCCTTCAAGAAGCAGCTCAAGCATCACCTTCTATGTAAACACTTTCCTGATCCCTCCAAAGGCTAATGCCCTCCCTCTCACAATGCCTTTTATCCAACTACTGAGTATTTACTTCTACTTATTCTCTTATTCTTATGTGTGTCCTTGTTTCCTCCCGCTCCTGGTGAACAGGAATTGTTTCATTTTGGGTATTCTGATGCCCAGAAACTGGCACGGCCTTCAGCACACAGTAGGTATTTAGCGCATGCTTGCTGACTGATTTGGCCAACTAATGTATCAAACAAATAATCTGGCAGCATTGAGAATGTACATTCATACAGGATTTTAAAGTGGTTTGAAATATATTATCTATTAACAAAGGAAATGATACAATGAGGCAGCCAGGTGGCACAATGGATAGTATTGTACTGTGGCATCAGAAAGACCGGAGCTCAAATCCTTGCTCAGACACTATATGTGTTCTCTCAGCCTCAATTTCTTCATCAGCAAAATGGGAATAATAATAGTACCTACTACCTCACAGAGCTGTTGTAAGAATCAAGTGAGTTAACATGCGGAAACCAGAGCTTTGCAAACCTGAAAGCATTAGATAAATACCAGCTATTATATAACAAAGGATAAAATCAAGCAACCATTTATTAAACACCTACTGTGTGCCAGGCACTGTTCTACTAGGCATTGGAAATACAAAACCAAAAATTAAACAGTCACAGTCCTTATTGAATTTATGTTCTTTAGGTGGAAATAACGTGTATAAATAAGTATATACAAGATAAATACAAGGTCATCAAGAGAAAGGCACGAGGCAGCTGGGTAGAGGGACTCAGCTATAGTGTGGTGTGAGAAATGCCCAAGACTAGGAATGACTTTGGTATGGTTTCACTTTGTGACAACAGTGGTCATTTGTCTGTGCTTCTACTGACAGTAGGCTGACTCGGAATGGCTGACCTTGACCAGATGAACCTGGATTGGGCTGGTTTCCCCATCTTTAGTTCTGTCAGTGGAGTGCTGGATCTCTTGCACGTTGTTTCATTGCTCTCTTTTATTCTGTAGTTTTTAAGAAAGGATATTACTCCAAGAAAACCTCCAAAAGTCATTGCTCTTAAAGAGCACACTTCAATGACTATGAGAAATATTGCAGCAGCTCTTGGTGTCAGGAAATCAAGAGTTTCAAGGATCATTCAAGCCCATAATGAAATAAGCTCAGTCCCACCAAGGCACAAAAGTGCATGTCAAAGTGCAGCTGAAAACAAAAAAATGATGCCAAAGAAGTGGCTAACTATTCCTATAAAACAACCTCAGCAAACAATCAAAGACCTTCAGAGGGACCTGGCAAATGATGGGGCTGTTACTGATTCTTCTAGAGTGAGATGAAGGTTTCTTGAAACTGGGAAGAACAGCAAGAAGACCAGCAAAAAACAGCTAATCTCCTATGAAGAAAAAAATGCTTGTCATGGGCAAGACAATATAAAGACTAGAGTACTGAAAACTGAAAAAAGGTCCTTTCTATTGATGATTAACATTAAGGCTATGCAAACAAAATCATTGTCTCTAAAAATCCATGTTAGTCTAAGATCTCACCATCTCCATCAGACTATAAACCATCTACCCCAAAAAATCTTCTTAAGCTTTTCTTTACTTCCATTGGGTCTGAAAGTCTTATCTCCATTGAGGAAAGAATATACTGATATACTGAAGAGACAAACTATTCGGAATTACAGAAATTCACAAATGGAGATGGAATACTGCAATACAGCCTTACACTGTGCCATGTATCACATAAGGTTAAGAAATATATCTAAGAGATGGAGATAAACATGTTTCTATGAAATGGAAACTCACTTGTTTTAAACCCCTTGGACTGTCTCCTCAAATATTTGCTGAATATCGAATGTGATAAAAGTGTAGTTTCATAATGAAGAATTACAGAATGTCAAAATCTTAAATACACTGCTAAATCACATACAAGTGACTGCAAAAAGAACAATAGAATGCATATTAAAACTTTTTTTAAAAGATAAAAAAAAATTTTAAGGTCTATCATACAAGCCAAAAAGATTTTATTTTGTCCCAACTAATTCTCACACTAAGAGACAGACCTTAAGCTGAATTTTAAAGGAAACGAGGGATTCTAAGAGGCAGAGGTGAGAAGGGAGCATATTTCACAGATGAGGAACAGTCTATGCAAGACATGGATGGGAATGTTCTATGTAAAGAATAGCCAAGAAGGCCAGTACATGAAATGAAGTATTATTTATATATACATATGCCTGGAGAGGTAGATTACAGATAGGTTTTTGAATGGTTTTAACATAGGTATATAATTCTGATATCAGATTTCAAGCAGACATAAATAAAACTTTAAATAACCAATTAGAATACCAAAAGAGAAGGGACAGCTAGATAGAAGGGCAGCTAGGTGGCACAGTGGATAAAGCACCAGCCCTGGATTCAGGAGGGCCTGAGTTCAAATCCAACCTCAGACACTTAATACTTACTAGCTGTGTGACCCTGAGCAAGTCACTTAACCCTCACTGGCCTGTTCCCCCCCCACCCAAAAAAAAAAAAAAAGAGAGAGAGAGAGAGAGAGAGAGAACCCTGAGCCATTTACTTAAATCATATAATATACAACATGCTGAAAGCTCAGGCCCCTGTGTTCTTTTATGTATATGCCAATGGCCCAAGTTATTAAAGTTAACACAAATCTCTAGACAATCCTTTTGCTTTTCAGTCAAAAAGTAAAGAGCCCCAGGGCAGCTAGGTGGTGCAGTGGATAGAGCACTGGCCCTGTATTCAGGAGGACCTGAGTTCAAATCCAACCTCATACACTTGACACTTACTAGCTGTGACCCTGGGCCAAGTCACCCCGCCAAAAAAAAAAGTTAAGAGCCCCTAGGGCCAATTTAAGGGATTCTGCTATGAATCAGTCACCTTGAAGTCAAGGGCAAAGGTGCTCCAGTGTTTATGTCCTGTTACAAGCCACTCAGCCCAACAGCCTGATTTAAATTGTGCCTATGAAAATCTACACTTCCCTTTTTTTGCTTTGGGTACAGCAAAAAGAAAGCTAGACATGTGCCTAATGTATGTATCCATATAGTTCTATGGAAGGTGCCTTCAATTTTAACGAAAGAAAAAATATAAAGTACTAAAGCATGACATAATACCACCTAGACAAATACATACATTTTAAAGCAAATGTACTTAGGGCTATCCTAATATTTCTTATATCCTAAATGTAGATCATGGCAAAATGCTAGTATCTCAGGGTTGAAAGACATTCAGATGCCATCTAATCCAATACCTAACCAAGAATCCCTTCGATAACATCTTTAAAAAGTGGTCTTAGGGGCAGCTAGGTGGCGCAGTGGATAGAGCACCGGCCCTGGAGTCAGGAGAACCTGAGTTCAAATCCGGCCTCAGACACTTAACACTTACTAGCTGTGTGACCCTGGGCAAGTCACTTAACCCCAATTGCCTCATAAAAAAAAAAAAAGTGGTCTTATAGCCAAAACCTCCAGTGGAGGGGAATCCACTATCTCCCGGGGCAGCCCCTTCCCCTTTTAGATAGTTCTAATTGTAAACGGGTTTTTACTAAAGCCAAGCCTAAATAAATCTACTTCTCAGTACATAGTTCTTGGCCTGAGGCCAAACAAAACAATGTTAATCCCTCAACTATAAGAATACCATCTTCAATTTTACAATAAATCTAAACCTTGCCTTCCCAGCTAGACTAGAAGCTCATTGAGGGCAAGAGATTACATACTCCCAAAGCACCTAGAACAAAAGTGGAATTCAGTAACTATAATGAGACTGCTTTGCCCTAAAGGCCTTTGGTGTGACTGAGGAATACCAGCTGTTCCTCCCTTTCAGGAAGTCACCTCCTCTGTCCCCCTGCCTCCAAGAACCCAGCCTAAGCTGAAACTTTGTCCTAAAAACTCTACAGCAGGGGAAATCCATACTGTCTTTCCATGAGATAGCCAGTGAATTCATTGGGTCTTCTCAAAGTATACAGTGGCTTTTAACTTTTCAGACAAGAAAAGTACTTAAAATGTCAACTCTCTTTGAGGGTCTAATTGCATTAAGACTTAATAGCATTCAGCTAATTCAAAGAAAAAATAAGCCTCTTAGAAAAGGAAAGAGGCATGAATACAAGGGACCAGGAGATAATGAAAAAAGTACAGCTGACAAGATTTAAGACAAAAGTCACTCTGAGTAAATAGTCTAAGACCCAGCCCTTCCCACCATTCTACTGAGCCAGACTTGGTCTATCATCCTTACCTTGCTAACATTGAGAGAAGCTAGGGGAGGAGGGGTTTCTGTGCGGTCATTAATTATTTCAATTTCCGAGACAAACTGTAGATTTATAAGCAGGATGTCTGCATGGTTAGGCTTTCCACTGGAAGAGGGACATTCTAGACAGAAAATAAAGTTAAGGAAAACAAGCAGGCAAAGGCATCAACAAATCCTGATGGGACTGGAAAATATGATTCAAGGAACGCTAAGGGAAAATGCCCGTCAAAAGCAAGTGGTGAGGAGGCCTCACAAGAAACACAGTAAGGAGTTAAGAGTTTCAAAATCTCATTCTTCCCATGCTTCGCCCCAAAACCCAAAGGATTTCAGGCTCTACAAACAGGACTAAATTTGGAATACCTGACATGTTTTCATCATTTCTTCCCTGCTATTTTTTTGCACAAAAACTCTATGTAATTTTCCTGCAATATGGACATTACTTTGTCTTTAAACTCTAAGACACCACACCTTACTATTTCTATTCCAATGTAGTTTCTAGCATAATAATCATTGTTTATAAAGTACTTTTTATTTTTGCAAGGTACTTTCTCATCATCTCATTTCTTATTTCATCACCAGGTTACTGAAGATAAAAGAGAGGTGTTATCTCCACCTTGTAAATGAGGAAACTTGGATGAAAGAGAGGTATTATCCCCACCTTGATGGGAAATTGGGCTGTCCAAGGTAATTCTGCCAGTTCATTTATTTACTTAACAAGAATTCATTAGGCACCTATTACATAGGTAATATTCTAGTAAATGCAAAGGAGATTACAAAAGAAAGTTATTTACGGCATATAGCTATTGGTATACTTCAGACTAGAGCTGCTCCTACCTTCAATCAGCCAGACTTGCATCCCAGGAATCCTTTGACTAGGTTGCTAATTTTATAGGTCCCATTCTGCCCTTGGCAGTACCTGATCTAGAAAAAGTGACTATACTATTCAAAGTAGTCTCAAAAAAAATCACTTTCCTATGCTGTAAGGGTGAAACAAGTGGTTATCTGAATTGTTATTTGGAATTTAAATGCTTGCCACTCCAGATCAGCAGGCTCAGTTAGACTCAATGTGCTTTTACTCTGGAAGATATCAAAAAATGATCAAGGAAACAATTGTAGGGGAAACCACTTCTAAGAAGAAAAAAAAAGTGCCCATGTTTAAACAAACTAGACATTTTAGGTGTAGTAGATGGTACAGTGGGTAGTGTACCAGAGTTGGAGCCAGGAAGACCCACATTCACATCTTAACTCAGTTACTTACTAGCTAGGTAACAGGGAGCAAGTCACTTACACCTCTTCAGCCTCAGGCTCTTCAGCTGTGAAATGGGACTAACAGGACCTACCTCACACAAAGCCACTTTGAGGATCAAATACAATATTTCTAAATCCCTTAAAAAACTTCAAATCACTCTATAAGTGTTATTATTACTACGATTGTTCCCACCCCACAAAGAAGCTTTTCCCCAATTTAACATATCTTCTATCAGCACCCCTCCCCCAGAATAAAACTTTGTTATTCTTTTGTCTGAGATACTCAATGAGTACACCGCAAACTAGAAATTTTCCAGCTAAAATATCAGCTTCCAACAAGCCCCCCAAGAACGAACACGCAAAACAATAAAGTTAAAGGGATCCTTCCCTCGAAAGAGAATACCAACCACGCTGTCCCTAGTTTCATTTTCTGTGCCCATGTCTCCTTCATTGGAACGGGGACACACACACACACACACACACACACTCTCTCTCTCTCCCTCTCCCTCTCCCTCTCCCTCCCTCCTCCCCCCATCGTCCCCCCATTCAGGAGCCTCTTCCCTCGGGTACAAGCACTTCCCCCTAACCTACACACCCCCTCCCCCACGTGACTACAGCCCCCTCTTTCATCTGGGGTCCGCAGACCCCTACCTCACAGCCCCTCCCTTCCTTCCACTTGCCCTTTCCTCAAACACTGTCCCCTCCCCAGAAGACTCAGCCAGAACAGCCACCCGCGTGTCGAACCCCTCCGCCCACCACCCCTGCCTTCCTTCCTTCAGGCCCAGCTCCCGCGAGGGAACTGAGACCCCAATGGGGAAAGGAAGGGGGAGGCAGCAGGAGGGGGAAGAAGGAACTAGGGTTGACCACGCGCATGCGTCCTTGGCGCCGCGGTCGCCGGTCGCCCCTTAGGCCCCGGACCCGGCCCGGCCCGGCCCGGCCCCAGCCGCCGCCGCCCCCCCACCCGTGCCAGCCGGGCCTGGAGTCCCAGCAGGCCCTCGATGAAAAGGATACTGAGCGCCAGCATCTTGGACTGGTAGTCAAAGGCTACCACTTCGCCCTGCAGCCGCTGCTCTTGGCACGTTCGGCATGAAACCTGGCTCCCAACGCTGAAGTACTCGCCCGGAGGAGCCGCCATCTTGGGAGAGCAGCGGCGGGCGGCAGGGCAGCGGCGAGGCCGGCCCCCTCAGTGCGCCGGCACGCACGCGCGGCGCGATGGCGTCAACATACCGGGGGCGGGGCTACAGGACAAACTGGGAGGGAGGGGCTCCCAGGAACCCGGAGAGAAAAGAGAAGGGAGCAGGAACCTGGCAGCCAGGATAGGTTTGGGAACTAGCGATCAAAAGCCTGGCCCGAGAGAAATGTAGAGGTGCTAACCTAGGAAAAGGATCTTGCGCTAAGTGAAATATGACCCTCTCCACTGAGCTAATGGATCTTCATCCATTTCTCCAACCCTTCTCCCCGCTAACACACAATTTGCTTAAATTGAAGCTAGACCCTCAGCTTTTATTTTGTTTTGAAGGGTTGGGGTGTGTGTGTGGGGGGGGGGTTGGGGGGTTTTACCCAAAGAAATCTCAACCTGAGACAGAGTTGTGCTTAAACTTCTCCCCAAATAACTTTTACTGCACAATTTGCTCTCCTGTCCTTTCGCAAAGTGAAAGAGGAAAAACAGATTGGGAGCAAAACCTGCTCAAGTTAAAATAATCCAATTAAATGAATAAACTCCTTGAGAACAGGGACTTTAATTTTTTAGCTTTTTATGCCCAGGACCTAGTATCTTGCACATAGTTGTTGAATTTATTTATCTGGAAGTGAACTGAATCAAAACCCTGGTGATTGTCATTTCCTATTACTTCCTACAAATTTTGCAATTTGGCCTCTTTTAGTCTAAAACTCCCATCTCAAGCTGATCCAATCCTAGGTCGAAAACCAAAAGTCTGAGTGAAAGGGATGGATTTGCTTTTATTGACCCTAAATCTCTTGATAAATTCATTTGGATCAGAGTCAATATAGAAGAAGACAGGAAAAGGACATGATCCAGCCCTTAATATGAAAAAAAGGCAGGAAAAGCATTGCTATTGCCAAGCAAGGGGCACAAACCTCCCTGCCCTCTGCAGCACCTTGGCAAAATCAAGTGGAACTACCTGATTATATAAAGTCTCTTTTGCAGTCTTTTCATGTGTATTATTTCATTTTATTCTTGCCCCATCCTGGAAGAAGGTAAATTTAAGACAACGAATTAATGGACTATATCTCCTCATGAGACTAGAAACAATATTCTTCTAATCATACCCATGTCAACATGCCTGCATTCCAGCCACCCTTAACACCTTTTTCACTATATAAATTAGTTGTTTTATCATTTAACAAAATATAAATTACCAATTTATCACTTCACTTTATAAATGAGGTAGCTTTATCATTTCACTATAAAAATTGCTGTTTCTTCATTGGAGTCCATTTTTCCATGCTCATTTCTTCCTTTCCTCCCAACAAATCTAACCAAGGACAAAAATATCGCAGTCTAGAAATGGCTTTAGGGGGTTATTATTTCCCTCCCCCCTTCCTCTACCTCCAGGTCCTGTGGCCTAGACCTCATCTAAAACAAATGATAATCTCAGGTTTCCATAAATTGCTTTCTCGAATTACTCCAAATCCTAGTGAACTTTAGATATGGAGGGTGGGCACTTGAACACGGTTTCACTCTAGCTCTCACCCACACTTATATATACAAAAACAACACTGGATTACATGGTAGATTGGGGGGGGGGGGGATAGATTTTAGAGTTTTAAAAATTAAACTCTTAGAGGCAGTGGATAGAGCACCGGCCCTGGATTCAGGAAGACCTGAGTTCAAATCCAGCCTCAGACACTTGACACTTACTAGCTGTGTGACCCTGGGCAAGTCATTTAACCGCAATTGCCCCACCAAAAAAAAATTAATAAATAAAAAATAAAAATTAAACCCTTTCCTCCTCCCTCCCACCCCTGAGGTACATCAAAACAAGGGAGCTGGAACCAAGAAGTCTTCCAAAGTGAGAATGCAATGTCTAACAGTGCTCCTGTATGGGAGTGTCCTATCAAGACATGTGTAGCACCATCTTCCAATTGGATTAACAATTCGGCATGACAAGAAGGGGGGAGGATTGCCTACAAGAGGGTCAGACAGAATGGGGACCCTTGTTCTCAAGATGCGGTCCACGGGAGAGTAGGTGTATGTAACTGCTGTCCGCTTTCAGAACACACCTGGGATCCTAGGGCTACTACATCCTTGAACTTCCCTGTCCCTATACTCAGAAAAGACCACGGAGCATTCTTTCAGTAAGGGGAGGAGGCGGAAAGGAAACCTCACTTGGAGAATTAGCTATCAGCCTCCTCAGCCATCAAGCTTCAAAGCCCGCCTGTTACGCTCTGACCCGAGACCGCAGAAGTAGCCACCGCCCCACGTCCGCTGCGGACCGGACGCGAGGTGGGGACACGTGGGTCTAGGGGAAAACGCCCTCGCGAGAGGTTTGTCCCCTATGCTGACCCGTATAAGGAAGACCTAGCGAAAGTCACAAACCAGGGAGGTGGAAAAAAAAACGGTACTTTGGGGGCAAAGCTCGAGCTTGTGGACCGGGGGGAGGGGGCAGAATGAAGCCGAGGGCAGGAGGAATGGGGAAATGCAGTCCAGCTGGGATAGGGGCGGGGTCTGGGAATCGCGCGCGTGGCTTGGAGGCGGAGCTTGGGGTGCTCTGGAAACCGAAAGCCTGGCCTGCGGCGGGTGGGGGGGGGGAGTCCTGGAATAAAGCAGGGGCGAGGTCTGTGGTATGAGGGACACAGAGGGGGCGGGACCTGAAGGGAAGCTCAGGGCCGGGGGGCGAGGCCCACGAGCAGGCGCAGGGATGGCGGGGTCTCCGGAGCGCTGGGGCAGAGGGGGGCGGGGCCTGGGACGCTCAAAGGGCAGAGGGGGCGGGGCTGAGGGCGGAGACCAGACCCGTGCATGTCGGGGGCTGATTTTAATGATACCCTGGGTGAGGTCGGGTTAGACGGGCTGGTGGAAGGAAGTGGTGGGGGCAATGGGGTGCACCTTCCTCTTACCCCGCCGCCTTCCTCAGCTTCCTTCCCTTTAGAAGCAGCGTTACCCCCATCAACCTAAGGTCAGGACCTCCAGGGCCTGTGTCTTCCTGGCATGGATTCAGCTCTGGGAGCAGGCATCGTGGTGGCGGAAACTCTACAGAGACAGCTGCCCTGGCTCGAGGACGTCTGGCTCTGGGTCACCTTCCTGGGTGACCCCAAGTGCATCTTTTTTTTCTACTTCCCCCTGGCCTACTATACCTGTCGCCATGTGGGCATTTCTGTGCTCTGGATCGCCCTGCTCTCTGAATGGCTCAACCTCATCTCCAAGTGGTGAGACAAAAACCCTTACCATCCCTACGCCAAGGTCATGCTCAAAAAAACAGCCTTTGCCTCAGAGGAATCAACATGTACATATATAAAATATGAAGTAAACCTAAATGCAGCTGGGTGATTGGCATGAGGGTGGTGCTCTAAACGTAGAGGGAAATTCAAAAGAGGAGTGAGGTTGGTGGAAATAGAATGAGCTATTTTAATTTTAATATGTTGAGTTTGAGATGCCAGAAGACATCCAATTAGATAGCTATCCATTGGTTAGACACACACCCCACCACAGAGATTCACCAACTGTCACCCTACACATTAATCCCTATTTTTCATTCCTGAGGACATGTCAACAAACACACCCCACCATAGAAACATACCAATGGTCATCTCATACACTGACCTCTCTCTCACATCATGTCTATGGATATCATCATCCATCCCCAAACTGTAGATATTTAAACCACAGCTACCCCATACGTACTCATAATCAGTCCCCACCTCTTTCCACCCAGTGTCACCCTTTGCTCTGAGTCATTATGAGTTCCCATCCCACCCCCACAACTAAGTGCTTCCCAGACAAAGAGGAGGGACTCCTGAATAGAGTTATTTCCGCTATGCCTCCCTTTCTTCTTCAGCAGGAAAAACCTAGGGATGAGGGATACAACCCCACAAAAGAAGTAAAGTATCACCATGAATGACATCCCAGAAATTCTCTGTAGGCGCTTTTTAAGGGCCTCTCTCTGTGCGATCTGCATTTTCCTGTTTGATTCACAAGGGCATTGATCTGCCTCTAACTGGGCATTCAGCCTTCCCCTCCTGATCACCCCACAAAGGGATGCCACATGGCCAACCTGGGAAAGAAATAGAAGGAGCAGTGATGAAAAATGTTCTCCAGGAGACAAAGTACAAGTTACCCACACTGGAGGATTAAGAAAAGGTGAGGGGCAGCTAGGTGGCGCAGTGGATAGAGCACCGGCCCTGGAGTCAGGAGTACCTGAGTTCAAATCTGGTCTCAGACACTTAACACACACTTACTAGCTGTGTGACCCTGGGCAAGTCACTTAACCCCAATTGCCTCACTAAAAAAAAAAAAGAAAAGGTGAGAAAGAAGGACTGCCTAGGTCCCTCAGTCCTTCTCCCTCTGCCTCTATTAGTGTGAACCATCACAGGAAGAAGGAGGCAGGGTCTTTTGGAGGAAGTGTTGTGGGGAAAATGGCTGTTTTCAGACAGTTCTACCACAAGTATCCCTTGGGGACTTGCCTTTTAATGCTAGTCTTCATAGCACTTTAAGGTTGACAAATCACTGTATATATGTTATCTCATTTGATTCTCACAACAACTCTGGAAAGTAGGGGTTATTACACCTACATTTTACAGATAAAAAAACTGAAGCCCACCTGGATTAAGTGATTTGTCCATAGTCACACACCTAGGGAGTGTCTGAGACAGTATCTGTACATCTTTTTGACTCCAAGTCCAGGGCTGTACCATTACAACACCTAAGCTATCTTCTTAGCCAATTCTCTTTTTCCTCTACCTCTTATCTCCAGACCAAGTCGGCTTCCTTCCTCAAATCTGTTGCTTGCAACAGCTAGAGCACATTCTCTCTCTCTCTCTCTCTCTCTCTCTCTCTCTCTCTCTCTCTCTCTCTCTCTTTCTTTCTCTTTCTCTCTCTCATCCTACTCACTTGAAACATTCAGTAATTCAACAAGCATTTGTTGATCCCTTACAACCATGAGCAGGGGTTGGTGCTAGGTGCTATGGGTTCCTCTAGTGAGCCTTTATTACTGTGTCCAAATCCTTATGTAAGTCATCTACCTGCCTGAAGATCATTCTTTCTGAGATAGTTCAGTACCTGGATCACTGTCTTCCTCTCTACTCTGAGCCCCAAGGGGACTTAAATATATGTCAGTGTCTCCTCAAATACCGGCCCTCCTTCCTCAACTCCCATGGTCTTTCTCTCTTGGCCAGCTACCAGTGGTTGTGCCCTCAATGCCACCTTCACCATATGACTATACTACCTCCAGGTTCCAGAACACAAAAATTTCTCTTTCCAATTAATTACAGCTTCCTTTTTCCCCCATCTCTTCCCCTGCTTCATTCCTCCTAAATTTATTCTTCATTCTAACTATGACGCCCAGACCCTCCATTTCTCTCTGTTCCTCTCAATTTATCCCCCTTGATCTGGTCTCACTTCCCTCCTTTCACCATGGTTGACCAGTTCAACTGCTTATTATCTTTTACCTTAGAATCTCTTGCCCTGTTGTCCTCCTCCTCCTCCTCCTCCTCCTCCTCCTCCTCCTCCTCCTCCTTCTCCTACTAGTAGCTTGCATTTACATCATGCTTTATCCATAGTATAAAGTGCAAGGCACTTTACAGATACTATCTCATTTTATCCTCACAACAACTCTGGGAGGTAGTTATTATTATCCCCCTTGTGCAGCTGAGAAAACAAATGCTGAGAGAGAGAGATTGATTGAGATTAACTGATTTGCTTAGGGTCACATGGTTGGTAGGTATCTTAGGTTGGATTTGAACTTGTCTTCCTAACTCCAGGTCGTACACTCTGCCAGGCTGTGCCTTCCTAGCAGCCATACCTATTACTTCTCATGTCATGCTGAACCCCCACCCAGAGCTATTCCTAACATCTTTCTTCTCTGCTCCTACTCTCATGTTGCAGAATGCTATGGGAGAAAGTCACACAATCATGCCAGTCAGGTCCACTGTAAGCCTATATATTATCTTAACTGGACTCTCATTGCTGCCCTTTTATTTGTCTGTGATTGACTATCCCATGGTAACTATCCCAAATCTCTTCTCTCCCTTAGTTTTGTTGTTGCATTGTTTCAGTCCTGCCCATCTCTCCATGACCCCATTGTGGTTTTCTTGGCAAAGATATTGGAGTGGTTTGCCATTTCCTTCTCTAACTCATTTTACAGATGAGGAAACTGAGGCAAACAGGGTGAAGTGACTTGGCCAGGGTCACACAGGTAGGAAGTGTCTACGGTTAGGTTTTAACTCAGGAAGGACTCCTTCCTGATTCCAGGTCTGGCACTGTACCAAGTTACCTATAACACCTCTTTTCCTTTCTTTCATCAGGGGACTTCACCTCCTATTTTACTGAGAAAATGGAAGAAAATAGTCTCCCCTACTTCACACCACAAAAGTCCATATCATCCTGATTCATTCTTCCTTTGTTCTAAGAAGTGGTCACTTTCCTTGCCAAGGCCAAATCCTCCATTTGTTCTCTTGACCCCATCCCTTCCTGTCTTCTCTTGCCTCCTCAATCACTCCTTTTCCTTCTCTCATCTTCGGTCCCTCCTTATCTTCTGGCTCCTTTCTTGCCTCCTTCATCCTGAACTTTCATTTGACCCTGACATCCCCCTCCAGCTCTCTTTCTCTGTCTGTTGTCTTGCAAAGCCAAACTCCTAAAAAGGGTCTTCGAAACTCTTTGCTCTCATTCCTCTCACTTTGCAACCTGGCTTCATTTCCGTCATTGCTCCTGATTGAGATATTCAACCCTAATATGGTGAACTCCAGCTCCACACTGCTGCCTGCCTGTTGGATTTCTCCATTTGTATCTCCCCCCACCCCAAAACAAACAAACCTCTCCCTCCTCCAAACTTCTCTATTTCCATTGAGGGCAATGACTTTTCTTCCATTCACCCAAGTTTATAACCTCAGAGCCACCCTTGAATCTTCCCTCATCTGTTGCAAAGACTCCAATCTCCCCTACACCTCTGGCAACTGGCCACTTCACTCACAGAGCCACTGCCCTGGTTCAAGTGGTTATCACTACTTCTCACCTGAACTACTGTAATAACCTACAGATTGGTTCACCTGTTTCCACATTCTTCTGTCTCCAGTCCAACTTTCACACAACCACCAAATTAGTATCTCTACATAATAAATCTGGCTGTGCCACTATCCTTCTCACAGATCTTCCATGACTCTCTGTTGCCCCTAGAGTAAATGATGAACTCCTCTGTTTGGCATTTAAAGCTCTCCACAATCTGGCATCCACCTTCTTTTCCGGACATTGCCTATCACTTCACTTCCCATATCCTTATTTTACCACCACATACTCCATCATCTGTCTTCTTCCAATGGTTTCCTGAGCTCTACATGCCATCTCCTGCACCAGCTGCCCCCTTACCTGGAATGCTCTTCCACCTAACCTCTGTTTCTTAGAATCCCTCGTTCTCCAAAGGATGGCACATGTACCACTACCCACAGAAGACCTTTACCATACCCCTCATTGCTCAGTGCTCTCTCCATCCTGTATCAACTTTGGATTTACTTATCTCTTTACAAGTTGGTAAACATACACACACACACACACACACACACACAATGTAAACTCCTTGAGGACAGGAGCTGTTTCTTATGCCTTTGTATCCTTAGGGCCAAACACAGTAACTCCTTTGAATTGAATCGAATCGATTTTTTTTTTTGTAAAATAAAAAGAGATTTATTAAGAGAGAAAAATATGGCCAGGGAACAGATCACCTTGGTGACTGTCCCCTGAATCGATTTTTGAACCTGGTAAAGCTCTGTGTAGATGCTGTGAACTTCTTCCCCATAGGGCCAATCACCTCCTCCTTCCCTCTCCCCACTACACTTCTTCCAGGTAGACTTCCTTTAGAGCCATGCCACCCTTCTCTTTTATACCAGAAGCTCTCTGTCTAGGCTGCCCCTGCCTTCCCCCTCTTCCTAATTAGGCAGTTTTTCTTTTTTAGTAATATGCAAGCCAAAAGTCTGATGGGATAGGATTTGAATGTTCTCACTCTCCCTATAGCCTCTCAGCTGCCTCCCTCTATCAAAGGGCTTCTGGGGAACTTCTTTTAGTGTTACCATTTTAGACTTAAAAGCAACCAGAATTTTTTTTTTTTTTTTAGTGAGGCAATTGGGGTTAAGTGACTTGCCCAGGGTCACACAGCTAGTAAGTGTTAAGTGTCTGAGGCCGGATTTGAACTCAGGTACTCCTGACTCCAGGGCTGGTGCTCTATCCACTGCGCCACCTAGCTGCCCCAAAAAGCACCAGAATTTAAGAGAGAAGAGATGGGATGAAATGCTAATTGAAAATCAGAAGGAACAATGATTGCAGATTAGGTAACTACTAGGAGGAGTAAGTTATAGTGACCCCTCTGGAAAGAAGTGCTGTTTTAGAGGCATAGTGAATAGAGTGCTGGATATAAAATTGGGAAGGCCTGGGTTCAAATCCCAGTTCAGGCACTTCGATGTGTGATTCTGATGAAGTCACCTTACCTCTCTCAACCTCAGTTTCCTCATCTAAAATGGGGATAGTAATGGCACCTACCACATATGGCTGTCCTGAAGAGCAGATCAGATCAAATGAGATGATACATGTCAAGCAGTTTACATTCCTTAAAGTGATATAATCATTATTATTATTTAGTAATAACCATCATTATTATTTAGTAAGGAGAAGTGGAGCAGCAGCTGCACTCTGTCTACTTTGGATAAAAGACCATAGAGCATTAATTAAGGACCTACTATGTGCTAGGCACTGAGAATACAAAGATAAAGGGAAGACAACATATACGTATATATCTAGAAAAAATAAATACAGAGTTGTTTGGAGGGTAGTGCCCTAGCAGCTGGGGGGATTCAGAAAAGGTTTCCTGTAGATGGTGGCCCTGGTGTGGTTTTGAAAGAAACAAGTATTCCAAGTGACAGGAATAAGGAGGATGGGCATTCTAGGCATGGGGATGAGGACTGGAGTTTTGTGTGTGAGGAATAGCAAAAAACAAACAAACAAACAAACAAACAAAAAACAGTTTTATTAGACTGAAGAGTTCAGGCAGGGGTCTAATATATAATAATGTCGGAAAGGCCAGGACCAGTGTGAAATGGGCTTTAAAAACCAAACCAAGGACTTTATATATGATCCTAGAGGTAATAGAGAGTCAATGGAGTTTATTGGTAAGGGAATAATATGGTCAGAGCTGTTTGTAATACAGTCAGCAGCTATTTGTTGGATGGATCAGCATGGAGAGAGATGAGGCAGGGAGGTAAAGTCGGGGGCTCTTTGAGGAGTTGAAGTGTGAGGGCTTCATGAGTAGAGAGAAGATTCAAGAAATGTAGAGGTAAAAATGACTTCAATTTGGCAACTGGTTGGATATGTTGGGTAAAGGAAAGGGAAATTGTAGGGTCAAGGATAACACCAAGGTGGTGAACCTAGATGAATGGAAAGATGATAGGAGCAGAAGTTAGAGAAGTTTGGCAAAAGGACTGGTTTGATAGGAAAAGATAGTGGGACATGTTGAATTTGAGGTTCTTATGACATATCCAGTTTAAAATGCATGGGTCCAGAACTCAGGAAAGAGACTAGAACTGGGTCTGGAGAGTTGGGTATCACTTGTACAAAAATGATCATTAAACCCATGGGTGCTAGTAAGGTCACCAAGTCAAAGTATAAAATAGAAGAAAAGAAGCCCCAGGGAGGGCCAAGCCTAGCGGTACTCCCACAATGAGGAGATATGATATGGATGATAACTAATAAAGGACATTAAGAAAGATTGTTTAGGGGCAGCTAGGTGGCACAGTGGGTAAAGCACCGGCCCTGGATTCAGGAGTACCTGAGTTCAAATGCGGCCTCAGACACTTGACGCTTACTAGCTGTGTGACCCTGGGCAAGTCACTTAACCCCCATTGCCCCACAAAAAAACAAAAAACAAAAAGATTGTTTATACAGGTGGGAGGGGACTGAGAAAGCAGTGTCATGAAAACCCAAAGAGCAGAGAGTATCCAGAAGGAGAGTGTGGTCAACAGTGTCAAGTAATGTAGAGAGATCCATAAATATATTCAACATAAATATGAATATGAAGTAAATCAGAGTGGGAAGAAAATCGAATTCAACAAACAAAAGATCATTGGTAACTTTAGACAGAACAATTTCAGTTGAGTGATGAGGCCAGAAACCAGATTGTAAAGGGTTGAGAAGTGCCTTTAGAAAGATCTCAAGGTGCCTGTAAAAGGCCCCTCCATTCCCCTACACATAAAGAAGAGTGTACACTTCCCAATTTTTCCAGAGAAGAACTGAAGCATATGAAGTGCGGGGAAAAATCCTCTTGTGTCTTCTGCAGGATACACATGGGCAATTGTAACTGAAGCTGAAATAGGATATAGGGTACTGGAGGTAGAATTAGAGGGTACCTCTCATTTGCAGAGTAACTCTTCTGCAAGTTTTCCTTGTCTTTCTTTCTTTTCTTTTTTTGTTTTTTGTTGGCAATGAGGGTTAAGTGACTTGCCCAGTCACACAGCTAGTAAGTGTCAAGTGTCTGAGGCAGGATTTGAACTCAGGTCCTCCTGAATCCAGGGCCAGTGCTCTATCCACTGCGCCACCTAGCTGCCCCCTTTCCCTGTCTTTCTTAGGCCCAAAGTAGGGGAGAGACAGCAGGAATGGAAAATCTCACTGCCTTCTCTCCTCCAGGTTTCTTTTTGGAGACCGGCCCTTTTGGTGGGTTCATGAATCTGGATACTACAGTGAAGTACCCGCCCAGGTTCACCAGTTCCCTGTATCTTGTGAAACTGGCCCAGGTAGGTGATCCTTTTAACATATCCTCATGTGTTATCCCTTTCCTTTTCCCCCCCACATTGATGATCTAGAAGTCCTTCCCAGCCTTTGAGGGCTTGCAGGACTTAACACTTCATCTCTCTCACTTACAAAACTAGAGAGTAGAGAAGTGAAGGGCTTTGGGTTGGTTCATATGTTGGTACCAACTGAAGGATGCCTCGTGCTGATGTATCTCATTGCCCATTAGTCACGTCCTACTAGGAGAAGATGAAGAAGCCTACACATAAAGGCCCATCTGTAGCATTAAGTGAGAAGAAAGACCCAAAGGAACAAATAACCCTCGCCTACCTCCCTGGTGCTCAAACATGCCCCCCACACTTTCACTCCTACTTCCAGAGAGAGGGAAGCTGTAACTTCTTGGGGAAGGAGACTTGAAAGGGCTACTAGTTAAGCGTATTCTACTTGAATCTGAGAAGGCATCTGGCCCCGTAAACACCATGAATACCCAAACTCTTAAGTGCCGCCCTGACCCCTTCCCCCCAACACCCCAACTTACAGCCCCTCCCACACACATCCCACCACAAGTAGTTGTATTTCCTGGCAGGTAGTCCCTCGGGTCACTGCATGATCACAGGAGCTGCCCTGTGGCCCATCATGATTGCCACCTCAGGCCAGATTGCAAAACGAAGTCGCAGGTGAGTCCAAGAGGGCTAGTGTGTACAGAATTTCCTTCCACGGGCATGGGGGAAGGGATAGACTCCTAGCCCAGTGTCCATATCATCCTGGAGACTGGGAGCCCAATCATTGGTGTTATTTAGCCACCTAATCATATCATGGGATGGAAATGGCTCGACGTAATTTGATTTGGAAGGGACTCATACCTGACCAATAATCTCTTCTACATCTCCCAAAATTGTCATTCGCTCTTTACTTTCAAATCTTAAGTGGGAAACGCCCTATTTCCAGAGGCAGCCCATTCTACTTTGGGGTAACTCTGATCTTTAGGAAATCTTTCCATATGGAGGCAGCTAGGTGGCACAGTGGATAAAGCACTGGCCCTAGATTCAGGAGGACCTGAGTTCAAATCTGGCCTCAGACACTTGACACGTACTAGCTGTGTGACCCTGGGCAAGTCACTTGACCCTCATTGCCCTGGAAAAAAAAAAAAAGGAAATATTTCCATGAGTCACATCTAAAGATTTCTCTCCCCATCTTCCAGCCATCACGCTTAATTCTGATTTCTGTGTCCAGACAGAACAAATCTATTCCAATATCTTCCATGTCATAGCCATCATGTCTTCCCAAATCTCCTCTTGTTCAAAATAATTGGGTACCCACCCTGACCCACTTCTCTTCTTCCTTCTCCAGCCGCTGGATGAAGTTGATGCCTAGCCTGGCTTACAGCACATTCCTCTTGGCAGTTGGACTCTCCCGGATCTTCATCCTTGCACATTTCCCCCACCAGGTGCTAGGTGGCCTGATAGCTGGTAAGCCACTGGAGCAAGGAGGGTGGCCAGTGATCATACTTCCTTTGGGGATGACAAAGCCAAAGACAGGAAAGTTTGATTCCGTAGGCCTATCACCTCCCTCTCAATCCTAAAATGTCATTTGGGCCCTTTGCCATGTGATCCTTGGCCTATCCTGGCCCACCTGTCCACCCCAGACTGTCCCTTGAGCCCTCTTTTGCATTTTGGTCCTTGGCCCAGGAACTGCACCCTCAAATTCCTTGAAGTTGTTGCCATAGCGTTTTCCCAACAGGTGCTCTCCTGGGATGGTTGATAACTCCGCGTGTACCTGTCGATCGGCCAGTCAGCTTTTATGGGCTGACAGCACTGGCACTTCTGCTGGGTGCCAGCCTCATTTACTGGAGCCTCATCTCCCTGGGAATAGACCTGACTTGGTAAGCCTTTGCCCCAGCCTGCCCCCCTGAGGCAGGCTGGGACCCTTCCTAGCCCTAGTCATCATCTTTGGGCCCTGAGGTCCCTAGAACACCAATAAACCAGTAGAGAGAAGGTGATTCTGCTATGGCATACAGCCCTGCTTGAGGCCAGAAAAGCACCCTAGAGGTGCCCCCAATTGAAGTAGAATAACTTTTTTTTTAAATAAAGTATTTTTTTTCCCGTTACATGTAAAGATAGTTCTCAACTTTTGTTTATACAAGCTTTCTAATTTCAGATTTTTCTCCCTCCCTCCCCTCCCTTGCCCCTCCCCTAGACAGCAGGTAATCTGATATAGGTTATATACATACATACATATATATATTTATATTTATATATACACATACATATATATGTATGTATGTGTGTATGTATGTATGTATACACACATATAATAACATTAAACATTTCTGCATTAGTCATGTTATAAGAGAAAAATCAGAGCAATGATGAAAAACCTCAAAATAGAAAAACAACAGAACCAAAAACAAAAGAAATAGTATGGTTCAGAAGAATAACTTTTATACAAAGTTTCCTGCTCTTTCCCAGGTCCATTCACTTGGCTTCCAAGTGGTGTGAGCGTCCAGAGTGGGTACACATGGAAACTCGACCTTTTGCTTCCCTGAGTCGGGATTCTGGAGCTGCCTTGGGCCTGGGCATTGCCTTGCACTCACCCTATTATGCTCAGGTGAGGCGGGCCCAACTGGGAACCCTACAGCAAGCTGCTTGCCTGTTCTTGGTTGTAGGGCTTTTAGGGGTCCTTAACTGGCTGGGCAACCCACCCCAGCTGAGTCTATTCTACATCTTTAACTTTCTCAAGTTTACCCTTTGGCCCTGCCTGGTCACTGCCCTGGTGCCTTGGGTGGTCCACTCCCTCGGTGCCCAGGAGGCCCCACCCACCAAATCCAAATGACCCCCCCCACCTTCCCTTCCCCCAACACTCCAGATGACTTCTACCTCCTGCCAAGGAGTCCTCACTTATCACTGCAAGAGACCTCTTCTGTTCATTCCCTGCCCCTCACTCCCACCTCACTGTGCCATTGTGACTGCTGTTTGCCCCTGCTGAAGACAGGCTTCCTTCCACTTGACTCCTCTGGAGACTCTTCTGTGCTCCCAACGTGCCTATCCCACCCCTAATGACTTGAACTTAGCCTTAGAGAGGGGTATGTCAGTCTGGAAGAAGACTGGCCCGGTCAACCTTTCCCCTTCCCTGCTTTGTCAAAACCCTACCCTTTCCCCCCTCTACCAAAACTTTGCATTTTTTAAGAGCACTGGAAATAAAAGGGATGAAAGAACTGACTTTGGACACTGTGAGGAGCCAGTCCACAAAGGCTCCAGTAAAGTGTAGCGGCAATTCTCTGGGGGTTTTTCTGCATGTGAAGAATGGACCCCGGAAATAGACCAAGTTTAAGACAATCAGATGGTATCTTGGTCCCTTGGTTCTCCTCTCCTGCTCCATGTGGAGGGGATGGCTACCTACCCACAGCCAAGCTGGGGGAGGGCTTTGGACTCCGAATGAGTTACCTGTGATTACCCCTGCCCTCCTCTGTCATTAAAGGATGGTGGAATCAAATTAAATTCTGGATTAATGAAAGCATGAAGGATTACAGCTCTTGGCACTCCCCATGGCTTTTTCCAGTTGAGCTCTTGCCCCTAGAACATGGATAGGGGTTGGGGCAGAAGGGTCTATCCATTCTTGAAGCCCTAGGGTAGCAATGCTTTGACAACTTGAAACCACATGACCAAGTATCTCCCACCCAAAAGATTAAATATCTTTCCCATCCAGTCCTCTTTTCCAACTTCATAGAATTACAGATTCTCAGAGCCATGAGGGAGCAAAGACATCATAGAGTCCAACCCATTTCTGAGGCATGCAACCCTCAGACATCCCTTACTAGCTGTGTAACCTTGGGCAAGTCACTTGCAGCGAGTAAAATTAGATGTATGGTCGCCTTATTTCTGTCCCAGTTTGGGGAAAATTAGCTGGGGTTTCTAAAATAGTTGTTACTTATAAATTAGAAGCTTTAGCACCAGTTTGGGGGCATTAAGCATTTATTAAAGTATACCAAGTATTAGTAAAAAGAGAACACCTGGATCAGAAAGTTAAGAAAAGGCCTATCTGGGGCAGCTAGGTGGCGCAGTGGATAGAGCACCGGCCCTGGAGTCAGGAATGCCTGGGTTCAAATCCGGCCTCAGACACTTAACACTTACTAGCTGTGTGACCCTGGGCAAGTCACTTAATCCCAATTGCCTCACTAAAAAAAAAAAGAAAGAAAAGGCCTATCTAGCCTAGAGGAGAGAATAGAGCTCAGCCTGGCCTGCTTCTTCCTCCAAGTCCTCTGCCACCACTAGCACCTCAGAGAGCCTAACTCCAAGTAACTGCTTGTGGAAGCTTTTTATGGGTCCAGAGGAGAGGCAGTCCTTACACACAGCTTCAAGCTAATTGGCTAGCATCCACCAAATCCATTGGTTCACTGGACTTGAGGGTGGTCCCGTGTTGAGGTCAGAGTTAACACCCTCTTGAGGGCCAGGCAGGTGTGGTTTTAATTTGATTAACTTTAAGTGAGTTAATCAGCAGTCAGTCAATCCAATCAATCTTATTTTTATTATTTTTGGGGGGGTGGGTGGGGCTAGTGTCAAGTGTCTGAGGTCTGATTTGAATTCAGGTCCTCCTGAATCCAGGGCCAGTGCTTTATCCACTGTGCCACCTAGCTGCCCCAATCCAATCAATCCCCTTGAGAGGGGGCCTTTGGGTGTTCCCAAAACCCTATTATTTTCTCAACCACTTTACCACTGCCTGCTTCTGTTTTCCTAACAGCACCTACTTCACAGTGTTGTTGTAAGGATCAAATAAGACAATATTTGTAAAAAGCACTTAGCACTGTGCCCAGTATATAGTAGGTGCTTAACAAGTGCTTATTTCCTCCTCCCTGACAGGGAGTCATCCACCTTCTGCTGGAAAACCTTCAGTGCTCAGGATATAGCTCACTACTTTTTTCTTTTTCTTTTTTTTTTTTTTTTTTGGTGGGGAAATGAGGGTTAAATGACTTGCCCAGGGTCACACAGCTAGTAAGTATTAAGTGTCTGAGGCTGGATTTGAACTCAGGTCCTCCTGAATCCAGGGCTGGTGCTCTATCCACTGTGCCACCTAGCTGCCCCGACCATTGTGGTTTTGAACAGCTCTTACTGCTGCGAATTCTAATTATGGGACCACTGTCCAATCCCATTGCTAATACCCTACTTCAAGCTCTTATCACTTTGAGCCTAAACTAACATTCAATCTCTCCTCAGTCCATCCTTCATACAGCCACCAAAATAACCTCCCTAATGCATGTTCCACGTCAAAAAGTCTCTTTTTATATAGTCAAAGGGTCTGTGATTTTGTCAAAGTGAAGAAATGTTCTCCCACACTGCAGATTATAACCTGAGTTTTACCTACTAGCTGTCAGTCAACAAGCATTTATTAACCACCTATTAGATGCCCACTGCTAGGTGCTGGGGATAGGTACAGACACAAAAGCAAACAGTGCTGGCCCTGGAGTTTACAGTTGAGTAGGTGGAAACAATGTACATGTACACACATATGTGCATGCATAGACGTGTGAGTATACATACAAATTAGATACAAGGGGATTTCGAGGGTGAGCAGCACTTGAGAGGATTGGGAGAGGCCTCCTGTCAATGATGACCCCAAGCAGAGAGACAGAAGTGAGGGGGGCAGGGCGGGCATTCTAGACATGGGGGACAGCTGGGACAAAACCTGCTGGGGAGAGATGGGACTTGCCATGTATTAGAAACAGCCAGAAGATGAGTCTGGTTGGACCTCAGTGTGGTCAAGGGATGAGACTGAAGAGTTCCGAATGACACTGAGGCTGCAAACGTAGGTGACTGAAATGGATGGTTGTAATCAACAGAGAGACATTCAGAAGGGAATATGGGGAACAATAATGAGTTCAGTTTGGTGGCACAGTTCAATTTGTGGGGTCTATGGGACATTTGATGAAAAGTTGGTGATGTGAGCGTGGAGTTCAAGAGAGATTTAAGTCTGGGTATATAGATGTGAGAGTCATTAGCACTGAAGTAATTGAGCCTATGGAAACTGCTGGGGTCACTGGGGTTAGGCAGAAGAGGGCCAAGAACAAACTACTGGAGTATATCTATAGTTAGGCAAGCCGGTCAAGGAGACTGAGAAGCTACCAAATAGGTAGGCACACTAAGAGAGAACAGCCTCGCCCAAAGAGGAAAGAGTATCCAGAGGAGACAACGGGGTTCAAACAGTGTTGCCTACTTCAGAGAAGTCAAGGATGAGAACTGCAAAAAGACTTGTCACTTTAGAAAAATAACTGATGGCTTTGGAGAAAGCAGTTTGAGTTGAGTGATGACGTTGGAATCCAGATTGTAGAGGGATTAGAAGATAATGAGAAGGAAAGGAGTGAAGGCACTGAGGGAAAACAGGTTTTTCTAGGAGTTTGGCTGAGAAAGGGAGAAAAAAATAGAGGATGTAGCTTTTGAGAATATGAAGGTTTTTTAAACATGGAGATTTGGACGTGTTGGTAGACAACAGGGAAGGAACCAGTAAAGAGGAAGAGGCTGAAGATGGGAGAAGGGGTGGGGATCACAGGGAGGAGGCTCTGCTAGAGAAGACCCTTAGGAAAGGATAGGGTGGACTAGGATCAAAGATACAGAGAAAGGGTTTCGTCTTTTTTTTTTATAATTATAAAAGTATTGTATTATTTTCTAGTTACATGTAAAGATAGTTTTCGACATTTGTTTTGATAAGATTTCTAGTTCCAGATTTTTCTCCCTTCCCTCCCCTCTCCCCAAGACAGCAAACAATCTGATACATACAGGTTATACAGGTACAATCTCTGCATTAGTCATGTCGTGAAAGAAGAATCAGAAAAAAAAGGGGGAAACCTCAAAAAACAAAAAAAGTAGAAACACAGTATGTGTGGTTCAATCTGCATCTAGATCTTTTTTTCTGGATGTGGAGAGCATTTTCCATCACAAGGGAGGGTTTGATCTTAACAAAGAAAAAGGGCCACTGCTTATTGAAGGCTGGAATAAAGGAAAAGAGTATGTAGAGGCGGTATGAAATGAACAGAAGCAGAGAGGGAGCTCAGCCATTTCCCAGCTATTTTCTCAATAAAATGGAGGTCTTCAGCTTGGAAGATAGGGAGAGGGGGTGGTGTGGAAGAGAATTCAACTGAACAGATGGTGTGGGGAATGGACTAGAGAACTGATTAGGATGGAGTAAAAATATTGCATTGCTCTAGCGTGGGCCCATTCCCCACTGGTGGGCAACTTCCAAGTCCATTCAGCGGCATGAGTAGAAGCAGAGTGGGAGGGTGGGAACAATCCAGGCCTGGGGATTGGCAGGACATAAGACAGTAGACTCAAGAGTAGAGAATTGTATGGAGTAGAAATAGTCAACTACAAGATGGAGACTGGGAAGGGAAGAAAGGGAAGCCCAAGCAGGGGTAGTTCTTGGAGGCTTCTGGAGGTTAAGTGACTTGGTTAGGGTCATTGGGGCTAAAAAGCGTCAGAGGGAGGAATTAGACTCAGGTGTTTATGTCCCCTAACTCTTGATGCCTTGATGGCACTTTCTACTTCTTGGCACCCTGTTGTCTATAGAGTAAAAGAGACTTCCTGACCTGGAATTTAAAACCCACCATCTGTCTCCAACTTACCTTTTGGGCTATATTTCATGTTATTCCACTTCACAAACTGCTCCAGAGAAAATGGCTGGCTCGCTCACTGTTCTCAGTTCATCTGGCCCTCCCACCCCCTTGACTTTATACAGCCCAACTTCCTTCCCTTTAACCTTCCCCCATCTCTAACCTACTGACATCCAAGTCCTCTCAGAGCCCAGATCAGGTGCCATACCTCCCATGATCTTCCCAGCCAGAAGGGAGACTTTTGTCTTTGAAACTCATAGACTACTCTAATTGACTCCATATGTTACACCCCAACTTATTAAGGTCATTTTGTATCCATATATTCCCAGTATCTTCAGGGCAGGTGGATTTTTTTTTTTTTTTGGTGAGGCAATTGGGGTTAAGTGGCCTGCCCAGGGTCACACAGCTAGCATCAAGTGTCTGAGATATTCCCAGTATCTTGCATGTCATAGTAGGTGCTCTAAAAATGTGTTTGTCAAATTAAAAAGATGTTTCTGGAGTGTGACCTATTATTCCTCTACCTCTTCCTCAACCCCCATCTTCTCAAGTATCAGAAGGTACCAAGAACTAGCCCAACTTCTTTTTTTTTTTTTAAGTGAGGCAATTGGGGTTAAGTGACTTGCCCAGGGTCACACAGCTAGTAAGTGTTAAGTGCCTGAGGCCGGATTTGAACTCAGGTCCTCCTGAATCCAGGGCCGGTGCTCTATCCACTGCGCCACCTAGCTGCCCCATTAGCCCAACTTCTACCTAAGCAAGAACTCCCTGCATATCCAACAAATGGTCATTTAGATTTTGAAAACAAAATGAGGGGAAACCTACTATCTCTTGTTTTTTTGGTTTTTGAGGGGCAATGAGGGTTAAGTGACTTGCCCAGGGTCACACAGCTAGTAAGTGTTAAGTGTCTGAGGCCAGATTTGAACTCAGGTCCTCCTGAATCCAGAGCCAGTGCTTTATCCACTGCACCACCTAGCTGCTACCATTTTGGGTTTTTTTGTTTTTTGGGACTTGGGGGGAACCTGCTATCTCATGAGACAGTCTCATCCCACTAGTAAATAGCTCGTTAGCAACTTTCTTACTAAGGACAAGCCAAAATCTGCTTCTGTTCTTTACTCTTACAGTTCCTAAGCCCCACATCTTTTTCAGAGGGCTATGTAACTACACCTCTCTCTTTTAACTATTGGCTAAAAATCATTCAAGTCCTTCTATTGACTTTTTTTTTTTTTGCGGGGCAGTGGGGGTTAAGTGACTTGCCCAGGGTCACACAGCTAGTAAGTGTCAAGTGTCTGAGGCCGGGTTTGAACTCAGGTCCTCTTGAATCCAGGGCCGGTGCTTTATCCACTGCGCCACTTAGCTGCCCCTTCTATTGACTTTTCATGTTCTGATTTCAATTCAGATTGAACCTTTGTGTGCTTACTCGGTGCAAAGCTAATAAGTTTAGGCAGGACCACAGTCTGTTATCATGGACTTGACACTCTCAGAGTTCTTTGAAGGCCGTGCTACCTCAATGCTCTTCTCTCCTCACCCCTATTTCCTAATCTGGCTTCTTGAGCCAAGCCTTGCCTCTCATTTCTAAGAGCTGAGGCATCTCATATAGCACTAAGATTGGCTAAGTCATTTACATACATTATCTCATTTGAGCCTCATGGGGGGGGACACACAGTATCCTGACTTGCACAGGGTCACAAAGGTCATAAGATGCAGGGTTCACTTTGGTTTTTCTTGAAGTCCAGCACTCTACTGTAGAGATGTCATGTTTTCAGGCAGAGGCTGGGTAGAAGATGGAAAGAAGGCTTCAACCCTTAGTTGGGGGACCAGAGAACAAGAGACACAAGCCCCCAGGGGGCACTGCCAGAAACAAGTTTATTTACACAAAGACACACAGTGTAACAGGTTACAAAATACTCAACTGAAATCCATACCCAGAGAGAGAGAGGGACAGAGCAAGAGTGGGGAGGGTAACATGAGAACTAGACAAGGTCGGAAAAGGGGAGGAGAACCACCTGTGGGCTTGTGGCTCTCCTACCTGCCATAAGAAGACTCCGTTACACTTAGCCTGGTCACTTAGCCTGTGTGACCAACACCACACACACACACACACACACACACACACACACACACACACACACACCAAGTGGCAAGATGAACCAGTGGTTGTAGGGACACCCCCCTCTTAGATCCTCTTCCCCATGGCAATAAATATGTAAACAGATTGGTGGGGTCCAGGAGGTGGAAGGGGCAAGGGAAAGAAACCCCATCCTCATCAACCACTCCACTCTTTGGTTTCCTCCAGGCCAACGGCTTTCCCAGACACCTCAGGGGCACTGGCCCCAGAAGTGCATCCCTCCCCTGCCCCCTTGTCTAGGGAGCTGAGAGGCCTGGGACCAAAGGTAGGAGGCTGGGGGGTGGGAGCAGCTTCTTGGTTCCTTTCCTGTTCTGTCCACCTCGGGCCTGCCTGCCAGCAGAGGGCAACACGAGGAGGAGCTAACAGGCAGGAAGAGAAGCTGTTCCTTGTCCCCAGCAGCTGGTCTGAGCGAGGGTAGGGAGGAGCACTGGGAATCGGACTTCTTCCTTCTCACCCAAGCCTCCCCTCTCCAGTCCCAGCCACGCCTTCAGTTCCTGACTGCCTCCCCCCACAATCTCGAAGGTCTACTGACCTAAAGCAGGCAGGACACTGACTGGGGCCCAAGCGGTAGGGGCACCTATCAGGAAGGACAGCGTCCTACTTCACCTGGCATCCTGAGCACCAGTCCAGGCCACCCCAGTTACCCCCAGTGCCAAGCTGTGCCAGTCAGGAAGGCTGGAGGACCATGCCCTCTAGCTCAGACAGGACAGGTAGAGAAGGCTGGAGTGCAAGTCTTTCCTTGGTTCCTCCCCTGGCTTCCCTAGGGAAATAGACACAAAGCCTAGGGCAGATCAATCAGAGAACCCAGGAGTCCGATGCCCAGCCCCCAAACACAGACCATTCTCCATCCTCTTAAATCAGAGGGGAGGGAAGGCAGAAAGGGCCACTAAGTGACATGGAGAACATGACTCTTCCCTCCCCCCTCTCTCAGTTCTGATGGCCAGGTCTCCACCAGTGAAATGGACAAAAAGGGGCATAGGATACAGATAGATGCCTTTATACAGAGATGGCAACAACAGAGAAGAAATTAAAGTATGGGAAGTACCAAGTTGGGACCCCCTTCTCTTCACCCTGAACTGTTTGGAGAAAAGTGTTAGGGAGTGGGAGGGCATCCCAGGGCCCTCCCCTAATGCTGAAGAGGGAGAGGGAGGGGCACAGAGAAATTAAGGCATTGCCTCCCAAAATCTCCTGGATCCAAGGCACCAAACTCACTGCCTCCTCCTTGCTGAGAGGACCAAGAGGGGTTGGAGGGGCCACTGAGGATACTGCCCTAGTCCCAGGGTCCACCAGGCACAAGGCCCACAGTGGAGGAAAAGGACAGGAAAACAGGGAACATGGGTGTACAAGATGGGAAGGGAACAGGTGAGATGACCTCTCCTACTCATGGGATGGGAGGTACTACTGATGGGGGAGGCAGGGTGAAGGGAAGAAATCCGAGCCAGCTTGGGGTAGCAGGAGGGTCGAGGCTGAGAGATGGACACGGCACACGATGTTAGATGTGTGACTTTTTGTTTTTAATAGAAAAAATAAACAAAATCACAATGATGAAGCCCAGGGGCCTGGGCATCACACGGCAGGTTCCTGCTCCATGGGTTCCTCCAGCGGCCTGTGGGGACAAAGATAGGGACACAGGCACATAAGTGCCCACCCACGTATGTGAGGGGGAGAAAGAGGGAGGTGTGGGAGGAAGAGGGTTACCTCGGGGTGTGGCTGGGGCCAGCCTGCTCTGCCCCCACTGACAGCAAGGCCATGGCGCTCAGGGTCTCTGCCTCTTCCACTTCCCCTGCCTGGGCTTCCTGCAGAGAGCGCCCCACGCCAGCCGAGTTCTGCTGCACACAGCTCCAGTGTTTACCTGCCGGTGTGGGGGGGTCAATGACCACCTCAGCAACATCTCTCCGGGGAAAGTTCCCAGTGCTGCCTGTCTCTGGGTGCTCAAGGCTGGCCTTTATCTTCTCTCTTGCCCCTGCAGCTTCTCCCCCATCCAACAGCACCCTCCCAATACAAGCTCCAGGTATGCCTGGCTCTTCTTCAGGAACCCCATTTCCCTATCCTCCCTGCTCTGCCTTACACAACTGTGCAGAGCACAGCCCCCTCTGCTTTAGTCACGCTCACTTACTCTGGATCTCGATGACTTTCTCCAGTGTGGCCACTGCATTCAGATTGGGCTTTTTTTGTAAGACGGCCTCATCCAAGGGCTCAAGCTATAGGGGTGGTAAAGAAGGACTGGAATGGGAAAGGGCAACCTCCACCCCGCCCCCCCAGACCCCAGCCAGCTTGCCAAAGGCCACTTCAGTTGGCACTGTAATCCTGAAGTCACCCTCACTGCCTCAGGATTTAGTCTCTCTGGGACCCCGATGACAAGATGCCCTCTGACCCCCTGGTCAAGCTTAATATAACAGAAGGTCCTAGCACCTCTCTTCTAACTCCCCTGCTCCTAGGCTTCTCCACACTTCTCATGGTCCTCCTCCTAAGGTTCTCTCTACTGTCCCCCTCTGAGCTAGAATAGAGGAGCTCCGCTCCACCTTAACTTGGGAGCCAGGGCCTAAACTTTGCCTCTTTGGCCGTGCTGCTCAATGGGTCCTTTATGTTCTCTGGAGTCCTCACCTCCACACTGAGCAAGGCAGAAACGCAGGCCTCAGAGGCATCACAGATGGCGGTGAGGTCATGGCCTCCTTCTAGAGCCAGCACTACTCGGCCCCCTGCCAGCTTCATCAGCTGCCTGGTCAAGTGGCCAAAGCCTGCAGTGGGGAGAGAGCCTGCTGCTCGGACCAGGAGGCACGGCCAGAGCTGTCCCCAACCTGCCTCCTCCCTCAGGGACACATGGATGGCAGAGCTGGAGGCTGCCAGTACCCCAAGGTTGGCACCTGCCCCTTGGTCCTCTGGGTTTCTCTTACTCTTTCCCCTGTTCCACCACCCAACGTTTTCTCCTTCCTCTTCTCTCCCCTCCCCATAATTAGACCTCCCACCTCTTCTCCCCCACATTTCCCTGTCTTGACATGAATTACCCCAAATCCCTTCAAGTCTTCCCATTCTGGAAGGGTAACCCGCCCCCCACCTCTGCCACCACCAATTTCCCTCTTCATTCCTATCTCCTCTTTCCTTAGCACTTCCCCTCTTGCTCCCAACACCGAGCTCACATCTGGCAGTGACAGAGTAGCCACCCAGTGGAGAGAGATGCCCCTCAACAGCATCAAAGCCAGCAGACACTAGAACCACATCTGGACAGAATTCCTGGGCAATGGGCATCACCACCGTCCTGCCGGAGGAGAGGAACATGCCAGGCTGATCCCCTCCACTCTCTACCAACACCTCCCCACTCACCTCCAGAAGCAGTATCTTCCCCACCCTTTCTATTCCATCTCTGCACCTACTCTCTTCTCCCTCAGTGCAGTGGGTCCCTCCACCCTCCAGTGTTCCCTTCTTTACTAGCCCCACCTGAATGCTGTCAAGTACTCCACGTCTCCGATAGGGGGGTCCACACCTCCTGTCCATGCCACATTCACATTGTACCCCACACCTGGTCCTCCACCAACCTGGCACCAAGGAAAGAAGCAGGGGATGGTACTCATGTCTTGAGGAATCCCAGGCATTGCCCTCCCTCTCTAGACCCCAATTCATTGATTTCCAGCCATTCTAGAGAGAAGGCCTAGTGACGCCCCTGTCCAGAGCTCACAATTCCAAGTCACCAGCACTTCAGCTTGCCTAGGCACATCCCTTGTTTTTGCTACTTACTGGGGGGCCCCACCAAGGACTTCTCACTGGAACTGGGATCCTTACCTCCTCAGGGGCACCACTGCCTGGGAAAAAGTTCCCATTGTCATAACGATGCAAGGAGATATAAAGGACAGAGGGGTCACTGTAGAAGGCCTGCTGGGTGCCGTTGCCATGGTGAATATCCTGGGGGGGGGGGGAGAACAAGAAGGGAGTCAAGGAGAAGGACCAGCAACCTCACAGGAGATGCAAAAAAAGCCCCACAATCCTCCCCCTGCAGAAGGAACTCCCAGGGGCAGGGCCTACCACCCCAGACTGGCCTGCAGGGATCCTGGCATGTTATAAGTGTTCAGCTCCTAAGGTTAAACCCAATGGCATGACTCAGTCTGAAAGAAGGGAGTGGGGGGTAAAAACAGGATGAACTAAAGGGCTTTGACGTAGAGGAAAGGAACCTATTATTCTTCATCCCAACTGATGACAGATGATGAGGAAATGACCTGACACTGCAGCAGGAGGGATTCAAGACAAGACATCAGGGAGGACTTCTCAAATCACTAGGTAAGAGATATGGGAATAAGAGAGTGAAGGAGTCTACTGACTCTGAAAGCTTGGAGAATTTTCAGACCAGTGTCCCTATCAGGTTGGACTAGAACAGGCACTGGTCCTGCCCCAAGGCAAGCCTATGGATGGTATATATGTAGGGCAGAGAAGGGGCTCAGCTCCAGGATTGAGAAGAGAGCGTTTCTCCCCCACGCCCACCCCCATCCATTCATCCCTCCTGACTTCAAGGATGCAATCCCTCCACTGCCATTCTCTTCCCTCCCCTCCCAGCCTGCCCCGCCCCTTCCCCAGTCCTCCTCACCCAGTCCACAATGAGGACCTTGCCCACACTCAGCTTCTGTTGTAGGAGTTTGGCTGTGATGGCCACAGAGTTGAAGAAGCAAAATCCCCTGGGAAGCAAGGCGAGGGTAAAAGGCGACAGGGAGTCACAGTTAGCTTAAGTGTGCGTGGCCGGGTCTCCGTTTTTAAAGGGTAAGAGAGTCAGGGGAAGGCTGGCTCAGCAGGACACTCCCCTTCTGGTGACAGGGTAAGGCACTCACATGGCTGTGGATTCCTCAGCATGGTGTCCAGGAGGCCGGATAATGGCAAATCCATTCTATAGAATGGAAAGAGAGACATAAGAGACAGACAAGGACAAAGAAAAAGGAAGGAAGACCAGAGATGCTGAGACCAGCCTCAGAAAGAACAACCGGGCAACCAGGAGTCCCTTGTTTCTTCAAAGCTTGCCCGGTTCCTTTCCTTTTCTTTTCTTTCTGTTTCTGGGACCATCGACCCCTCCCTCCTGAATGAGGAGCCCAGAGACACCAGGGAGAAGACAGAACAAACCTTCCCTGGCTCCCCTCCGCTTCCCCTCCAGTCCTGAGAGTAAAGGACAGGCCCCAGGAGCAGTTTCCCCACTTCTCGCTAACCTGCACTCACCTTGAGCTCCCCTGAAGCTACCTTGAAGGCCAGCTCCACCAGGCAGCCTACAGCCATGCGAACAGCACTAGAAGAATGCATTTCATTCCACACTGTGTCACTGTCCACCTGGGGAGAAGAGCATAAGGGCATCAGGGTGTCTCCCATGGGGAGGAATACAGTGGCTTTGGGAACGGAGAATGAAGGACAGGAATAAGCCTTGCCCCCTTCTGTAGTCCACTTACCCCTATGCCCCCGCAGGGCAGCACCGCATACATCTTCTGGCTGATTGGGCCTATGGAGGAGAAAGAAGTGCTTTGGCCCATGCAGGGATACTACGTATATACCCAATCCAAGGGGCAAGTGTACCTTTAAGTTCCTTTAGCTTGGCCCAGATAGCTGCTGGCTTTGTCTCCCAGCTTGGGGACGGTGGGAAAGGGCTGAGCTTTTAGGATGGAACATCTTCCTCCATGCCCACACAAATTCTCTTGATCTCTACAATCTCTATCTCTTAGTACCTCCGCACACTGGCCATAGCCTATTGTGAGCACATCAGGACACTGCCACTCTTCTGTCCCATATAAAGAGGAGATGGACTGAAAAGCGCCCCCCAAGTAGAGGAGTGAACGTGCTCCCAAGCTCACCCAGCAGCTTCTTGCTATCAAGCTTCTGCCGGTTGAGGGGGCTGGTCCCATACAGCAGGGTGTGGTGCTCTGAGTGTACTGTCTGGATCTCATCCAGCGTAGCCTTACGCCCCCGAATTCGCTAAATAGCAGAAGACAGGAAGAATAAGTGGATAGGGTGTAGTGGATAGGGTGTTATACCCTTCCTCGCCCTCTCCCATCCTGGCCTACGCCCTTCTCCAGAGCTCCAGAAAAGGGAGCATACTCTCAATCCAGGCTGCCTAGAGAGTCGAGACCACAGAAGTGATCTGCTGCCATAAGACCCTGAGCACCCCTGCCCTACTTGGTAGAGGAGGCTACGGATGGAGATCAGGACTTGGATTCATAGGAAGATGGGAGAAAAAAGGAATGACCCCTGTGGGTTAGGGACAGGGAAAGTAAGAGGGAACAAAATGGCAGACTGGGTCCCCAGGGAAAGGACAAAGAAAGACCCTAGACCCTCAGATATGGGTAAAGTTGTCAGGTTAACAGATAATTCAGAGGAAAGGGGATGGCACTGGACAGTACCTAAGACATACCCTTACCTCACACTTGCTGAGCAGACCTGTCTCTTGCAGCCTAGACCAAATGCTCTGGATACGGCCTGCATGCTCAGGGTGGATGTGGGTATTCCCACACATGCACTGGTGCTTCAGCATAAATGTGTCATAAACTACTCCTGGAAAGCAGAAAGAGCTACTGAGTCTTATAGCCTTTGTCCCTGATCCTCCCATAATATAACCTTTCAACTTACATGGCACTTTTTTTTTTTTTTTGGTGAGGCAATTGGGGTTAAGTGACTTGCCCAGGGTCACACAACTAGTAAGTGTTAAGTGTCTGGGGCCGGATTTGAACTCAGGTCCTCCTGACTCCAGGGCCAGTGCTCTATCCACTGCGCCACCTAGCTGCCCAATGACCTTTCAACTTGACTACCTGGGACCTACAGTAGGGAGGTTTCTCCTCTTTCAAAGGAGGGGGAATGGGGGGAGCAGGTTTGGCAGTTGGCGGGACCATGATGAAGAGAGGATTTAACTACAGCAAAAAGGGTCCCTTGTCAGTCAAGGGAGTCTAGGTGTTTATGTCCTCTCTCTCACCTGGACCTGAAGGATTCTGATGCATGGGAGGCTGAGTGTGAGACAGGGAAGGGAGTTCTTGTTACCATCAGATCCAAAGCTAGAAGGGACACCTAGTCCCATCTCATTTTACAGAGGAAGAAACTGAAGCCCAGAAGGGCAAAGTGAATTAAAGGCCTAGGATTAGAGATCAAGAAACAGAAGCCATGTTTCTGACTCTAAACTCAAACTTCTCACTACCTTAGCAGAAGTGGAAGGTACGGGGCAGCTAGATGGCACAGTGGATAGAGCACCGGCCCTGGAGTCAGGAGTACCTGAGTTCAAATGCGGCCTCAGACACTTAACACTTACTAGCTGTGTGACCCTGGGCAAGTCACTTAACCCCAATCGCCTCACTTTAAAAAAAAAAAAAGAAGTGGAAGGTACTATGCAAAGTCCAATAATGTACTGGTGTTGAATGGGTTCATTTTCTTCCCCAGCAACAGTACCCTAAGGATTAGACTGGGGATTATTTCTCCTCCCACCAGAAGCAAGAATACACCCTTTCACAGGCTTGGGGACTCTGCCCAGGATCTAGCTGGCTGGCTGTTAGGACTCACCTGTAGTAAAGAGGTGTTTGGTGGGCAGTTCAGGGGCACTCTTCATGCCTAGAGGGGCAGCGGGTAAGGACTGGGTTCGGCCCAGGGCCTGATGGGGCACAGAAGCCAGGCTGAGAGGGGCCTGGTAAACTTGCAGGGACTGCAGCTGCTGAACATCTGTGAACACCTGGTGAGGGACAGGCAAAGAGTGGCTGAGCCTGAGAAAGGAAGGCTGCAGCAGGGAGGGCAGTTTCTCCTCTGTCAGTCTTACAGAGGGATAAAGAGGGGCACCTACAATGCAGTGAAGTGCAGTTTTAGAAAGGGCTGGGAAGCTAGGAAAACTCTCCATGTCTAGGCCTTGCTTCGATTCCCACCCACCACCCTACCCCCACTTATCCCTAGGATAGGAGATGCTTTTGCCTACGCCATCGCCTCTGAGGGGAGAGGGGGGAAGGGATAGGGGTTGATGAGTCACGCTAGGGGAATAGCATTGAGGTAAGAAGAAAGGAGGGGGAAAGGAGATGGCACTGAGGGGGCGGGATGAGTCAGTCTGATGAGGCAGCTCTGCTGCAGTCCGCAATGAATGAAGCGAACGGTGCAAGACAAGTCGTAGTAAGAGTGGGTGTGTACACACACAGGCATGCACGCACGCACAGGGACAGACGCAGGAACAGACGCAGAGAGACACATGCAGCCACGTGCTGACAGACACGGGTGCGGGCAGCTAGGTAGGCAGAGAGATGTAGGAAGCCAGACAGTCACAAGGATAAACACAGACCAAAGCAAGGAGACTGGCAAACAAACGAAAGGAAATGTCCCTCTGACTCCTTTCTCACTCCCCTCGGACCCTTTGCAAATTTATAATAAAGCTGATTTTGCCAACTAAACAGCAGCAAACTGGGGGAGGTGAGGAGGGAGGGAGGCTGAGGAAGGAGGGAGGCGGAGGGTCAGGATGTGCACAGTGAGGAAGGAGAGGACTGTCACCTGCGTGCGGTCCCCACTGGACTCTTCTAGTAGAGGACTCTCATCCAGGCCAATTTCACTGCCCTCATCCTTGACCTGAATGCAGTCGTCGTCCTCTTCATCCTCCTCTTCATCCTCCTCCTCCAGGTCCTCTTGTGGGCTTTCACTTTCTGTGGAGCCGTCCCCAGGCCCAGGTGGGGCACCCTGTCCCAGCAGCCCTTCCTGATGCTCCGTTAACTCTTCTTCTGTCTCCTCAGGGTGTGTAGTGGGCTGCCGTGGTAACTCTCCTGTCTTGGTGAGGATCTAGGTGCAGGCACATGGAAAGCGGGGTCATCCGTTATCTGCTAGTACCCGAGGCAGAGGTCTCCAAGAAGAGCACAAAGGTTGGGGGTGCAGGGAGCAGAAAGATGGACAGAGACCACCATGTTCGGCCTCCCTGCCCTCTTAAACTGATCCCAGGACAGCCAGGGCCCCACAAATTCTGGACTCCATCTGGGGGGAAAGGGAGGAGCTGGCTCTGCTGCCAGTTATTCCTCCTTCTCTTCTCCCAAGCCCACCTTGCCTAGCTGCAGCTGCTGTTGCTTCTGTTTTTCCAAAAACTGCTGGTGCTGCTGCTGCATCACAAGCTGCTGCAGGGCCTGGGGGCTCTGTGGCAGTGGGGACGACTGTGTTCGGCTCAGCGGGCGGTGTCGGGGCAGCTTGCCCACCGTCCGCATGTTGGCGGCAATGCGCTCGCCGGTCACCAGTGGGGAGTGGCCATGGAGCGGCACTGCTCAAGGAGGGAAAGTCAGCATCAGTTCCTGGTCTCTCAGCACCGGGGCATCAAGGGAAAACCCCAGAGGCAGTTGTTCCAAAGGACTGACCGCCCCCTGCCCAGCACACAAACTCCCCTCCTGTGCACAACCCAAATCCACTCTTAGCAGTCTGGCTAGATGGCTCTTGTCTCTCCATGGTTGTAAGGGCATTAATGCAGTCTCTAACGCACTTCCTTCCTCCAATTCACTTTCCTAACTTTCTATTTCTACAGATTCCATCACCTTCTGTCCCAGTTCCTTTGCTATGCCATCTCCCTCAAATCAGACTGCAAAGGTCACGAGGACAGGTACAGCGTCCCCGTGCGAGTAAGAGCTCCCTGAGGGCCAGGGCTGCTGAGCTGACCTCAGAAGACCGAGAAGACAGGGAACCTGGGCATCTTTCAGGGATGCTTCAGAGGCCTAGTATAAGCACAATGTCCCCTGATGGCTCAAGAAAGGTTTCCAGAGAGAATGACCCCGGCGAGATTCTAAAGTGCGGCAGAGCCAGAAAACCAAGCGAGGTGCCCTGGCTTTCTGGTGTTCCCCACCTGCTTCCTTCCCACCCTGGGCAAAGGAACCAGCTCGTGCCGGCTCCGGGCTTCCATGGCTCACCAGCTATGAGGGTGCTCTGCTGCCGGGCCTGCTCCAGGAGCAGCACATGCTGCAGCAGAGAGGCGTGCCCGTGGGGGTTGACATCGCCCTCCAGCGCTACGCCCAGCAGACAACCTGGGATCGAGGACGTGCTCATGAACTTGCCCGTCAGTGCCCCTCCCTGCCGGAGGGGCTGGATGGCCTGTCTCTCTGCCTCCTGCTGCGCTGACAGCTTCTGGGGGGCCTGGGGTGGGGAGGCCAGGAGGGTGAGGCGCCAACTCCACTTCTTTGGGCCCTACTTGCCCCAACGCCACCTAAATCCCGGCTGCCATCCCCACTGTTGACTCCACCCTCGCCTCCCCTGTCTGTTCAGCCCACTGTGTTCACCTAGGCCATGCCACCTGAGGCTCTGTGAAGTCCCCTTGGGGCCTGACAGCCAGGCCTCAGCTCGATGGGAGCCTCACGTTCAGGGGCCACGATACCACATACCCTCACCACTGTGACTGATGGAGAACAGCCCTGGGGGCCTCCTGACAAAGAAAGGCGAGGGGTCTGCAGCCCATACTCACAGTTAGGTGCGAATTGGTGACTGTGACCGTGGCCTGTAGTCCTAAGGAAATGTTGGGCAGGGAGGGGGATGTGTAGAGACTGAACTGGTTTGGGGAGCTGTCCAAAGTAAGGGGCCGGTGCTGAGGAAGCATCTGCAAGGCAGGCAGAGAAAAGAATTAAGCAGAGCAGTAATTAGTGGGGGGATGGAAGGGGAGAGAATCCAGCAATCCCAGGAAAGCCATTTCTTTTTTTTTTTGGCAGGGCAATTGGGGTTAAATGACTTGCCTAGGGTCAGACAGCTAGTAAGCGTTAAGTGTCTGAGGCTGGATTTGAACTCAGGTCCTCCTGACTCCAGGGCCAGTGCTCTATCCACTGCACCACCTAGCTGCCCCTCAGGACAGTCATTTTCATGGGAAAACTGAGGTGCTGGTGAAAGGCACAAGAGCAGTAGTGATCTAGTGAGGAGGATCCCACTATTGTAGGGGCAAGGGGGTCAGGCCTTTTCATGGAAAAGACGGAGAGGAGCTCCCTAACCCAGAGGACAACTGATTATCTGCACAGAACAAGGAGAAAACGATTTGTGCTTTTTAGAGGGGAAAAAAATGACAAGAATTGGTTTGGGGGGCGGCTAGGTGGTGCAGTGGATAAAGCACCGGCCCTGGATTCAGTAGTACCTGAGTTCAGATCCGGCCTCAGACACTTACTAGCTGTGTGACCCTGGGCAAGTCACTTAACCCCCATTGCCCCGCAAAAAAAAAAAAAAGAATTGGTTTGATTCCTGAAAACTTTGCTCAGTGGCCCACCATTAGAGGGACTAGTTCAGCCAACCTGGGGGAGGTCTTCCCACCTCATCTGGGGTGGGGCAGGGGCACATACCTCAGTGGGGATGTTAGGGACGGAGCCGGTGAAGCCATTCTCAGCAATGGTGCTGTTGGAGCTGTTGGGGGAACTGGGGCCAGAGCCTGGGGCACTGTTACACACAGATGACACTGCACAAGGACACAAGTATCACCCTGGGGCCTGTGCTCATCCCCGCCAGTAGTCCCACACTCCAGCCTCCACCAGCCCCTAGGCACCTGTGATCTCAATAGCTCTCTTCTTAAAGGTGCTGATGACAGTCCCATCCTTTCTTCGCAGGAGGGGGCTGCTCCTCCGCTCTGCCACCTTCTGCTTTAGCCTGGAACGCACCTTCAAATTGGGTTCCGAGGCTGTGGGGAAGGGAACGTGACTCAGATCCCTCCTCGATAACACACTCCTAGTCTCACTGAGCCCTCTGGCTCTCCCAAGTAGAATTCTAAGCAGGTGACCAGGCTGCAGTAACTGATTTCTAGCAACATCCCTGATTCCCTCTAGGAGTATCGTTCCCAGACGCTGAGTACAAGACACCAATGGTGTAGATGGCACGAGCTCACCTGTTTTTCGAAGTGGGAAGTCATCCCGGCTATCATAGGGCCCAAGCAGAGGAAGCTTGTAGGAGGGGGGAGTTCCAGGGGGGCCACTCTGGGGAGGGGAACTCTGGTCCAATGAAGCGTGATGGGCTCCCCTAGAAAGGGAAGGGAAAGGAAGGAATCAGGACAAAAAGAGGTCGAATCAGTGAGTCATTAGTCAAGCCTGTTGTCAATCTTAATGCAGAAAACCCTGAAATGGATAGAGGAAAGAGGACGCCCACTGACATGAAAGAAGGGAACCTTAGCCTCTGCCTCAGGTCTGAGTTAAGGACAATACAGAGAGCATCTCAAACATCCACACCCAGACTTTTGGGACACCTGTACCATGTAGGGACAAAACCGTCCAGGCTAACACAATATTAATATTGCTCCATGCCTGAGTAGAAGGATCCCCTTCCCCCTCCTCATAAATGGCTATCTGAATGGGAGAACACGTCTGCAAAAGATCTGCCCTATTCGGAGTTACACGTGTACACACACACCACCCGCTGTGTCATGTCCTTTCACTTTTCTGCCACCTACCAGCATTTGGGGTGCTGCGGGAGGGAATGGTTGAGGCCGCCTGGCGTCGGCTCTTTCGATTTGCTCAGGAGAAACTCTTGGAGCTTCAGTTTTACCTCAGTGCTGGCAATGGCACCTGTAGCACAGGAGAGAGGTAGCAGCTATTGGCAGCCATCGAGGCCAAAGCACCCCGACAACGGCTCCGTCCCCCCTCTGTGGGTCCTAGGACTGGACAGAGGAGCCGAAACCCACATGGACACCATAAGCCATGTCTCAATGAGATGGAGAAGCATGTGTGCCCAGCAGGTGGGGTCTGGGAGGAAACAGGCACTGCAGCCCAAGCCAGAGGCCCTGGGCACCAGGAGGGGCAAGAGGGAGCCTCACTCTCTTTGCTTTTCTCTTTGTTCCGGAGGATGAGCAGCTGCTGTTCCAGCCTCTGCTTCTCCAGCTCCTCTTGCCGCTGCTGCTCCCGCTTACGCTGCTGCTCCAGCTCCTGCTGCCTCTTGGCAGCCAGCATCTCCTGCTGCTGCTACAGAGGGGAGAGGGTACCACATCAGCTAAAAGAGTTGAGGAGGCCACAAGAGGGAAAGCAAGGGACAGGACAGAAGCCACAGGCGACAGGTCTTCATTCCCTGGTCCTAAGTGGCTGATGGCAGAGTCTAGAAGGAGCCTGGATTCTGGAAGGACAGAAGGTGAAAGAAAGGCAGAAAAGGGGGAAAAGACTAGGGTCTCGAAAGGAGAATGGAGCAGAAAGCCAAGAAACAGTCTGAGAGAAGCACCACATCCTCTCCCACTGCAAGGAAAGGGGGGACAGCTAGGTGGCACAGTGGATAAAGTACCAGCCCTGGATTCAGGAAGACCTGAGTTCAAATCTAGCCTCAGACCCTAGACATTTACTAGCTGTGTGACCCTGGGCAAATCACTTAAACCTCATTGCCTGGCAAAAATAAATAAATAAATAAAAGTAAAGAGTGTAAGGAAAGGGAATGTCTTCTGTGAACTTTGAGGCTGAACTGTGTGTTGGGTTTTAATTATTCTTATTGTCAAAATGGGAAGAACTCTGCCCATGTCCCCTACTTGCTTGGTTTTCGCTTGGTCAGAGGAAGGAAAGCTAGTCAGCAATCAATGGATCATCAGGAAAACAGGCTTCCTGAATGGCTAAGAAGGAGTCTGTGACTCTCCAAGCTCAGCTGGCCAAACCCTCAATGGGGGAAGGATGTTCCCAGGAAGATGTCCTTTCTTTCTTTCTTTCTTTCTTTTTTTGCGGGGCAATGAGGGTTAAGTGACTTGCCCAGGGTCACACAGCTAGTAAGTGCCAAGTGTCTGAGGCCAAATTTGAACTCAGGTCCTCCTGAATCCAGGGCCTGTGTTTTATCCACTGCGCCACCTAGCTGCCCCCCCACCTCCGAAGATATCATTTCTAAAGAGGCCACAAGGGGCCACATTGCTATGGGCCTTACAGGCCCATAGAGTCATGGCCTGGCAACAGCATTGGCTACTCTCTTTGACCTCGTAAAGGAGTTCTTTTTGGTCAGGACCTACCATTTCACCAGTATAGGGAACTCCTGGTATAGAAAGTCCCTCCAACAATACCCACCAGCCGTTCAGCTATAACTTTGAGCCTTGAGTTGCCGGTAGCCAAACAGCAGGATCTCAGTCCAAATCTTTCTATCCAAGGCCATCTCTCTAGCCACTAATCATCTTGCTGCCTTTGTACAAGCGTTTTTTGTATGGGGCCCACAATTGTATCAGCATCAGGAATTCCCTCTGCCAATGCAGGCTTGCACCTGCTCTGCCACTGAGAGGTTGTCGTCTGGGTGTAAGCCTGTGAGAGGTCTGCCAGCTCGCCCAGAACGGCACAGCCAGTGCATGTCCAGAGCAAGAAAGGAAGCCATATCTTCCAGACTCCAAGGACAGTTCTCCATCCCCCACACCACACTACCTCCTGCCATGGCAACTGGTCCTAGAAAATTAACCCTAGAAAACCCACTGCCATGGTATGGAGTCTGTGGAGAAAGGGCATAAAAGGGGCAAAGGGAAGAGGTGCCAGCCAAGTACCAGGGTGGCAAGAGCAGAAGAGAGACAGAGCCAAGCAGGCTCAGGGGCCAGGATGCTCCACAAGGTTCAGTGCCCAGGGCTGGGATTCAGGGATCAGGCAGATTTAGGAAGTAACGGTTAAAGAAAGTGCCCTGGGCCAGAGGTAAGGCCCCCTGGCCCATTCCTAAGAGGAGCTGCTCAGAAGGTTCAGTGAGGCCTAAGGTCCAAAATAGGACCCACCGCAGACAGAAGCACTGGAAGCCACAGCTTACCCTGCATGTCCTGGGAGGCAGCGAGGAGGAGGCTCTCACCTTAAGATGCTTCTGCAGCTGGACCTCATGCTGCCGGGTCAGGTGGTCGTGCTGTTTCTGGAACTCGGCAAAGAGGAGCTGCTTCTGGAGCTGCTGCTGCTGCTTGAGGGCCAGGAGCTCTTGCTGCAGCTGCTGCTCACGCAGCACGGGGTCGATGGCGGCCGGGCCCACTCCCCGAAGCTCTGTTGGACCAGGGCTGCCTCCGCCCCTGCCGCCCCCAACAGAACCTGGCATGGCCCCACACAGCACTGGCTTCACCTCCACTGCTCAAGGGGAGGAGGGAAGAGGAGGGGAAAGAGACAGGTGTATGACGGCTCATCAGCTCCAGGCACCGATGACAATGGAAGAGAACCCAGCTCCCAGTCAACCCCACTCTTCAGCCTCTATACACTTTGGTGTAGTGAGTCAGGACCTAGGTTGGAATGGCTGTGTGACCTTAGCTGAGTCATTTCCCCTGTTCTTGGTCTCAGTTTCGCCTTCTATAAAATGAAGGGCTTGTTGACAAGATGATCTCCCTTCTAGCTCTAAATCTGTAATAATCAACCAAGGGATTTTCTCATTCTCCTCATCACTGACAATACTAGTGTGTAGCCAGCCTCAGGGAAGGGGGTAAAAAGAGGCACGGTACTATCCTACTGGAAGAGAAGGAGACTAAAAGGAAAAGCCCATTTATGGGTCCTCTACTTCTCAGATCTCAAAGCACTCACAGTCCTCGCCAGGATCTTAAGAGAAATCATCTGTACTCAAAAAGCTAAAATACAATCCCTAAAGGGTCAGGTGAGGCAAATGGCCTAGTCGTGTCCCCCAAAGCAGTCTGGCATATTCCATCAGCCTGAGCTCTCCAGCACCACCCTCAGTGTGCACAAGAGAGAAGGCTGAGCTTCAGGAACCATCTAAACCTCAACCAAATGGCCTGTGGAGACTCAGCAAGCCCTAGCATCCCATTCCCCTGAGCCACCTTGGGTTAAGTCCAAGTGGGAGAAGCAGGAGAAGCACACAGACAGGCAGGCTAAAGAGATCAGGAAGAAGACCTCTCCTCACCAAAATTCCAGAGTTACAAAGTAGGAGGGGGACAGGGTAGAACAGAACTGGAGGCAGCAGGGAACACAGTGGGGTTGGGCTGGGCCTGTCTGGAAGGGGAGGGCTGAGCTTGGGAGCCAAAGTCTGCTTCCTTTGCTGGATTATCTCCTTTCAACAGTTTTATTGTAATTACCCCGAAAATGCCGCTATATATAGAGTGAGCCAAACAGCAGCTGTGCTGCTGAGAGAGAAGGAAAGAAGGGTGAGGGGGGCGGAGGGAGGATGAGAGAATGGAAGGAAAGGCTGAAGAAGGAAGGTGGGAGGAGAGACAGGGAAGGAAAAGGGATGAAACAGGATGGCAAGAGGGAAGGTGGAGCTAAGGATTAAAGAAAAGACACCCAGCCATGAAGCCAGGAACACCTGGGGGGAAGGGAAGAGGGAGGTGGGAGGGTAAAGCCTTACACTTAGCAGCGGGCCCAAGGTGGTCCCAAGGGGAGAGAAAGATGGCTCCAACAGTTCTACTAGAGAAGGGTTATGACCTCCTGGGCCCCCCACACTGTCCTAAAATAACTGTTTTATCCACTTCTGGTACCTTGGGAATCATGAGAACATAGACAGGAATAGGCAGGCAGGTGTACACATGCACACTTGTACACACACACACACGCACACATATGTACACGCACACACGTGCACACACACACCCCAAGCCCCTGTCCATACTGTTAGAAGCCTCCCTCTTTCAGCCAAAAGGGAAGGTTGCCAGTCAGTGGTAAAGGAACTAGAAGAGGTAGGGATTTACCCTCACATCATTTATTTGGCTCCTTTCTCCATAGTTCTCAAAGCACTTTAACAGACCAGATTTCTCTTTCCTGCTGAGAAAAGGAGGCAGGGAGCTAGGGTGACATTCCCAAAACAAAGTAGGAAACAATAGACCAAGGCTACAAAGATGCAGCCCAGATCCTGATCCCAACCGAATTCCACCCAGGATTAGTGTCTCCTCTCCATTCTGCCCCAAGGCCCCTCTTCCACCACTCCATAGTGCAGCCTCTCCTCAACTAAGGCAAGAGCAGAAATAATGACTACCCCAGAGCAGGAACAGAAGGATAAGTGGAATCCTGTCAGAACCTAGAGACGACACAGTCTCTCTGCCCTACCTCAGCAGCCCACCCCTTTGTGGCCTGGGCATCTCTTCACTCTCCAGAGTGCCCCAAGTTAACTCCTGGAGGCCAACCCCCACTTTACCCCCTCCCCCAAAGGCCACATTCCTCAAGTTGCCACACTGACGACTTTGCGGCCACAACTCAAGAGCCACATCTGCAGTAAAGGCCAGATGTGGCTAAGAGGGTGGGGTTACAAATTCTCTGTCTCTCTCTGTGTCTCTTTCTCTCTCTGTCTCTCCCTCTCTCCCCCTTCTCTGTCTGTCTCTCCCTCTCTCTCTGTGTCTCTCTTCCTCTCTGTGTCTCTCTCCCTCCCTCCCTCCCTCTCTCCTTCCCTCCCCTCCCTTCCCCCACTCTCCTTCTCTCTCTTACTTCTCCTTAACCACACCCCCTTCCCCCAGCCTTCCTTGGCACTGCCTGATATGTGTCTATTAGATTCCACAGAGCTCAGGGGCAGAGACTGTCTTATTTGCTGCCCCCAAGTCTGTAAATGAGTTGGAAGGGGAGGGGCACACTGGTTCTGGAGAGGTGGAGAGGCCAAACTACAGACTTCCCTTGGCTTCTTCTAGCTCTTGGCAATGTCAGAACCGCCTCAAAGAGGGAACTCCACTTTTTCCACACTCCTAATCCAATTCAGAGCCCCTCTGTTCTTCCAAAGGTCTTGTACTGCCAAAGGGTAGGTAGGCCCTAGGTTCAAGCAGCCTCCCACACAGCACCAATACCAACTGCTTCACAAAGCAGTGAGTGGGGGGCAACTAGGTGGCACAGTGGATAGAGCACTGGTCCTGGAGTCAGGAGGACCTGAGTTCAAATCCGACCTCAGACACTTAACACTTACTAGCTGTGTGACCCTGGGCAAGTCACTTAACCCCAACTGCCTCACTAAAAAACCAAAAAAACAAAAAAAAATAAAGAATAGTGGAGGGGAAGTCTACTCCCCAAGCCTGGTTTGGGAGGCAAAAGGGCCCACTGGTATGCAAGCAACAGTGGTCTGCCCAAGCCTATACACACAACTTTGTTCTTATATAAACAGGACCAGAGAATACTCATTTCAGAAGCCAGATTCCTATGGACAAGGAAAGGAAAAAATGCCTAACCCAGGAAAGATGCAAAGGCTCTGGAACCTGTTTTCTGGGGGGCAATCTGCCCTCCTTGGGCACTGGAGTCAGAGGAAAAGGAGGTATGAAAGGTTTCAGTGCCTACCAGACCAAAAAACCTAGCAACCAGCTTGCCCCGAGCCCTGAGACAGTCACCCAAAGTCCATGCCCTGTGCCCAGCCTATTATAAAAGGAAAGGAGATGGCAGCGATTGCTGCTGGAACAAGGTATCCTGGGAGGGGAAGTAGGTGTTTCTTACCAGAGAAGGGGAGCCTTTTACCCTATGACCCACACAGTAATGAGAGGGGAGGGTTAGAGAGCCCAAAGAAAGGAAACTAGGGTGTGAGTAAAATCACTGCCCTTCCCAAGGGCCAGACTGATGACCCACAGCTAAGAAAGGAGACAGAGAGGGCCTCTAGGGGGATAGAGCCAAGAGGCAGCCTGGCCTCAAGTTCCTTGATACTTGCACTCTGCTCAGAGAAGGGAGGTGTGGTCAACAGAAGACCCCAGACTGCCTGGGTCCAATTCCCTTTCTTCTTAGCTCTCTCTCCTCCGGGCCCCCTCAGAGAAGGAAAGACAATAACAAGGGGGAATAACACAATCAAACCCTGACCCGTTTTTCTTTTGCTCTTATTTTCTCTCTTCTCCTCCCCAAGGATTCTGACCCTTTTCCCCAGGAGGAACTAGCTAGTGGAAGGAACTCTGTTATGCTCCCCAGTGCCTGCCATCAGTGATGAGGCCCAGAGCAAGATACCTAAGAGCAAGGGAACAGAGCAAAACGGAGGGAGCCCCATGAGGGAGGCCTCATAGCCACTTGGGCCCTTCACACCTCCACAGTCCCTACTCATGCCATAGGACTGTGCAGAGTGCCCCGAATTCACAAAATGTGGAAGGCACTGTGGTAGGTCCTTGGGGTATAGAGAAGATAAAAGAAGGCAGAATCCCTGCTCTCAGCCTAGTAGAGAAGTTAGAAAATAACTGAGCATATGAGAGATCAAACAGGGTCCTGAGAGAGACAGGGAGGGAGAGAGCACTTCTAACTACAGGGGACAGGTGGGGCCAATCAGGAAAGGCTTCCTAGAAGGCCCAGCACCTAAACTAGGCCTTGGAGAAGGCAGAGATGTATGTGCAAATAGATGGAGTTAGCAGACAGAAGGCCGCCACCAATGCATGGTGACCAGCCTAGCATGGGTACAGCATAGAGCACACAAAAGACTGCCAAGGTATGCTGAAGCCAGATGATGAAAGGCTCCCAATGGCAGTCCTAGAAGCTGGTTTTACATTCAGTAGGCAAAGGGGAGCTTCTTGTACAACAACCATAGCTAATAGCACTTTTAAGTCTTTAAATCTGTTGGGGCAGCTAGGTGGCGCAGTGCATAGAGCACCGGCCCTGGAGTCAGGAGTACCTGAGTTTAAATCCGGCCTCAGACACTTAACACTTACTAGCTGTGTGACCCTGGGCAAGTCACTTAACCCCAACTGCCTCACTAGAAAAAAAAAAAAAAGAAGAAGAATGTTAAAAGTCTTTAAATCTATTACCTCATTTGATCCCCATCCAGTGAGGTAGGTTCTATTATCCCCCATTTTACAGAAGAGGAAACTGAGTCTGGAAGAGGTTAATTGACTTGCCCAGGTTCACACAACTAGTAGGTGTCTGAGACAAGAGTTGATTTCAATCTTGAGTCTTCCTAACTCCAGGACCAGTGCTTTGTCCTCTGCAATACAACAGCCCATGCAAGAGGTGATAAGTGGGGTTTCTAGAATAATTCTAGGAACAGAAAGGAGCATGGGACAGATGCAAGAGATATCCTGGAGGGAGAATCCAGAGAACTTGGTAGATAACTGACTGTGGTAGATGATACAGAAGTGTGCCCTGCCACAAATCACTGTCAGCAAGAGACACTGTCAACACCCATGAACAATCCCCACACCCCACAACGAGACTTCCAACCTATTCACCTCAGCTCCATAGGCCCATTACTCTAAAGAGGGCACCCCTGTCATCTTTTTGATGCTTGGAATTCTGAGGAGAGTTGGAAATGAAGCTATAAAAGATGGCAGCAACCCCCCAAAAGGGGAAGGTGGCAAATGACCACTTCTTTGGCCTCAGTCAACATCAGCAGAATTTTGTTACAGGTTGGTGTGGTCAAGAGGAGTTGTTCAGGAAAGAATACTAGAGTCAGATAGGCCGAGAGCTATGGAATATGAGAAATACTATCCCAGATGGACCTCTGCCTAAGCAAGACCAAAGCCATCTCTTCTCCCAATAAGCACAATAGACCAAGGTATCCTGGGCCCCAGATCCTTTTTCAGGATAAGCCACCACTAACCCTTGACGCTTTATGACCCACTGCTGGCCAGAAGTAGCCCCGGGGAATGGATTGGCCCAGGACAAGGGTCAGTCTGGAGGGCACCTGGTTCTGAAAGGAGCCAGCAGCCACAAAATCTTGGAGCTGGTGGGACTAGGAGCTGGGGAGGGCTGCGAGGTGTAAGCACTAGGGGGAAGCAGAGAACAGGCTCATCCAAATATAAGAAACTGTCTGGTGTTGGAAAAACCAGGGACACAGAAAAATTCCCCCTCACCCCACCCCCGGCCATGACTACCAGACCCTGACCAGGAACTTGCAAGAAGATTCAGGAGCTTACAGCTGGAGGGGGGATTCTGAGATCCAGGAAGGCCATGTGACTTTAGCAGTCACACAGCGTGTTAATGACCAGAATCCAGGGTAAAACATGGCTTGTTGTCCCTGCCTGTCCAGCCCCCCAGCACCTCGGGCAGTGCCGGGCACACAGCCGCGGCTTCATACCTGACTGGTGACCTACTCAGAGTTAGAAGGAACCTCAGAGATCATCTCGTTCGGCTCCTCTATTTTACAGAGGGATACACTGAGGCTCGGAGACAAGTCACCGCTCGTGTTCACAGCTGGACAAGTGAGCCGACATTCCCAGCTGGGTCCCCCTCCATGAAACCACTGCTTTCTGCTCCTCAGTATGGGCTGCTCTTTGCCACATCACACACATGCAACACCCCACCTTACCCAGTGCCAGGTTCAGACATGGGCGACTGGGCCAAAGAGGGGCAGCCTGCCCTGAAGTGGGCCCACGCAGGGAGATGGGATCCTTCGAGGGAAAGGGAGCTGATGACGAGCCAAAGAAAAGGGCCTCCCCCAACAAGCAGCAATTCCCCAAGACTTTCTCTTGCCAGGCTGAAGTGGCAGCATCATCTAAGTGATATGGCACTAGCTGCCTTGGTTATCTGGAAAATGAAAAGTAGAGCCCTTCCCTGCACTGAGAAGGTTGGGAGGGGAAAGTGTGGAACCAACAACACTGCTTTGGGTTCCCCACATGGAAAAACACACTAAAGCACCCCCTACAGAGTAAGTCTTTTCTCCGTCATCTGTTTCTGTGTTCTTAAGGGAAAAGTCCTGCCACTCCCTACATGTGTGAGCAAGGGGAAATCACTGAGCTTCTGGGCCTCAGCATTGTCACCTGGAAAATAAGGGGCCTGGACTGAACTGGACTGGACTGGAGAACTAGCTCTGAGTCCATGACCCTCGGACTAAACAAAGACCAAGAAGTTTTACTTCGATGTGGATCTATTCTCTCGGGGAGATGGAAGGATCAAGAAAACAGGTGAGAGGGGGCGGCTAGGTGGCGCAGTGGTTAAAGCACCGGCCCTGGATTCAGGAGTACCTGAGTTCAAATCCGACCTCAGACACTTGACACTTACCAGCTGTGTGACCCAGGCTGGGCAAATCACTTAACCCCCATTGCCCCGCAAAAAAAAAAAAAAAAGAAAACAGGTGAGAGCAAAGCAAAGGAGGCTGTTCTCAGAAGTCCTGCTCCCATCCCCCAGCAGCCCAGACTGGTGGGGTGCCCCCTCATCTTCAGCCATTCCACCAGAGGCCATCCCTGCTCCCTCATACAGCCCCGATTCCTCACTTACTCCTCCATGACACCTCAGGCAAGGTCACTCGATCCTACTGCAATCAATTCACACAGAGCAAGATCACCTAATCCAACCTCCTTGCTTTACAGATGAAGAAACTGAGGCTCAGGAAAGGTGGAAGATTTGCCTACAGGCATACAGGTAGTGACTGAGGATCCCAAAGCAGATGCTCTGGGGTACACTGTACCCAGTGTGGTAGCTGGATCACAAATGCTCCTCGTGTACCAGTGAAAAGAACCTTGGGAGAGCCAGAGCCTCCCTTTTCTCCAGCAAAGAGAAAAATAAAATGTATCTAAAGGATAAAATGATGAGAGAATTTCCCAGTGCAAGGGAAGAAAGGGAATGGGTTCATATTTAAGGACACAGGGATCCCAAACCAGAAAGTAAATTCAGGAGAACTCAAGCAGCTCCCAATCAGGTGGAGGTAGAGACCAAAGAAAAGGGGAAGCCAGGTTGGAGGGACCCCCTCTTCCCTTCTTACCTCACATATATGGATTTGGAGGGAAAATCTGAGAGGATGGAAAAAGGAAGCAGTGAACATAGGCTTCCAATCTGGAGTAGAAGATACGGTGGACAAGAGGGGGTAAGCCAAAGATTACACAGGTCACCTTCCCTCTCCCAGCCCATTTCCAACACTTAAACTTAAAGGCTAACAGGCATCATGGTATAATGGGGAAAGTATTCAACCTGTAGTCAGGACACTTGTGTTTTCATCCTAGCTCAACAATAGTTGTGATGACAGGTAAGTAACCCAATTTCTGAGCCTCAGTTTCCCCATCGATAAATTAGGGATAACAACACTTGCTACTTCACAGGGTTGCTGTGAAGAAAGCTATATAAATTCTAAAGAGCTATATAATTATAAATCTATATAAATTATAATAATTATTAGTTTAAAACCTAGACCCAGATATTAAAGGATCATTAACCATTAGAAGTTTATAGCTATGTCACTAGAAATTACTCTCTCCACCAGGGGATCAAAAGTTATCTACATTATAATCCCTGGCCATACCTCCAGCTAGTTATGCTAATAGTATGGATTACTTTCCTGTAAACATTGCCCAACTAGCTACCTAGACTGAACCCTCCCTCCCCTTCCCCCTGCTATTCAATAGGGCACCTGTAGCCTTCCGACAATCCACACCTTGAGAACACTACCTACCTCTGTTCCTTCTTTGTCCTCCCCCAAGGACAGTGAAGGCTAATTCTCCCTGAAGCCTCAGGGGATTTTAAACCAATGCACTTTAGAACGATCTAGTTCCATTAAGGGCACCCACCATAACTGTTGGTGTCATTCCTTTGGCAGGATGATCTTTTCAACCTCTATCCCCCTCATCCTGCCCCAGTCCCTACTCCACATTGCCAGCACAGTGACCCTAGGCTGCCCCCACTGTCTTCTACTAGTGACCAGACAGCTGTTCCAGCTGTGTGGACACAGCTAATCTGATTTCCGGTCTGGCAGCTGCTGAGCAGGGAAGAGAACAGCTGAGAGCTACAAACACAAGAGGAGGTTACTGGGATTGGGAGTGGGAGGGTAAAGTGTTGGTGCACAGCTTCCTTCTTGGATCATCCCCTCAGGGGCAGAGCCCCTGAACAGAAGCTCCCAGTAGAAGATGAAAGTCTTTACCAAGGCCAAGTGGCGAGTATTTGTAAATACAAAGCAAAACTTTTCTAATATACCCCTGCCCTTCCCTTTATTCTCTCCCTCCTCATCCCCACCTACTCAAACACACACACACACACACACACACACACACACACACACACGGACACATATAGCTTGGCAGTAAACAGTTTTAAGGAACACACAGAAGATGGGTAGCCTGGGGAATTCCAACTAACATTTTCCAATCCCCTGGGTTCTCATTCTCACATGCACACATACCCTTCCCTTCCTGGGTATTCATTCAATAAGGGTAAGTAGAATTCACACTTGAACCGTGGGGAGAAGGCACTAACATGTCTTCTTCCTTCAGAGGCCACAGCACTTTCATAAACACCTGCACTGTAATAATACCAGCAGTCCCCTTTTATAACATACCCTGTCTCCCAACATTCCTCAAAACCAGGAGGACTGGTACTCCCCAGAGTACAGAGGGAGAAACTGAGAGCCACAGAGGAGAAGAGACTCCAAACCCCAGTGTGGGTTTGGGTTAGACCTCAGAAGCAACGTGCAGTTCTTAGATCTTCAGCCTCCTTGCTGCCCTAGACTGACTCTCTTGGTGATAGTAGTTCCCACTGCCCAAGCAAAGATGTGAACATACTAGGGGCTCCAAGCTCAGAGCAATGACTGCTATAATGACAGACTACCTGCTGGGGGCCATAGAGCTGTCTGTGCAGTGAGACAAAGCCACTTAAGAGACATTAGCAGAAGCAGGACTAGGGACAGGCAAAGTAGACAACTGGAATTCACCAGGCAGGAAGAGCACAACAAGGGCTACCTCCATATTAGCACACATCCTAAGTGCTGTAAAAAGTCTCCTCTCTGGCATGTAGGTATTTATTTATTGACAAGTCACATGAGAGAGAGGGGAGGCTAAAAGCCCCTGTAGGACAGCAATGCATGGACTATTTTAAGAGGTTAAATTGTACTTATAATATCCCTGATGGTTGTTTGGGGGGGGTGGGGAAGAGACACATCTGCTGTGGGCAATTTTGAAACCTTGCCTAGGATGCACAAATCCCTCGTCCGGACTCTGTCCACAAGCTCCAATGAAGATGCCATGCCCCAAATAGGAATAGCAGAAAGTCTATCTGACTTTCAGCCAGCACTTTCAGGCTGCGTTCCTTCCCCCCACCCCATTCTGGCTATACACTGGGAAGGGCCTCTCACCACTACCTGCCTTCCCCATCCACCTGAGGCTCCAGTCAGAAAGCAGGGGATGCTCCCCCTCTTTAATGGGGCAAGCAGACAAAAAAAGCCTGTGGAATCCATCAAGGTCAGCAAACTTGAATCAAACTTGAAGTCCTGCTGCCTGGAGGGGAGGCTGACAGATAAGCCAGCTCTGAAAAGCCTAGGGAGACAGAAAAGGCTATCACTGCAAAGAGGCAAGGAGAAGGAAAGGCCTGAGGAGGCTGCCCCAATAAAGCTCCCCAACCTCTTTCCAATCAGGCCTTTTGCTCATGTCTGGAGGCACATGAAGGGATATGGGGCAGGGGGAAAGGGAAGGGGGCTCGGTGGAAGAGGGAAGAGAACAGCAGGCTCTTGCAGACCCATGTTTATCTGGAGTGGAGTCTTTTTTTCAAACTTGAAGGTTAAAGCGTTTCTATTTGAAACATCTGTTTACATTCCAGAGTCCAAAAAAAAAAACAACCCCAAGCTCCAGTCCTATATCCGTCCCCAGCCCACGTCACAGCGACAACACCAGAGCCTTGCAGGGGGAACATTCTTAACCCTCTCGCTGGGTTGCTGAGGTGACTCACACCTCCAGACTGCCAACACATGGACCACACTTTTAAGGGGCCAGGAGAAATGGAGTAACTAAGGTAGCACAACTAGGAATAGGGGGCTGGGTAGACCAGGCAACTTCAAGAGGAGAAACAGGGCCAATACTATGGGGATTTTCTAGGAAACTGAGGGTGTGATATGCAGAGGCTCTGACCTTTTAAATGGCCCAGGCCAGGCTGCGGGAAGGAGACTTGCAGAGGTACCTGGTTTGGCTGCCACTCTCTAGGTGGCAAGGGAAGGAAGACACAGCAGCAAAGACATCAGAGGGGCCTGCCCCAGCCGGAGCCCCTTCCCCTGCCATGGGGAGCAAGATCACCAAGGGCCACTTTTAGAACAGCATGCTGCAGAGAAGCCCAGGAGGCTGCAGGCAGTAGGTTAGTCCCCACACACCCAGCTGCACTTAGCAGCTTCAGGGATGGTAACATCTGGGATTTCAGGGCTCCCAGTAGGACTATGAGGGCTTCCTTATCTAGGCAGATGGCAGTTTTGTGCCACGACTTTTTCCCAACAACTCCCCATGAAGCACTAAGTCCTCCCTCCCACACTCCACAACAAAGATAACCCTATGGCCCCATGCCTCCCTCTTCTAGGTGCCCTGCCCAACAATTCAATGCCAGTCACATATGCACAGATTCCAACCACCTCTCTTGTGACTAGGGATGTTCCTCTCAAAACACATACATCCTAAAACAAGGACACTCGTCCTCCTCACCACCACACACACACACACACACACACACACACACACACACACACACACTCCTGAGTGCCAAGCCACTGCCAGGAGGGGTGGGGTAGGCATTGTGCCAGGAAAGCCACTCCCTGAAGGAAGCATCTTGTGGTGCCGGACTGGTAGGAAGGCTGTGCCAGGGAGGCCCCAGACTCTGCCAACCGGTACCTAAGAGTGGGGGAGGGAGTGGCTAACCAAAGACAAAATAATTTCCTGTTGCCAAAATGTACTTAGATGGTAGGACTATCTATGAAATCCCTGCACATAGACTCCCATGTAACCAGAAGGGAATAACCGTTTCATCCTCTGGTCCCTAAAGAGAAAGAAACTGAAGAGGGAAGAAACTAGAGATGGCAGCATCCTGAGTGTGAAGCTGACCCAGCAGAGCCCAGGAACCTCGGATGCCAGTCCTCTCACTTGACTCCCACACTGCTCAGCCTCCTCCCCTTGCCAGATGCCAGCATACTGCATGCTCACCTGTACCCATACAGAAGAGCTAAGTGACAGCAAAGCAGTGTTTCTTCCCATTTTCCCAAAACTGTCTCTGTCTCTCTCTGCCCCCTGCAATCCCAGAGGAAGATGGTGCCAACTGGCCCTGGCCTCTCCCAGTGATCCAGTCTCCCCCAGGATACTACAGACTCTGGAAGGCAGTGGGGAAGGGAAGAGATCAGGGGATAACAACAACTTGTATTTATATATAAGTGCTTGAAGGCTTTCCTCATCCTCACTCTGTGAAGTAGGCAGTGCAAGTGTCACCCTCAGTTTACAGGGGAGGAAACTGGAGCCCAGAGAACTTAAGGGACTTGCCCAAGATCCCCCAGCTAATCAATCAGTGCCAGAACCAGGACTTGAACCCAAATCCAGGGCATTTTTGTTCCCCTCGCTCTCTTGCACTGGAGCAGCTGGAAGACTCCAACAAACACAAAGAAAGGAAACCAAATCCAGGAGAAACTATGGCTTACAGGCCCCTCCCACCCCTCACCCGAATGTCTGCCAAGAAGAAACTGAGGTCCAGAAGCACCTCTCCCCAAGGTCAGATATGAAGTCCGAGGCAGGCATCGGAGCCACGAGCCTCGGCTACCTTCCCAGAACAAGAAGCCAACTGGACAAGCCATGGAGCTTACCTGCCACAGGGATGCTGTGGAGAGGAGTCCGAGACAGGATTTCCAAGGACTGCTCCCGGCCCGACATCCCATCTGAAGAGAAACAGGATTCCGTCTCATATATGGTCTGCAGCATCTTGACCAGCCCCTGGGCCTTGGGCATCAGCAGCATGCCAAGGCTGTGGGAAGGGGGAAGCAGTGGGCCAAAACACGGGCCAAACTAAGGCCCTCACTGCTCCACGGCTCCCGTGGTCCTCCAGCTCCTTTACCACATCCAGCAGAAGTCAGGAGGCTCCAGATCCTGTCAGCCTAACTCAAAACTAGCAATCGACCCTATCTAGCCCTTTTTCAGACTCTGGGAATGGATCTGGGAGAGAGAAAGGCAGGGAAAGTCAGTCACTCCCAAGCCTGGAGAACAGGAATATCACAGGCTGGAGAGCCAAGAGCTCCGGGGCAAGGAGGGGAGCTCAGGGGCCGGGATTTCTGCATGCCCAGTCCCTGGGTGACAGCTCTGGGCCCGGCTCCCCCGCTCCTTCCCAAATGAGCCGGCAGCTGGCAGAAGACTGAAATAGCAATGGGGGGAGGGCCCAAGCTATAAATAGGTGGAGCATGCTCAGGGAGCCTCAGGCCGGCTGCCAGGAGCCTGGGCCTGGCGGAGGCCCCAAGGGGGGGAGGGGGAAGGGAGGCGTTCCACTCTGGGAGGAAGCACCAAATGGGGGAGGGGGGAGGGCCTAGTGCCGAAGGCTAAGACCACAAAGAGCTCAGCTCGGCTGGGAGGGTGGGCTGGAGATGGGGAAAGGAACAGGAAGAAGGGATCCTGTGTGCAGTGTGTGTCTGCAAGTCTGGCTCCCTGTCTGGCTCTCCAGGTGGGAGTGACGCTGAAGACAATGAAGCCAGACTTGATCCTCTACCACGTTTCCTTCACCCTACCCCGCCCCCAAGATGGAACAGGTAAGGAAACTGAAAAGGCCTGGAGAAAGGGCAGCAGGTAGGGCCTGGCCAGCCCAGCTCAGGAATACGAGGCTTCCCCTGGAGGCTGCAGGGAACATCTGCAACAACTGCTCCAGTTTCCAACAACTGGGAGACTGACTGGGTTAGATCTGTTTGGTTTTCATTGCCCTTCAGGGCTCAGTGGCTCCTCCTCCCCACCCCAAGCCACTGGAGAAGGAAGGGGGAAGAGAAGAGGGCTGAGGGGAAGCGAAGGAGGATGGGGTCATCTTCCCCAGCTCCTCACAGGGTCCTCTTCTGCAACCCTACCCCAGCACCATCGCCCCAACTCATCCTAAGGTCTTTGTCCCAAGGAAGGCACTCAACTTGGCAGCTTCACATTCCCTGAGAGCAGGGGCCTACACACATGCTTTAGTGCTTCTAGCAACAGTCCCAGAAAAAGACAAAAATCATCAGCCATTCCCTCGTCTCCAAGAAAGGACCCAGATGATGTAGCCAGGATCCTTTGGTTTGATCCCTTGATGTGCCTGGCAGCAGAGGGCTCAGTTTCCCCTCCCAGAACATAGACAAGAGGTTCCCAGGCAGAGAGCCCACTGCCCTAGCTTGGGGCACCAGCCAGGTCCAGCAGGGCAAAAATCAGGCAGAGCAGAGTCTACTATTCTGCTGTGACAGTCATAGATAGATGTCATATAGCTGGCCAGATGTTGAGATGGCAGGGCCCGAGGCATGGTCAGGAATAGTGCCTGTCAACCCAACCCTTCCCCTCAATTTGTGCCTTCCAATGTGCCCGGCCGCTCTGTCCCCCTGACCTCGATGAGGCCTTTTAATAGCCAGATTATTTCTGGGCTGCCCCCTCCCCCTGCCTGATGTCACTGCTGCTATTTTAAGCCCCCTCCCCCCTTGGGCACAAGGCCAATGACACCCGTCCTCCCTGCTGGACAGAATGACCTCATGCTCATGTCAAGGGCCAGGAGGGAGAACTGGACAACCAAGGCCAAGGAGAAATCCCCAGGGCCCACCTGCTCTGTACTACCTATAAATCCCTGCTCCAGAATCCACCATCTGGAAATTTGAAGGCACCTGACATTAGGATAGAGCTGGGACAGAGGATGGAGAAAGAGGCTCAAGAGAGGAAACTAACACGTGATATGAGATAGAAGTCAATTTCCCTGGTCTCCTGAGGAGTTGGAGACTGGTTCTGCTCCTTGGCTTTTGCCGATTTAGGAAAAGAGATGTCTAAGGTCTCTCTTGACAGGGAAGAGGCAGCAAAGGAAAAGGGAAAAGATACCAAGCATTCAATTTTCATCACCCATTTTCCACGTCCTCCCTTCAAGGTTTATCCTAATATAATATCCCTCACTGTATGGACAAGAGGGAGGGCAGCATAATGTCCCCCTATATGAGGAACACAGAAGAAAGAAGAGTTAACTATAGGTCACTAAGCAAGACCTAAATAAAAAAGTCCTGCCTCCCAACCCAGGACTCCACCCACCCAAGCTAGGAACAACCAGAAGAGCCGGCTATCCCCTGCCCTGCTTTGGGAGCAAGGAAGAGCTGGGTGCTGCATGCCAAGGGAATTTCCAAGTGGGAATCTCTACTAATTCAGGGGAGTGGGGAGGAGGAGAGTTGGATGAATTTCCACATCTCAAAAGGTATGCCAAGTCACCCAGTTCTCATCCCCCTATCCCACTCCAACCTTGTCCAGCTTACTATCAAGAGTAAGAGAAGGGGGGGCAGCTAGGTGGCGCAGTGGATAAAAAGCACCAGCCCTGGATTCAGGAGTACCTGAGTTCAAATCTGGCCTCAGACACTTGACACTTACTAGCTGTGTGACCCTGGGCAAGTCACTTAACCCCCAATTGCTCTGCAAAAAAAAAAAAAAAAAGAAAAAGAAAAGAAAAGAAAAAAAGAGTAAGAGAAGGGGCAGCTAGGTGGCACAGTGGATAAGAGCACCAGCCCTGGAGTCAGGAGTACCTGAGTTCAAATCCGGCCTCAGACACTTAACACTTACTAGCTGTGTGACCCTGGGCAAGTCACTTAACCCCAATTGCCTCACTAAAAAAAAAAAAAAGAGTAAGAATACTCCCACTTTGAGAAGGGAAACACTGCTCTAGCAGTAGCCACTGGTCTTCTCACAAGCACATGGCCACTAAATAAAGAAGTGGGACCCAGAGGCCTGGGGCTAGCACCCTGATGCTCCCTATTTCAGGGGAAGGTGGATCCTACTTAAGCCAAGTACAGTTCTCTGGATCCTTGAGTTGGGACAACCCGGAGGAGGTCATTCTCCTTCCACCTGCTTTCAGGGGGCCCATCTAACCCAATTCAGACATTTGAGTGGACAAAGCTCTCTTTTTCAGACATCTCCAAGGAAAGCTGGAAGTTCTTGATGTCTAATTTCACCCCTTCACTTGTCCATGTGGTGTTTTCTCTTTCTTGCCATATAAGTCTTCCTACCTCCCACTCAAGAAGCTGCCCACGCTGGCTCCACCCTCCCAGACAAAAACAACTTTGCTCTAGTCCCCCTCATCTGAGGTTCTGGCACCATCAGCCCCTCCACTTTGGAATGTAGAGTGGAACAATCTACAGCCTAGCTCTCCAAGGAATTTTAGTTTTCAAATTCCTGGGGTGAAACATTGCAGGGGAAGAGGGGGGAAAGGGAGAATGGGACTAAGGAAGGGGTAAGAACACCAATATGCAATATATCCTAAACCTCAAAGGCAAGTAATCAAACCACAATTGTGTTTCACAAAAAAGGTCAGAACTCTCACACTCACTAACTCTCTCTCTCTCTCCCCACCCTCCTGCCCCGCCCCCCTCCAGGCAGGGAAGCCTAGGAGATTTTGGCTCTTCCTTTACAGTCCCTGAGGTAGTCAACATCCTACCCTCACTACATCATCTACCTTTCACCAGCATCATGCCCAGTACCTAGGCTTAAGATTCTTATGTGATGTTAAATCCAAGGAAAAATAAAGAGATCTGAAAGCTCAGTCTATTCCAAAGAAGCTAATAATTGAAGAGGCACCACACACGCTCACACAACCCACTCACGAGCACATACACCTGCACACAAAGGCCATAGTGGTCTTAGAGCCTTTGGGTAGAAAGTTCTCCAATAGTGTAGAAGTTAGAGAAGGGAAAGGAAGACTGAGGCATATTCTCATCTGCTGTGAACATAGGAAGATGCTGGTGTTTAGCAGCCAACATGAGGAGCCCAGGTTCGCAGACCCCTGCTCAACCACAATGCCCAGCCACTTTCTGCTTCTGCCATGCAGCTGGCTTCCTTTTCCAGGAGAGGCATCGAGGCCTAATAAGCAGAGCCTGAGGTAGGGAAGCCAGACTCTCAGGTTCTCTACTCTACCCTACCTTCATGCCCCAGTTTCTCTTGCTGTCCAAAAGAGAAGAGAGGAATGCTCTTCCATCCCTGACTCTTGGGAGGAGGAAGGAGAGAAAGTGTGCAGTGCTCAAGGAGCTTGAGTAGAGAGGCCTCCTGCATAAACACAAGGTGTTGCTGTGATGCCTGTCTCCCGCCTCCACAGGGGACAGAGAGCCCTGTCCACCTCCTTCCCCCAAGTTCCCAGTTCTAGGGCTGACTCACACTACAAAGGCCTGGCTCCTGTCCTCTCTGGGCAGTGCTAGAGGGAAAAGGGCAGAAGCTGGAACCAGCCTGAGGTCAGGATTCAGTTCCACTGACCCTGAGTTCCTCAACTCTGCTAATCAAAACCCATAAGGCAGGGGATCAGGTACTGACCCTTAAGAATCTCCGCTTCAATAACAAGCTGAAATCCTCAAAGGAGAGCTAAATCCTGGAGCCCTGGCTGCCCGAGGCAGAGATGTACTCCCAAAGGGAGGGGGGGCTCCTGAAAGAAGCACATATGGCTTTATTTGCTGCCTCTCAGCCAGGCCCAGAAAACAGGGCAATTAGGGGAATGGAGTTGAGACCCTGGTTTTCCTGGAGCCCAAAGGTTAAAAGATTATTTTCAAATGCTCTAGGGGAGGCAACCAAAACAGAAAACTTAGGAGTCCATCCCACTCTAAGTACAATAAAGGTCTACCTCTTATAAAGGTCATATACTCCTTGAGGCAGGGGTCAAATCATAGCTTGCTCTTTTAACAGCCCATCCCCCCATTCCTCTCCCCTTCCAAATGCTTGGCACAATTAAGGTCACCTCTGAGTCTCAAAGCTCAACTCGAATTCCACCTCCTCATGAGGCCTATCTGGATAGCTACTGCCCCATACCCTCTCAACTACCAGCACCTCCTCCTCAAAAATGGCTTGGATTTTATTTTGTCTGTGGACATGTTCACTCCCTTGATAGAATGTAAGCTTCTAGAGGGCAGGAGCTGTTTCATTTTGTCTTTGTATCCTCAGTGCCTGATAAAAAGCAGACAATGAATACCTGTTGATGGCTTGACTATTCCACCAATCGGCTCCTGAAAGAGATCCCAAAAGGAAAACCTCCAGGAATATTATAGCCAATTCCAGAGTTCACAGGTCAAGGAGAAAACATTGCAAGCAGCTAGAAAAAAGGAATTCAAATACTGTGGAGCTCCAATAAGGATAATACAAGATCTAGCAGCATCTACATTAAAGGACCAGAGGGCATGGAATATGATACTCCAAAAGGCAAAGGAACTAGGAATACAGCCAAGAATCACCTACCCAGCAAAACTGAGTCTAATCTTTCAGAGGAAAAAATGGGACTTCAATGAAAAAGAGGACTTTCGGGCATTTGTGACTGCTTGACTACTCTTCAGGAAACCCTACACACTGCGGACATTTAGTATCTAGCATCTTTATTTTATTTTATTTTATTTTTTTTTTAGTGAGGCAATTGGGGTTAAGTGACTTGCCCAGGGTCACACAGCTAGTAAGTGTTAAGTGTCTGAGACTGAGTACTCCTGACTCCAGGGCTGGTGCTCTATCCACTGCGCCATCTAGCTGCCCCATAGTATCTAGCACCTTTAGCACATGGGAAATGTTTTAATAAATGCCTGTTTACTTATTTGTTTGTTTAATAAACTGCTCCATTTGGGGGCAGATAGAAAAAGAGGTACTGAGAAAACTAAAGCAACTGAGTGATCTCATTTTATTTCTATGCAATCATAGAAGCACAGAATGCCAGTCTTGGAAGGGACCTTAAAGATCCCCTAGCCCACTCTTCTTATTTCATAGATGAGGAAACTGAGACTTGGAATTCCCTGACAAGTCAGAGAGTGGGTATTAACAGCTTATCCACAAAATGCCAGAGGAGGCTCTGGTAAGAGTGGACCTCGAGGTTTCCACAAAAGGCAGAAGTGCTGGGTCCTTCTCTGCAGGGCCAGAGCAATTAATCATAGCCACAATGCCAATGCTGTCCAGGAACCAAAAAGAAACTTTCACCCAAGCAAAGCCTCTGGTGGGAGTTATAGGGAGATATGAGTAAGGCTTTTTGACCAATGGGGAGGACTCTCACAGATACCACCTTAAATCTGACAGTTCCCACACTGGCATTCCCCTTCCCTAGCAAGAGATCAGGTCTTCATCAAATCCAGAGAAAACAATGGATCTTCTCTACCCCTTCCCAGGAGGGGAGGAAGTAAAAGGCCAGATAACTGGAACCCCCAGCTGATTCCATCAACCCCACCCCCCTTCAGGGAGTTCAGTTTTGGTAGAAAGAAAGCCAAGACAGGGTAGCTAGGTGGTGCAGTGGATAAAGCACTGGCCTTGGATTCAGGAGGACCTGAGTTCAAATCTGGCCTCAGACACTTGACACTTAACTAGCTGTGTGACCCTAGGCAAGCCACTTAACCTTCACCGCCCCACCAAAAAGAAAGAAAGAAAGAAAGCCAAAAGGCTGTCAGAAAGTGTTAGACATAGAGGAGTTCCATCCCTCATCAGGAAATACAACTACCACCCCTGAGCCTACAACCTCCTTATGCTGGAGTCAGTGCTCAGGGACTAAGACCCTCACATGCCCAGAAGAGGAAGGCAGGCATCACTCCTCCCTCTGCTCCCAATGACTCTACTGCATCCTACCATAAGCAGCCTCCCACCACATCCATCATCTCATGGCATAGTTCTGTAATAAGCTGAGGGAATTCCACCAGCATGCTGCCATTTTCCCAGAGCACCTTCCTGCCAGCTGACTCAAATAGGTGTCTTCACCTCCCATTTCTTAGACTAAATTGGAACTATGAAACCAGGGGAAGGAGGAGGAAAAAGATTGCTGGGTTCATTCCTAAACCTGTCTCTGCAAAACCATAAGCAAGAGACTTCACATCTAGGCCTGGCACACAGGAAATGGAATTCCCATTCTCTACAGGGAAAAGGAAGTAAGAGAAACAAGGGAGAAGTTGAGCAAGATTCTCATAAGCTTTCGAGTTCTACAGAAGGCACAAGGGACAGCCAAGGAATGACTGCAGTTATTACTCTGACCACAGTGAAACATAACCCTTCTGAGAAACTTCTAGGGGACCAGCCCAGACCACATGGCTACACACCCACAAACATGCACACAGACCCAAGGATACATGCAGACACACCCAGGTTCCCACAGGTGAAAGCAGCCAAGCCATGGTGATCTGGGGTGGGGGCAGGGAGTACCAGGAAACCTCAGTCACACAGACCCCAGATCAGGAATCTAACATCTCCAGGAGGCTGGAGTAGGGGAGTAATTGTGGTAAGGAGGGAGGAGGAGCATAGTAGTGGTTAGTGTCCACTAGATTCTCCAGATCTGTCCAGGACTCTGGCTAGGCTCTGTAGCTGGTAGGATGCGACTACTCTACACACACACACACACACACACACACACACACATACACACACACACACACACACACACACACACACATACACACACACACAGTACAAGACTGGAGGTAGAGACTAGTAACCCTCTGTTGGACAGGGATTAGACTAATTTATTGGCAGTTCCATAAGACCTGATCATAAAGATGGTCAAATTAATGATTCAGTCAAATTCTTATGTTCCCCTTCCTCCACATTTTCTACCCTATCATTCCTCTACCCAACCCAAACCCCAGTCACCCTGTGGCTCCAAGGCCATGAAAGTTGCTCAGCTTGGCTCAGAAATCACTCTACCCCATAAGAGCACAATAAACCTAAGGGCCCCACCCCCACCCCCAACCATCCTACAAGGAATACAGCCTCTTACCAGACTCATTAGGAGAGTTCATGCCGGCTCTAAGCCCCGTGGGAAGCTGGCACTAGGGGCTGGTGGCTGGGGCAAGGGGGGGGAGGGATGGGGAGCTGTAGAAGTGTCAAAAGAGATGGACAGACGGAGCCCAGGACTTCTACAACTCTACCGCCCGTCCGCAGCCATCCTTCAAGGTGAAGCAGTCAGGCACTCAGAGTAGCATCCCTGGGGGAAGAGATGAAGGTGGGGTTAGCCAACCCTCCACCCACTTAACAGACTCATAGAATGTTAGGTCTGAAAAGGACCCGAGAAATTAGCTCAACTTCCTCATTGTCAGATGAGGAAACTGAGGCACAGAGAGGGGAAGTGACTTACCCCAAATCCCAAAGCCAGCTAGTGGCAGATCAGGGTCTAGAACTCAGCTTTGACCCCATGCTGTGCTATATCCTAAAAGCACAAGAGCCAAAGCTGCCATCAGGGTCACCCCTAAACAAATTCCATTGTAGGTAACAATCTTTCATTTTGGGGAAGAAGAGAGAATGAGGAGACAAGACCAAAAGGGTACCCAGATCAGCAGCTGGCCATGAATAAATGACTGTTAAGCACAGGTCTCAGGTCCAATCCCACCTTCTGAAGGAGGCCCTTTTGGGCCCCCCCACTTGTTGGTGCCTTCCACTCTGGAAGTCCCACTCGTCTACCTGCTATCTTCCATATACCTTTACAGGTTGTCTCTATGTAGCTAGTGCAATGCTTGGCAGACAGTGAGTGATTAATGCTTGTTGACTGACCAAGGAATCCCATTCTGCCTTGAGCAGGGTTTCCATGTGGAGGCTGACTTTCTGGCAAACACTGGTCAGGGATTAAAGGACAGAGACCCTGGCCCAGCTCACCTGAAGAAAGCTCCATCAGGACATACAGGCAGAGAACAACTTTTCTGCCCCACACTTTCCAACCCCAGCCTTTCTACTAGGTAACTATGTGGCCTGGAGCCAATCGTTTCCCCATCCGTCAATTTCTTTGTTGGCCTAGACAGACCCTAGGGATCTTTCTATGATAGAAACATTCTATGCTGAGCCCAATGACAGGTACATAGCTTTAGCTACATACACAAGTATATAAGCATAACATGTCCTTGCCATGACTTCCTGAAGCCAAAACAGGCTGAAGGCAAGAAGGGGACCATTTTCTCAATTAAGACACATGTTGCTACCATGATTGACAAGCTATAGTCATAATACTATGAGTTTTCTGTTACCTAGAATCTGGTTCTCTACTGATTTGGCTAGTTCTTAGCTCCCCAACACTGACCACCCAACCCATCCCAGACCTGGTTATACTCCTCCTCCACAACAAAACAGATGCTCTGACACCAGGGAAACCAAGGCAGTGAGAAGCAATGAGATCAGGCTAAGTCATGCCACAGGAAAAGTTGCAGAGATAATACAGGAATTTAAGCTCCAACCTCATTCATCAAACCTAAGCAAGGAAATTCACTCCATTCCTTAGATAACCCTTACCTCTTAGTGTTATTTTAAAGTAAAATGTATTGATTTCTTTTCAAGGAGTACCTAGGGTGAAAAATATCTGAAGAAAGTGGAAGCACCAAGGAAGGCTAGGAAAAGAGCTGGAGGCACGGGACAGAGATACCCCGAATGTACACAGAGAAGCTAAGACTGCAGGCACAAGGATCTCAGACCCAGCCTGCTCTACACTCACCCTTTTCATTCCCTTAGGCATTTCAGGTCCTTAAGGCTAAAGGAAAAATAACACTGAATCTAGGAAAGGGATAATGAGGGAAAGGCGTGGAGGAAGGCATCAAACTGCCATTAGAATGAGTGGGGAAAGGAGATAAAGGCCTAAGCAAGCGTTGGGGAAGAGCCCAGGAATGCTGCAGGTGGGGCTGGTGGGGCACTGGCAGAGGCCTGTGTGGGAAGGTAGCACAGCCTATGCCCACATGGGGACTGGCGTCCTGTCCTGCTCACACCCTTTCCCGTGGGCTGAGGAACATAAGTTCAGAAATTCCCACGATCCTCAGCCACTTGAATGTATCAGGCTCCCTCTCAATTAAAAGGACCTCCAAAGACCATGAAGATAGGAAGACAAGAGATACTAAAGGTTCAGTGCTACCATAAACTATGTATGGACCCATTCCCATTCCTGCCCCCCAATACTTCAAAGCACAATTCCTCATCCACTGGGGGCACACAGCTGTCATCCCATCAATGAACTTAAGCCTTGGTGAGCAATTGTTCTCTCTCACTCCCCTCCCCTGGAGTTCAACCTGAGCCATGATGGATGGATTCCCTTGGGGTTAGTAAGGGCAGCCCATCACTGGCTAATTTTGCCCCCAAGCCAACACTAAAATCACCCCCCTATCCTATGGCAGGGTGTGCTTACGAGACTAAATACCCATTTTGTATATTTTCCAGTGTCCCTCAGCTTTGCAGAAATAAGTAAAGTATCTTAGCCTTTCTTTACCTGTTTGCTGCTGCTTTGTTTGAGGCAATGTTATAAAGCACAAAGAACCCTGAACTTTTGAGTCCAAATCTGGATCCAAGGCCTGACTCTGCCACTTACTAGGTCCATGACCCTGGGCCATCGCCTCTCTATTCCTCAGTTTCCTCATCTGTAAAATCAGGACTGTGTTTACACTACAGATCTCATGGGGTTGTTATGAGAAAAACACTTTGTAACCTTGTAAAGCACTATATAAACTACTGTTACTACTTTACCAACAAATGGTAAAGTATTGACCACTCCCACACACAGCACTTTAGCACTCAATAGCAAGTCTCCATAATGAATAAGGGCCACTGGCCAGAGCCTCACTTGGGAAACACAGCAGTTTTCATGGCTGAATCAAGTGGAGATTCCTGTCTAGGGTGAGGCAAGAAAGGATAGGAAGAAGGCTGCCTGATGGTTAGGACCTGTGCTAGTTTCAAAGCCCTTCTGAGGGAAAACTATGCCAATCTTTGCTGGAAAGGGAGAAGGCAAGACCAGCAGCCAGGCTACACCTTCAGAGTAGCCAACCGGTTGGAACCCAACATTCAGACACCAAACCAGATGGGGAGAGACTCTTCCTGAGTCTTAAGTCAATGGATGTACAGAATCCCAGAGTCCCACCTCTCACTAGCACTCTAGCCTAAGAATATACATATTCCCTGATATAACCTCAGCTCTAAGCTCCACCAACACATGGGCATCAGAGGGGATAGTTCATCAATAGAGATTCAAGTTGTTGGGCAGGCCTGGAAGGGATGAGGGGGATCCCTGAATAAACGCCCAACTCATACAATGACAACTCCAGGAGAAGATAGGAAGAGGAAACCAGAAAAATGAAAACAGCAGCTTCTACAAATAAGAAACCAATGACTCTGGGGCAGCTAGGTGGTACAGTGGATAGAGCACCAGCCCTGGATTCAGGAGGACTTGAGTTCAAATGCAGCCTCAGATGCTTGACACTTACTAGCTGTGTGACCCTGGGCAAGTCACTTAACCCCCATTGCCTCACCCAAAAGAGAAAGAAACCAATGACTCTGAATGCAAATCTAGCCCTATAGTGATTTCCTCCCCCTTAAACAATAAACCCTGGATTTCAGAGGAGGCAGACTTTCCAAAGAAAGTCCCTAGAGCCCTAAATCTATCACCTTGGTCTCCATCACTAGACCTGCTATCCAGCACCAGGCTGCACAGGTTCCCCTTCCTTTCCCCTCCCTATCCCTCCAAGCTATCAGCTAAGGACTCTGCCCTTGGAAGATTTCAAAGTACTTGGGGGGAGGAGGCTGTCATTCACAGCAGGGAAAGAGATTCAAAAGATAATCAATCACCTGGGTCCCACACAGGAGGGCACTGAGAAGGCTACAGCTAGACTCAAGATGCTCCTCTGCCCACTCCCCCACACTCAGGAACCTCAACATCACCCTCGAAAGGCCATAATGGCAAATGTCCTGATTACAGGGGCACCTGTGGAACTCTCCTGCCCTATGCCAACAGTAGACTCCCTTCTTGTCCCTCCACTTGCCCTGTAACCGGGGATCGATCACCAACAGAGATAGTTAGAACTGATATGGCATAATTCCTCCTCATCTTGGGGCTGGGGGGTGGGGGTAATGGCACACAGGAAAAGAGAAAAGAAGGCACCAGGCTGACAAGTTCATTTTTGCAACAAGCCCATTTCTGTTTGTCTGCTGAAATGCAGATCCAGGCATCTGCATGGGCCAGATGGAGGAGGCTGCTATTTCTAGAAAAAAAAAAGGGGGGGGGTGTTAAGGGAGGGGGAAGGAGGAGGGACTAAGGCTGGATTCTTCTGCCCTGAAATTGCTTGGAAAATACCCTCTCTTCCTCACCTTTCCTAGTGCCCCTAGAGATGCACAATAAAATAACAATAAGGACCAATCTGTGGGGGGAGGAATTGAAAAAGCATCAAAAGTTGAATTAATCAAAGTCAGCTACAACAGGCAGCCAGCCTAGGCTTTAGTGAATGACTTGTGAGCAAGAAACATGGCTCCCAAACTGTCAGGAATCGCCCACCCCCAGTCCTTGCCATCTCTGTTTCTGTCTCTTCCCTCTCCCCCCCCCCCCAGCCCTCAGCAAGGAGTGTATCCTCTACCAAGCTGGCTGCTCCCATTGCAGTGTTCCAGACATCCCGCCTCAAAAGGATGTGAGTAGGAAGAATTCATTATTAAAGAGCAGCTGGTACTTCAGGACTGAGCCCCCTCCCCCACATACACATGAATTACCCTCACCCCATCCTCCCTCCCCATTTTCTAAATGCACAACTAACAAATCCCCCATTGGGCAGGAAAAGCAAACCTTTGTCTCAGCAATAACACAGCTCATGGTACCTTCCCTCTTTCCCTCTTCCCCTACCAAGACTACCAAAAAGGTGACCCAGTGACTGGGGCATACTAGGAGGCAAGGACCTAAGTAAGGAGAGATCTTTTTGGAGCTTCTTCCCACTCCCACTTGAGTGTATCCTTTTTCCCTAAGGGGAGGTGTCCCACCAGATATGGGCTTCCTTGTTCTCTGTGATGATTCAACTCATGACAGGGAGAAGAGGTGAGCCCCCCCACCCATTCAAAGGTACCTTCCCATCTCCCCAAGCTGGTTCAGCAGCTGAAGCACACAGACAAACCAAACCAGTTCCATGGGAAAAGTGGGTGCAATGAATGAAAAGACAGGATGAGCTTCCCCCCAACACACACAAAGCTATGTGCATTTGGGGAAACAGAGGGGGAGAGGTGGGAATGGATGCTGAACAGATTCAAACTACCTGAACCATTTCTAACAGGGGAATGGAGAGCCACTGCCCCTAATAACCCCCTTCTCAATTCCACCCTTTTGGCCTCTTACCAAGCACACCAATATGCCCCACCTCAATGGATTTCCCTGCTAGCCTGTGCTCAAGGTGCCCAGGCTGACAGGGTCCCCCAAGAATGCCATCCTCTTATCTCTCACATTGTACAGAGGCCTCCTATCCCCCACCTGCACATAAGGAAGGCAAGGGCCTTCTTTCTGACAAAGATCCCAGTGTCTCTTATTCCAGGGTCACAAGCTGGATTCTGCCCTCCTCCATCATACCTATTTACCCCTATGGCCTCCCAGAATGCTCCAGAGCAAATTCTGGATCCCCAGAAGCAAGGTGGGCATCTGAAGGGGAAAGGGATAACCCCTAAAGTAGCCCCAGAGCCTGATACTCTTCCCCTTAAAGAGATACTATTAACCACCTCCCTTCAGAAAGTGGAATCACTTAAGTCACAGTTGCCTTCTCCTCCCAACAAAGCTCTCCAAGCCCACCTCCTCTCACTCCCCACCCCAGGGACTATATACTAGCTACTCTCTACTGGTTGAGTTAGTTGTGCCTTTGGGGAGGAAAGTTGTCCGTCTCCCCCCAACTCTAGACAATGCAGGAACTTCCGACCTGTGAGGCTAATAGGCAACCCATTCTCTGGGTTCGTGATAGAGGATAGAGTCAAGTACCAAGGGGAATATGGGGATTGAAGCTACCCAATCCAGAACGGGGAGTGGGGGTGTCTACATTTCATCCCAGCTCCCTGAAGTGGTAGGATGGGAAGTGCGAATGGAGACTGTAACTTTCCCCAAGTTGGAGAAGGGGAAGGGGGGACCCACTGGGGACAATCAGTCAATAAATACTTACTAAGCACCTACTATGTACCAGGCCCTGGGCAAAGAACTGGGGATACCGAAAAGGGGGGGGCAAAAAAAACAGTCCCTACTCCCAAGGAGTTCCCAGTCTAATGGACAGGGGCAGAAATTAGGCTAGGCTCCCCATGCACAAGCTAGGGAGCACAGAACTGAGACTGTCTTTAGTTGTTGAGGTTAGGTTCCAGGGACGGCAATATCTCTTCTTCCTCCCCCCATAGGCTATCAAGAAAGGTCTGCCCCGCTTGGGAAGGGGGAGAGTGCAGGGCAGGAGGAAAGGATGCTGTAAGGTACTTGCTCCAGCTGACTACAAGGCGGGGAGGGTCTTCGCAAATCAGCCAGCCGGTCAGGCAGCCTCCCCTTGGAGTACTGGTTACGTGTGTGTGTGTGTGTGTGTGTGTGTGTGTGTGTGTGTGTGTGTGTGTGTGTGTGTGTGTGTGTGTGTGTGTGTGTGTGTGTGTGTGTGTGTGTGTGTGTGTGTGTGTGTGTGTGTGTGTGTGTGTCTGGGGGGGGGGGGTCCTCTCCCTTACCTGCAGGGGCGGCGGCTGCGGAAGGGCGGGGCGAGGCGCGCGCCCAAGAGGAGCTCTCCTCCCCTCCTGGTCCTCCCTTTCCCACCCCTCCCTCTTTTCCTCCCCCTAGGGTCGGGCTCGCGCCGGGGGCTCGCGGGCTCGCGGGCAGGCGGCCCCGCGCCGGCAGGAGGGACGGGAGGGGCCGAGCGCCAGGGGGGGGAAGCAGGGGAAAGAACGGGAAGAGAAGGGAAGGGAACGGGGGCCGGGCAGGGGAGGGAGCGAGGGCTGAGCGTGTCTCGCGCCCGGGAAGCGGGGGGGGGGGCAAAAGGGGGGGAAAATCGCCTAGTTCCCCCAGGTCGTGGAGAGGGGCAGGGGAGGGGGCGCGCTCACCCCCAGGGGCAGGAGCTCCGGCTCCTCGGGCGGTGGCAGCAGCGGCGGCGACAGCAGCGGCAGCAGCAGCGACGGCGGCGGCTCCTCCTCGACGGCTCCTCCATCTTTGCGGCGGCTCCTCCGGCTCCGCTCGCCGCCGCCGCCACCAACAACAACATTCGGAGACGTCACTCCCGTCACGTGACCTGGCCCCGAGCTAAAAATAGACCCGCTCTCCTTTCCACCCTCCATTCCCCCCTCCCCTTCGCCGTCGGGCGGGGCCTGGGGCGCCACCGGGACAGCTTCTTAAAGGTCCAGAAGCCCACGGTCCTGCGTAGGCAACAAGGCGGGGTTGGGGGGGGGGGGAGAGGAGTGAGCTCTTAAAGGACTAGGCCCAGAGGTCGAGGGCGGGACTCACGGGCCTGCCTTTGAGACTCCTCCTTTGGGGTACAATCAGACTTTAGAGGGTGCGTGGTTTTGAATCCCGCCTTTGCTTCTTTCCAAGCTGCATGACCTAAAGCAAGCTACTGAAGTTCTCTGGGCCTCAGTTTCCTCCACTGTCAAATGAGGACATAGGACTAGATCATTGCATTAGTCCTGCACCTCCCCCCACACTCCCTTTTTAAATCACAGAATTGTTGGAGTTGCTCAGAACCCAGATCTGAACCCAAATTTTACTGACTCCCAAGTCCGGACCCCTTTTCTGTCTACTCAGCCCTCTCTGCAAAACCTGCAATCACCCCCTCATGAAGGAAATAGAGTCAAAGGCTATAGCATGAAAGCTTGGAGATTCTGAGGAGCCTCGGCTGTGGGATGGCCACCGAAGTAACTTCCATCCCTTAAATTCTGCCATCCTGTGTGACTTGGGGGGAGGGGGGATCGCCACCCAGTTTTGAATCCTCTATGCATCCGACTAAGCCCTAGCCTTAGCCTGACATTGACCAACAGTCTGAAAGAATCAGCAAAGTCTGCAATCCCTTACATTCCTGACCCTCCCAAAGAAACAAGGCTTTCAGGTTAGCCAGAGTTAAAGTCGAATTTGCCAATCCAAGTTCTCGTTCTCTCTCTCTCTCTCTCTCTCTCTCTCTCTCTCTCTCTCTCTCTCTCTCTCTCTCTCTCTCTCTCTCTCTCTCTCTCTCTCCCAATATTAAAAACGGCTTTTACTCTCTGACACTGTAAGCTTTCTCCCTTTCCACAGAGCACAGGAAAAAAAAAAAGGAAAGGAGTTTAAGATACAAAGAGAAATAAATACTCAGGAAACTACTTCCTAAAGGGAATGGGACATAAAGTCTTTATTATAATAATAATAGCTAGCATTTATATAGCACTTTGAAGTTTCACATCTGTTATCTCATTTGGTCCTCCTGAACAACTCTCTAAGGGAGATAGTATTATCCCCTTTTACAGGTGAGTAAACTAATATATTCCACTTCCTCCATGAAGCCTTCATAGTTCACTTCAGTTATAATGGTCAGTCCATCTGGCCTCTATTGTCTATACTAATGGTTTGGTGATTAACCTTGTAAGACACTAATGTTAAGACCCTGGGCAAGTCACTTAACCTTAGTCAGGCTCAGTTTTCTCACTGTAAAATAATAGCACCTTCCACCCAGGGTTATTGGGAGGATCAAATGAGTCTTGGAAAACCTTAAAATATCATATAAATGCTAGTAATTATGTTATTATTAGCTCTTGTACTGTCTTATGTTTATCTCTGTACATATCATAACAGTCCCTCTCCCCACAACCTCTGGCAAAATGAAAGCCTATTCTATGTCAGAATATCATAGAATCAGAGTTATAGAAGAAGGGGAATCTTACAGATCTAGTTTTACAGATGAAGAAAATGAGGGCCAGAGTAGCTAAGTGACCATCCAAAGCCACAAGGCCTCCCCTCCTCTGACTTTGTACTACAAAAGTCTGCATTTCCAATAAAAACTTCAGTCTCCACATTCTAAGTCAGGGGGATCTTTTTGTTAAATTCAATTTTAGTTTAGTTTCAGTTCTGAATGAAATCCTCCTCTTAAGTCATATCACTCATTGAGAAGTCAAGAAAAACAAAACCCATTACAAATATATATGGTCATGCAAAATAAATTCCCACATTAAGCAAGTCCCCCCCCCAAAAGTAAAAGAAGACAATGTGCTTTATTCTGCAATCTGAGTCCATCAGCTATCTGTGGGTTCCTTTGGAATTCATGTGGTCGGTTGTATTGATCAGGGTTACTGTTTTTGAAACTAGATTATCTTGGGGCAGGTAGGTGGCGCAGTGGATAAAGCACTATCCCTGGATTCAGGAGGACCTGAGTTCAAATCCAGTCTCAGACACTTGATACTTACTAGCTGTGTGACTCTGGGCAAGTCACTTAACCTTCATTGCCCCACAAAAAAAAAGGAAAGTAGATTATCCTTATAATATTGCTATCATTTGCATAGATTGTTATCCTGGTTTTGATCCTTTTACTTTGCATCAGTTCATATAAATCTTTTCAGGTTTTTCATCATTTCTTACAGCACAATAGTATTAAATCATATTTCATTTACCATAACGTTCAACCATTACCCAATTGATAGGCTCCAGTTCTTTGCTGCTACAAAAAAAGATCTTCTACAAATATTTTTGTACACGTCTCCTTTCTCTTTTTCTTTGATTTTTTGGGGGGAGTGGGGCATAGAGGCCTAGTAGCAGAATTGCTAGGTCAAAGGGTATGCACAATTTAATAGCTTTTTGGGCATAGTTCCAAGTTGCTTTTCAGAATGATTGGACTAGTTCACAGCTACTCCAATAGTGTACCTGTTTTGCCACAGTTCCCCCAGCATTTGTTATTTTTCATTTTTGTCACCTTAGACAATCTTATGGGTATGAGGTGGTACCTCAGAGTTATTTTAATTTGCATTTCTCTAATTATTAGTACTTTAGAGCATGTTCTCATATAGCTATTGATAACTTGGATCTTTTCCTTCAAAAACTCTAAGGCACGGGCAGGTAGATGGCGCAGTGGTTAAAGCACCGGCCCTGAATTCAGGAGTACCTGAGTTCAAATTCGACCTCAGACACTTGACACTTACTAGCTGTGTGATCCTGGGCAAGTCACTTAACCCCCATTGCCTGCAAAAAAACAAACAAAAAAAACCTCTAAGGCAAGGGTTTTTCACATTTTGTGTCATAGACTCCTTTGTCAGTCTGATGAAGCTTCTTCTCAGAATGTTTATGGTTTGGTTTGGTTTTTTGAGGGGTGATGAGGGTTAAGTGACTTGCGCAGGGTCACACAGGTGACCCTGTGTCAAGTATCTGAGGCCAGATTTGAACTTAGGCCCTCCTGAATCCAGGGCCCATGCTTTATCCACTGCACCACCTAGCTGCCCCTAGAATAATGTTTTAAATACATAAAATAAAATACATAGGAAACCAATCATATGGAAATAGTCACCAAACTATTTAAGAAACAAGTTTAATGATCCCCAGCTTAAGAACTCCTGCATCTAAAGACAAGACCAACAGATTGAACTTCTTGTTTGGCTGGAGAATTTCTGACCTTGGAAATCAATGGGTGAATTTGGCTTTTTGGTGGATCAGAGACTGCCACAGGAGAATCTGGTATTTAACTTGTGGCTTGCCAGGTATCCTGAACTGTTTGGACTCTGGAAGGAGAGGTAAAGAAGGGGAACAACAGTGACTGACAGTATTTGAAGATTCTATCTGGTGGCCTAAGCCTGGCATAATGAAAATTTTTTTCTGGGCAACATTGGGATGGGGGAGAACAAACAGAGGGGATCATTCAATGATGAACTGTCAGCAAGGATTTATGTCTGTCCCCACCATAGGACCACTACCCAAGATCATCTTTGGGTTAGAAGCAGAAACACATCAGCTCTGGCATTTCACTCCCAGATGCTGTTACTGCTTCTCCTCAACCAGTCTGAAATTTCCCTCTTCAGCTATTTCCCAGCGGTAGGAACCTTCAGGGCAAAATTAGTATAATGGGACAGCACTGGCCTGGAGTAGGGGGATGGGGAAGTCGGTGTCAGAGGATTTGAATTCCAGTCCTGGTTTAAAACCTTGGGAAGTTCCTATCATTCCCTGGGTCTTGGTTTCTTCTCTGAAAAACAAGAAAATTAGACTAGAAACAAGTGTTTTTAACTTTTTTTTGTATGTCATGGACCCCTTTGATGATCTAATGAGGTCTATGGACCTCTTCTCAGAAGAATATTTTTATTGATTTTTTTCATAAAACCAGCTCTTATTTTTACTTAATTCTATTGTTTTCTTACTTTCAATTTTATTAATCTCCCCTTTGATTTTCAGGATTTCTAATTTAGTATTTAATTGGGGATTTTTAATTTGTTCTTTTTCTAGCTTTTTTAGTCCCATGCCCAATTCATTGGTCTCTTTCTCTGTTTTATTCATGTAAGCAGTAAGAGATATGAAATTTCCCCTAAGAACTGCTTTGGCTGCATACCATAAGTTTTGGTATGTTGTCTCATTATTGTCATTCTCTCGGATGAAGTTATTGATTGTTTCCATGATTTGTTGTTTGACCCACTCATTCTTTAGGATGGGATTATTTTGTTTCCAATTAATTTTCGGTCTTTCTGTGGCTCTTTATTACATGTAATTTTCAGAAGAATGTTTTTAAATGTATCAGATAAAATATATTGGATTACAAAAGAGACCAAGGATGTCATTTCCCACCTACCCCCAACCAAGTTTAGAGGTCCACAAACCCCAGGTTAAGAACCCTGGGAATATTTGATCCTTTCTATCTCTATATATCTGAAATTACTAATGACAAACAACAGAGTGGAGCAGGAGCAGGAATCATTACGCAAGTCCTTTACTCACCAATATGCTTGCTTCATCCAAGCTTATCTACCTTACTCACCATCCACATCCCAGAGATGAAAAGGAGGCTGCTTTTCAATTGGGCTTCCAGAAAAGTTTGTGAATTTGTTTAAAAATAAAATCTATTCTGGGTCTGGATATTCAGGATAGCTTTTAAAATTTTATATATATAGGGGGCAGCTAGGTGGCACAGTGGATAAAGCACCAGCCCTGGATTCAGGAGGACCTGAGTTCAAATCCAGTCTCAGACACTTGACACTAGCTGTGTGACCCTGGGCAAGTCACTTAACCCTCATTGCCCTGGGGGGAGAAAAGCAAAATTATATATACATACATATACATTCACGTGTCTGTGTGTATACATGGATATCTGTATATATATATATATATGTATGTATATATATGTATATATGTATATGTGTGTATATACATATACATATTATGCATAATTCATATAAATCAATCAGCAAGTATTCAGTTAGTGCCAACTATCTGCCAGGCACTGTGTTGAGTGTTAGCAAAACAACTACAAGCAATCTCTACACTCCATTCTAATGGAGTAGATAACAAGGACAAATAAAATATATATCCAGCATAAATATATAAAGCAAAGGATAGCCTCAGCAACCCTGTCCCCCAGATCCCAGGTCTCCAAAGAGTAATTGAGTGCCAGTATTGAGTGAAGGCAGAGCAGACCACAAGAAAGCAGTTAACAGAGGCGGCAGAACAGAACAGAACTGCTGGTCACTATTTAGCCCCAGCTCCTAGAAATTAAGAAGCCAGAATTCAGTCACTGACCCTCATGCTTCCTATAGCAGTAATGTCAGCAAGGGTTAGGATCAAGGTCTGGGGTCTTCACTCCAGTAGGTAGCAGTGTGATGCCTTGGAAAGGACACTGGCTCTGGTTTCTTATCTTGACTATGTTTTCTGATCACATACCCCTATCAGTTAAAAAAGAAATGGAACAGGGGGCAGCTAGGTGGCACAGTGGATCAAGTACCAGCCCTGGATTCAGGAGGACCTGAGTTCAAATTGTAAGGGGCTAAAATTCTAGCTAGTCTGTCTAAAATATCTAATGAGTGGTCGCCAATAAATTATAAGCTTTAGCAAGAGTTAGACTTTTAAGCATTTATTAAGGAGAATAAGAATTTGGTAAAGAGAGAGAAAAAGGCCTAGATTCATCTATCTATTAAAGGGAGAGCACATTTCTAGTTCCCTTCTCCACCAGAGTCCTGAATAAAGAGAGCGAGAGCCCCAGCCTCCCCCCCTCTTCCTCCCACAAGCAAATGTCACTTCCTTACGCCAAAGAGCCTTGCCCTCAGACGCCTTCTCCTCATGGTAGAGCTTTGCTACAGTAAGTCTCCAGCAGGTGGCGTCATTCCGATCATTACAAAATCCAGCTTCAGACACTTGACACTAGCTGTGTGACCTTGGGCAAATCATTGCCCAAGCAATGCCCAGCAAAAAACCCAAAACAAACAAACACACAAACAAAAATGGAACATTTCCTTGTATCCCCCCCAGTAAACAGGATGACTCGAGGGTCTTAAGCTTTTAAAGCTTAAAACTTCACTAAGACTTTTTGGGACATGTGTATGTGTATATTTACTTATAAATTATATACATGGGCTATTATATAAGTAATGCACATTGTAAAAATGTACACAAAATAGATATTTTAAAAGGATTAGAAAAGAATGAAATAATGTTTGATCCCAGAATTAGTAAAGTGTCACTGGACTTTATTGAGGAGAGATTGACATGGTCAGCCCTGTGCTTTAGGAGTATCAATTTGTCAGCTTTGAAAAGGATGTATTGGAGTGGGAAGAGATTTAAAGCAGGGAGACCAGTTAGAAAACTATTACAACAGTCCAGGGGAGTGGAGAGAAGGGTTTGGGTACGAAGAGGTATGGAAACAGAATCAACAGCGAGGATGATACTGACATTTGGCACCTGGATGATTGGAAGGATGGGGATGCCCCAGACAGAAACAGGGAAGTTCTGGAAAAAATCTGGGTTTGAGAGGGAAAAGAAAAACATGAGAACCTATCCAGGCCTACTCACTTTGTGCTCATCCAAGCACTCCTTCTGATCCACCAAAAAATGGAAAGGAAGATGTAGGGGTGGGTCAAGGCTCTTACTCATCAGTCACTGCTCATGCTTGCTGGGGGCTGCCTGATGCCTTCACCAAGTGATTGGGGATAGGGGGGATACAGGGGTGGTGGCTGAGATGGATCCTGGGGAATTTTGGTTTTTAGCTGATGCTGCAGGTATCTGATAAAGGTTAGGTTAGAAATGCCCTAAAGGGCCCGGAGCAGAAGGGGAGAGGTTAAGAGTTTGCTTAGCCATTCATTAGAGGCCAATGACAGGAGAAGGTGAAATGTGAAAATCTGGGGAAATAATATCCAAAGATTAGGTGGAGTTGAGTTGAAGACAAACCCTTCAACTAGCTATCATGGGGACGGTGGGATGGGACACATTTTCTTATCCTCGGATTGGTTACCCTTGGAGTCATGCCATGGCCCATTACTGGTTTAAGGACCCCCACTTTGGGGACCACTAACTAAACTAACAGCCTTCTGAGGTTCCTCCAGCTTTAAATTTATGATCATAATGTCAGTTATTATTATTATTATTATTATTATTATTACCTGAATGGCCTTATAACTTCCTCCTCTTTTTTTTTTTTTGTTACCTTTTTTTCTTCCCAGGGCAATGAGGGTTAAATGACTTGCCCAGGGTCACACAGCAAGTAAGTGTCATGTGTCTGAGGCAGGATTTGAACTCAGATCCTCCTGAATCCAGGGCTGGTGCTTTATCCACTGTGCTACCTAGCTGCCCCCATTTACATACATTTGAAAATTCATAATTTACATATGTATGAGGCAAATTATTAGTTCCATGGAAAGCAGATTTGTACATTTGTTTTGAGGTTTGTTTGGGTTTTTTCCAGCAGTACTTGTGATTGCATTAGCAAAAGAGAGGAACTTCTTGTAAGGCAGATTAACAACTTTTCTGCAATTTATAATCTTGCAGGAGAGGCCTTGCTTGGGTTTATACAGAGTTGGGATTTAAACCCAGATCTTGCTGAGTTTAAAGGTAACTATCCACTAGACCAAGTTGCCTCTCCCAGTATAACAGGAATATGTTAATTGTTTACTATGTGTCAGGCAGTGTGTACTAAGCATTGGGAATACAAATATAAGCCAGAAAAAAAAAAAAAGACAGCCCCTGCCCTCAAGGAGTTTACATTCTAAAAGAGAAAGACAACCCATAAAAGAAAGCTAAAAAGCTAGGGGAAGTAAAGAAAGAAGTTCAGTAAATTAGGAATGAATCACAGAGAGGAATGAAGGAGTGGGCATGGCTGGCCTAGGCACTTCCTTAAAATGGCGGTTTGGGGGAGGAAATAACCAATAAGAATAAGGAGCTTTAGGAAGAGGGACCTTCTAGGGTGAAAAGTCAATTGTGACATGGTGAAGAAAGAAGACCAGAGAGTCAGGGTCAGAGTCCAGAAAGGAAATACATGCAACTTGCCATATGTAAAATTTTTCCTGTGGATCTCCATTAATTGCTAGTGTATGTGTGGAAATCTGCTTCACCCTCCACTCATACTTCAGGAGACACAAGGGAAAATCAAAAGGAAAGTCCTAAAAGGTGAGGGGGTAGGGGTGGGGAGAAAGAAACAGAGACAGAGACAGAGAAAAGTTATAGTGTCCCTAGAGTCAGGAGGACCTGAGTTCAAGTCCAGAAGCATGTTTCTTTTTTTTTCTTTTTTTTTTTTGGTGAGGCAATTGGGGTTAAGTGACTTGCCCAAGGTCACACAGCCAATAAGTGTTAAGTGTCTGAGGCCGGATTTGAACTCAGGTACTCCTGAATCCAGGGCCGGTGGTCTATCCACTACGCCACCTAGCTGCCCCCCAGAAGCATGTTTCTTAACCACATTGCCTCTTACCTATCACTTATCCCCCCCAAAAGAGAGAGAGAGAGAGAGAGAGAAAATACTACCACTGGTTTACTTTAGAGAGAGAGACAGTCCATGAAGGGAGAATTCCACTCTTTCAAAAAGAGTCTATCCTCCTGATTCCAAGTCGCCAATCATGTTGAAGGCAGCCCCAATAACTGGTAAAGAATTAGAAGGGTGGGGCAGCTAGGTGGCACAGTGGATAAAGCACTGGCCATGGATTCAGGAGTACCTGAGTTCACATCCAGCCTCAGACACTTGACACTTACCAGCTGTGTGACCCTGGGCAAGTCACTTAACCCCCATTGCCCCGAAAAAAAAAAAGAGAGAGAGAGAGAGAGAGAATTGAAGGGTTTCCTATGTCCTCTAAGTATCTTGACAGTTTGTATGCCTCCCTCCATGGAAGATGCTTCTCAGATGTCCACAGGCATAGTTCATGCCCCATAATCTTATCAAGTAGACTGGGGAATTTCATCAAGTTCATCATAGACTTAATTATGTGTGTTCTGGTCAATGTTTAACAACTGGCTCTCCGGGGGAAAATATAAGGCGTGACACACTTTTAGTTTGCACTATTAACATTTTCTCCATCACTTTCTTAAGTCTAAATAGTGAACCAAATAATATATCAGTAGCATTTTGCCGAGGCATAAATACTTACATCGAAAATTTAACCATCAGCTCTCATAAACAGGTTGCAAGACAGCAAACACCTCTGAGCTTAATCAGCTATCCTTTCATATACAAAATAAATCCAAAGTGATGAAGTCAGGGAACCAGGAGCACTGAGGAAATCAGGAAAGTCTTTTAGAAGGATGAAGAGTATCCAGGTCTAGATAAGAGCCCACGTACCATATGTAGGTACAGGAGATGGAATGCTTCTACCTGTAATGTGAGTGAGAAAGATTAATAAGCAATTATCTGGGGAAAGATAGGTTGGATTTTAAAAACATGGCTAATATGTTGATTTGTTTTTCTTAATGATACATATTTGTTACAAGTAATTGTTTCTCTCTGTGGGCAGTGATAAACATGCAATCAAAAGAGAGCATCACTGAAACATTTCTTTATTTTATTTGGGTTCCCCCCACCCCAGGGCAATGAGGGTTAAGTGACTTGCCCAGGGTCACACAGTTAGTAAGTGTCAAGTGTCTGAGGCCGAATTTGAACTCAGGTCCTCCTGAATCCAGGGTTGGTGCTTTATCCACTGTGATACCTAGCTGCCCTCTCTTTATTTTATTTGAGGGAATCAGAGTTAAGTGACTTACCCAGGGTCATATAGCTAATAAGTCAGGCCTCCTGACTCCAAGGCCAGCGCTCTATCCCCTGCATCACCTAGTTGCCCCTGAAACATTCCTTTAAAAGCATAAAGGAGGGGCAGCTAGGTGGCGCAGTGGATAAAGCACCAGCCCTGGATTCAGGAAGACCTGAGTTCAAATTTGGCCTCAGACACTTGACACTTAATAGCTGTGTGACCCTGGGCAAGTCACTTAACCCTCATTGCCCCACAAAGAAAAATAAAAGAGTAAAAAGCATAAAGGAAAACAAAAATGTGTGGAAGGAAGCATAGACGGAGGAATTTTGTGGCTACCTTGTTAAATGTTGCATAATGCATTTCTTTAAATTGTATAAAAGTATTTCAGTTATTTTTCAGTCCTGTCTAATTCATTATGACCCCATTTGGATTTTTCTTGGCAAAGATACTGGATTGGTTTGCTATTTCCTTTTCTAGCTCATTTTACAGATGAGGAAACAAAGCCAAACAGGGTTAAGTGACTTGCTCAGGGTCACACTGCTAGAAAGTGTCTGAGGTCACATTTGAACTCAAGAAGGTGAGTCTTCCTGACTCCAGGCCCATCACTCTATCCACTGTACCCCCTATGTGCTTGAAATAAAGATATATATTCTTTTTAAAAAAACCAACTATATGGATAGAGCACCAGCCCTGGAGTCAGGAGTACCTGAGTTCAAATCCGGCCTCAGACACTTAACACATACTAGCTGTGTGACCCTGGGCAAGTCACTTAACCCCAAATGCCTCACTAAAAAAACAAAACAAAACAAAAAAACCAAAAAACTATATAGCCAAAGTTTAGAATTGTTTAAATAATTCTCTTTTTTTGTTTTTTGTATGTTGTAATATTTGTTGATTTAGTGCATGATAAGAAGGAATAAAAAGGAAAAGATAAACTGGAGCCAGGTTGTGAAGGCCTTTAAATGTAAAACAAAGTGTGTATTTCTGGTAGAAATGAATGGGGAGCCATCAAAGTATGTTGTGCAGAGGAGTGACATGGTCAGTGCTGTGTTTTGGAATATCAGTTTGGCAGATGTGTGGAAAACAGATTGGAGTGGTGAGAGACTTGAAGCAGGGAGACAAATTATGCAACTAGTTGTTATTCAGTCATTTTCAGTCATGCCTGATTCTCTGTGACTCCATTTGGGGTTTTCTTGGAAAAAATACTGGAGTGGCTTGCCATTTCCTTCTCCAGATCATTTTATAGATGAGAAAACTGAGGCAAACAGGGTTAAGTGACTTGCCCAGGGTCACAAAGCTAGTAAGTGTCTGAGGTAAAATTTGAACTCAGAAAGTTGAATCTTCCTGAGTTTACTTCCAGTACTCTGTCCACTGCACCACCCAGCTATGAGACTATTGCCCTAGTGCAAATGCAGAAGTTCTTAACCTTTTCTGGTTGGGCAGTCTAGTGAATCCTATGGACCTCTTTTTGGAATAATGTCTTTAAATATCTAAATAACTAAAATAAAATACATAGTTATGAAGGAAATCAAAGGTTAATGAAAATAAAGATATACTTTGGTTTTCCCATCCAAGTTCACAGACCTCCTGAAATCTATCCACAGACCCCTAGATCCTACATTAAGAACCCTTGAGCTTGAGAACTATCTTTACATGTAACTGGAAAAAAATAAAATACTTTTATCAGAAAAAAAAAAAAGAATCCTTGAGCTAAGTGAGATTTTTTTTTTTGGTGGGGCAATGAGGGTTAAGTGACTTGCCTAGGATCACACAGCCAGTAAATGTTAAGCATCTGAGGCTGGATTTGAACTCAGGTACTCCTGACTCCAGGGCCAGTGCTTTATCCACTGTGCCACCTAGCTGCCCTGCTAAGTGAGATTTAATGCAGGACTTAAGGAGGGTGATAGCCTTGTAGAAAGAAGGGGGTAGATGTGAGAAATGCTGAGAAGATGGAATTGACAAGACTTGGCAACTGATTGGATATTGGAAAATCTTTAGACTCTATCTTTTTTAACCTTCTACATCAAAGCTTCTTAGGGGCAGCTAGGTGGTGTAGTGGATAGAGCACTGGCCCTGGAATCAGGAGGACCTGAGTTCAAATCTGGCCTCAGACACTTAACACTTACTGGCTGTGTGACCCTGGGCAAGTCACTTAACCCTCATTGCCTCACCAGAAAAATAAAAAGCTTCTTAAACTGTGGGTTATGATCCCATATGGGGTCGTATAACTGAATGTGGGGATTGCAAAAAGTTTGGCAACGGTAAAAGGTTATGTACACCTAGTTTATATACCTAGATACCCAGATCATGAAAAAAAATTTCTCTGACAAAAAGGGGTTGCAAAAGTAAAAAGTTTAAGAATCCCTGCTCTAGGGAGAGGGACCCACATGTACAAAAATATAGCTTCTCTGTATGTGGTGGCAAGGAATTGGAAGTTGAGGGGATGCCCCTCAACTGGGGAATGGCTGGACAAGTTGTGGTATGTGAATGCAATGGAATACTATTGTGCTGTAAGAAACGATGAGCAGGAGGAATTCAGAGAAACCTGGAGGGTCCTGCGAGGGCTGATGATGAGTGAGATGAGCAGAACCAGAAGAACATTGTACACAGTATCATCAACATTGTGTGTTGATCTACTGTGATGGACTATATTCTTCTCACCAATGCAATGGTACAGAAGAGTTCCAGGGAACTCATGATAGAAGAGGATCTCCAAATCCAAGAAAAAAAAAAAAAGAACTGCGGAGTATAGATACTGAATGAACCATACTATTTCTTTTGTTTTTGATGCTGTTGTTTTTCTATTTTGAGGTTTTTCGTCATTGCTCTGATTTTTCTCTTATAACATGACTAATGCAGAAAAATGTTTAATGTAATTATGTGTTTGTATATATATAACCTATATCAGATTACCTGCTGTCTAGGGGAGGGGGGAGGGAGGGGAGGGAGGGAGAAAAATCTGAAATTGGAAAGCTTGTATAAACAAAAGTTGAGAACTATCTTTACATGTAACGGGAAAAAATAAAATACTTTATTAAAAAAAAAAGAAGCCCTGCTCTATTCTATTCTATCTCCTTCTCCTCAAACATAGTCACACACACACACATACACACACACACACACACACACACTCATATACACACACTCATATACACACAACCATACACATGGTTGGTCTCAGTTGTTTCAGTCAACCAGTGAGTATTGAGCATTTGCAGAGTTCAATGCTAGATTCTCCTTTTAATTCCTACTGCAGCACCTCTACCCAGGAACTCATTTCTTCTAGGCTACAATATTGTAATAGCCTCCTAATTGGTCTTCTTTCATCTAGCTTATCTCCTCTGCAATCCATCCTTTACACACTGCTGCCTACCTGGGCAATCTTCTTAATTCAGATCTCTCTGGTGATGTTATTCCTCTATTCAATTATCTTCATTGACTCCTGTCACCTACTGACTCAGTATAAACTTCTTTTTTAAAAATTTATTCATTTTGAACTCAAATACAAAAAGACAAAAAAGAGAACATTTCCATGTATACAGCACAACATAAAAGAGGATTCAATAGAAAACCATGCATTTCCATTTCACACTGATTACTTTAAAAAAATATGTAATAAATACTAGACATAATTTTCAAAGCTATACTGCTTTTCTATTCCTCCTTCTAAGTTTTCTTTTGTTCTCTGCTGTACCCTTTTTATTTCTTTTTCTCCTTCCCTCCTCGCTCCACCCTAGAGAGAGCTACATTAGACACAAATTTGTATGTGTATATATACATGTAAATGTAAAACTGTATGTTACATAGATATATATGTAAATCCGTACTATACATATGTCTATTTATCAGTTCTTTCTCTGGATATGGATAGCATCTTCTTTCATAGGTCCTTTGTAGTTGATTTGAGTATTTATAATACTCAAAATGACTTAGTCATTCAAAGTTGTTCTTAGAACAATATTGCTGTTATTGTATACAATGTTCTCTTGGTTCTGGTCATTTCACTCTTCATTATTTCATGCAAGTCTTTCCATGTTTTTCTAAAATCAACCAGCTCATCATTTCTTATAGCATAGTAGTAGTCTATCACAATCAAATACCACAACTTGTTTAGCCATTCTCCAATTGGTGGGCATCCCCTCAATTCAGTATAAATTTCTGATTAAGTAGGAATAGATAGTAAGGAGAAAATCAAACCTAGATCTCCCAAGTCCAAGTCCAGTGCAAAGAACAGAAAAATATTACACCAGAATCAAGGAGGTTTTGTCAGTTTGTTGTTGTTTTAAAGAGTGTTTTTTAAATTTTGTTTTGTTTATTTTGTTTTTTGTCTCCTCTCATTCATGCAAGCTGGAAGTGCAGCATCCATTCAGAGCCTGACCCCAATATAAATCAGCACAGAAGCTTTAACTTACTCTGTTATGGGGCAGCTAGGTGGCGCAGTGGATAAAGCACTGGCCTTGGATTCAGGAGGACCTGAGTTCAAATCCAGCCTCAGACACTTGCTACTTAACTAGCTGTGTGACCCTGGGCAAGTCACTTAACCCTCATTGCGCTGAAAAAAAAAAAAGAAAAACAAAACAAAACAAACTTACTCTGTTATTCTGACTTCGGTCAGTTCACCCTTCCTTAGGCAGCATGGTAGCTCCTTGCCCTCAGGGACTCCCCATATGGATGTCAGACAGTGTTGATACCCAGTTGATTTTAGTTCTATAAGAGCTCAGAATTCCTACCCAGAGAATGATCCACCAGCCTCAGCCTCCTTAGCCACTGGGACCACCAGTATATGCCAACATGCCCAGGTCAGGGAGTTTATAGAATCATGGCATCTTGGGGTCTGAAGTGATCTTAGGTGGTGATCTATAAATTCCCTGTATAGAATTCTTGCCCCTCCCCACCCCGCCAAAGTGCTCAAACTCTGATACTATCTCAAGAGATAGTTCCATTCATGATAGCAGTTGGAGTAAGAAGGGAGTCAAATATCTATAGAGTGCCTAATTTGTGCCAGGAACTGTGCTAAGCGCTTTACATAGATTATATCATTTGATCCTCAACCCCGTGAGGTAAGTGCTGTTATTATCCCCATTTTATAGTTGAGGTAACTGAGGCAGGCAGAGGTTAAGTGACTTGCCCAGAGTCACAAAACCACTAAATGTCTGACTCACATTTGAACTCAGGTCTTCGTGCCTCTAGGCCCAATGCTCTGTCTCTGTGCACTATGGTGCTACCTAGTTGCTAGGATGGGGGTAGGAGGTGAGGTTTAGAGATTCCATCCAGGAGTCTTCCATATCCAAGTGAGGAAACCTCCATGGGCCTACATCCAAGCCAATGTCAAGCCAGGGCAGGACTTCCGGACTTCTCTCCATATTTAGGCTCTAAGATGTGGTCATGACACCTTTTCTGTATTCCTTTTCTACCCAAGAATAATGGACCACAGGGACCTCTGGAGCTCTTATTAGTAACATAAGATGCATTCCCATTGGGGTCCCCCACTCTCTCTCCATAAGCACATTCCAACTGAAAGGGAAGAATTCAAAGCAACTAGGCAGGAGAGTTAGGGGAGGGACTAAGAATTTACTGTTGGCAGAGGTGGCCAGTTCTCAGGACTATAAATACTGAAAACAAAACACCCCCATTATGGCCCTAATCCTAAACACTTCCCTCAAAGTTATCAACTGGAAACATTCCTTGCTTCTTCTCCTCCTCTTGCTACTTCAAGCACCTTGGTTTCCCCTCAGTTTAGACCAGGCCTGACTAAGTCCAGGGTTGTAGTTCAGGCTTAGGTTTAGAATGAAATAAAATACTTGTAAACCAAATAACAATTTACAAAACCAACTTTACTTGACAAGAACATGGAAAGGATACTCTTTTAAAATATACCATTGCTTCGGTTTGACACAGCTCCCCTCCACATAATCAGTCAGATGTGATGATTTGAAAGGCAGCAAGGAATCCATCAAGCCTAAAGACCCCTTCCTCCTCTTTTGCTGGGCTTTTTATGTATTAAGTTTCTAGAAAATCTATTTCAACAGTTCAAGTCTTAACACCCTGAACCAAATAAGTTTCAAGGACAGTTTTATTGCCCTTATAGAGAAAAACTAGTTTAGACTACATGGCACGGACTTTCCACTTTTAGTAGATGTTGTTCCTAAGACATCCCACCCCTTGGTGGCAAGGTCCCATAGATTCTTTTTTTTTGGTGGGGCAATTGGGTTTAAGTGACTTGTCTAGGGTCACACAACTAGTAAGTGTCAAGTAAGTAAGTGTCTGAGCTCAGATTTGAACTCAGGTCCTACTGAATCCAGGGCTGGTACTTTATCCACTGTACCACCTAGCTGCCCCCAGTCCCATATATCTTTTTTTTTTTTTGTAGGCAATGGGGGTTAAGTGACTGGCCCAGGGTCACACAACTAGTAAGTGTCAAGTGTCTGAGGCTGGATTTGAACTCAAGTACTCCTGAATCCAGGACCAGTGCTTTAACCACTGCGCCATCTAGCTGCCCCCAGTCCCATATATCTTTAAGGGAATCTTCTACCACTTTAAATGGCCTTAGGGGCAATACTGGACAATCCTACCTGAAATATTCTAGAATACTGGTATAGACACTACTAGAGAAGAAGAAAAATATAGAGACATACAAAAATGTCAATTAGTCAGTCAACAAGCATTTATAAAGCACTTTTAATATGCCAGGCACTGTACCAAGAGCTGGGGATCCAAAGAAAGATAAAAACAGTCCCTGCCTTCAAGTAGCTCATAAAGACATAAAGAAATATAGCTATGCCATGAAGGAATGACAAATTATAGCAGAGATTAAAGACCAGAAATACCAGAATACCAGAAATGCCCCAATTTCAACTCTATCCTGTTTGTACTGTGGAATTGAGAAGTGTTCATAGTCCCTCTCCTCACCTGGGCATACCTGGGACCTCATCTAAATCTTTTACTTGAAACAATCTGATACACCAATTGTGTATTATTTCATAAGACCAGCATTTGTGTATGTTTCCTATCCTCCTTCTAGACTGGAAGCTCTATGAGGACAGGGACCACAGATTCTTTGTTTCTTTTCTTCCTTCCTTCCTTCCTTCCTTCCTTCCTTCCTTCCTTCCTTCCTTCCTTCCTTCCTTCCTTCCTTCCTTCCTTCCTTCCTTCCTTCCTTCCTTCCTTCTTTCTTTCTGGTGAGTCAATCACGGTTAAGCGACTTGCCCAGGGTCACACAGCTAGTACATATCAAGTGTCCGAGGCTGGATTTGAACTCAGGTCCTCCTGACTCCAGGGCTGGTGCTCTATCTACTGAGACATTTAGCTGCTCCCTCATGTATTATTTCAGTTTTGTATTTCATGTAGCACCTAGCACCATACACAGTATAGTTTAATAAATATTTGTTTAGGGGGCGGTTAGGTGGCGCAGTGGATAGAGCACCGGCCCTGGATTCAGGAGTACCTGAGTTCAAATCCGGCCTCAGACATTTGACTCTTACTAGCTGTGTGACCCTGGGCAAGTCACTTAACCCCCATTGCCCTGCAAAAAAAAAAAAAATTTGTTGAATTGAACTGGTGCACTAACTATAAATAGAAGAGATATTCAGAGTAATGATATATCACTATAGTTAGTGAAGAAATTCTTCACAGACTTCAAAGGATTGGATGGCAAAGCATGTCTTCTAGCCCCTTTAAGTGTGGAATGAATCAGGCATGGCCAGTGCATGGATTATGCAGAATCCCAGGTTTAGGGCTGGAAGAAGGGAATAAACATTTATTAAGTACCTTCTATAAATTAAGGACTATCTTAAGTGCTTTCAAAATATTATTTCATTTGGAAGAAACTATAGAGGTCATCCAGCCCAGTCACTTCATTATAAAGATCAGGAAACTAAGGTCGTAAGCACCTGGGTCAGGATTCAAATTTAAGTCTTCCTAATTTCATGTCGAGCACTCTATCCACTGTGCTGTACAAATGAATTTACTGCTTAACTGTACAGGGAGGTCCCAACTAGTTCGAATTTATGACACCCCTAAAATGGTCTCGTTATTCAAATTCACACTGCATGTTTCCATTGGGCCGGAACCAACTACTATGCATAATTATCATTTCAAATAAGTGTGAATTCAAATACATGTAACTACTTCAAAGGATTCATTTTTTCACACTAATCTATACATCTTTATTCTAATGGGAGGGGGATTATTGGGCAGTGATACTGATGTAAAAAAAATTGTTTAAAGTACAAAAATAATATAATGAGGGGATGCCTTTGATTTCTGGGGAAAATATTTAAAACAAAGGCTTTACAGCCTTTGAGGTGAGATTTGAACTGGGCCCCAAAGAAAGGTAGAATTTGAAGAGATGGAAGGGAAAGAGGAGGTTATTATATACTAGAGAAATGGTGGAGGCAAAGGCCTTAAGCCTATCCTCCATGGATTTGGTCTCCTCAGGATAATTCTCATATTCTCCAAGGAGAAAAAGGTAGCAGATGCTGACAATCTAGTCAGAACATAGGAGGGAGGCATCTGACTGAGGCTGTGAAGTATAATGGAAAGAGCTTTGGACCTGGAACCAGAATTGAGTACGTATCCCAGCTCCAGCACTTGCTAGCTGTATGATCTTCAACAAGTCATAATCTCCGAATCTGTTTTCTCATCTGTGAAATGGGGGTGGTAATAATATTTGTCCTTTCTGCTAGGTGGTGCAGGAAATAGAGTACTGGGCCTGGAGTCAGTAAGACTTATCTTCATGAGTACAAATCCAGCCTCAGACATTAACTGTGTGACCCCCGGCAAGTCACTTAACACTGTTTGCCTCAGTTTCCTTATCTATAAAATGAGCTGGAGAAGGAAATGGCAAACCACTCCAGTATCTCAGCCAAGAAAACCCCAAATGAAGTCAAGAAGAACCACAAATGACTGAATAACATCTACCTATGTTGATTTGAAGAAAGTACAGTATTTTTGTAAATCAAACAACATTTATTAAGTGCTTACTATGTACCAGATACTGATCTAAGCACTGGGGATAGAATGAAAGGTAAAAACATAGGATCACAAATCTAGAGGTGGAAAAAAATCTCAAAGGCCAACAAATCCAAGCCCCTCCCTTGCTTTACAGACAAGAAAACTGAGACTTGGAAAGGATTGGGTTTTTTGGTTTGGTTTGGTTTGGTTTTAAGATTTTCCCCAGGTCACACAGCTAGGAAATATATGAGAAAAGGTTTAAATGAGGGCCTTTCTGACTCTAAGCCTAGCACCCTATCCACTGTGGCATCTGAACCCCAGTCATGTCCTCAAGGAGCTTTCATAAAGTGCTGTACAAATGAATTATTAGGGGCAGCTAGGTGGTGCAGTGGATAGAGCACTGGCCCTGGAGTCAGGAGGACCTGAGTTCAAATCCTGCCTCAGACACTTAACACTTACTAGCTGTGTGACCTTGGGCAAGTCACTTAACCCCCATTGCCCAACCAAAACCAAAACAAAACAAAACAAAAAAAAGAGTTATTGTAAGTCGTAGCTCCCTAAACTTACTACAAGACAAAGGAGGGTTGTTTTAGGGAGCTCCCAGGTTTTCCATTTTTCTCATCCCCCAGCAATAGTGGGTGGTGAGGTAGTGGTGGTGGTGCCCTATAACTCTCTCCTTGGCAGAGCCTCTCAACCCCAACTCCTCCCTGCTGCCCCCAGTTTGTCCCCTTGATCTGCTTTACGAGCCCAAGGCCCTCCTACTGAAGGCTAGCTTGCACCAACTCGCCCCCTAACTCCTATCCCTATCCCTTTAACAGCTCCAAGCTGAACTGGTGCCCTTTCTCCCCATAATTCAGCTCCCAATCCTAACCAGGGCATAGAGTCTACAAGGACTCAGTCAACCATGCTTGCCATTCCCCTCCCTCCTCCCAACTTCCTGGCTGAAATGAAGACTTTGTTAGAGCTCCCCACCCCCTCCTGGGGGAGAAAAGAGCTGAGAGAGACAAGTTGGATGTCTCCATCTTTCAGTGGGCTGAGGGAGATGACTCATATGCATTGATGCCTCCACAGATTGAGGGACTAGAGAGATGAATGGGATGCAAGACAGAGGGAGGAGCCCAAAGCTGTGCTGGGGGGAGGATTGTTTGGAGCCTTTATTCTCCCTGTGTCAATTTCTTCAGCAACATCTGCAATGCGTGGGATAGAGTGATTCCATGGGCTGGCAGGCTGAGCTGACGGCGTCGGGTGCTGGCGTTGGATTTCTGCCTGCCGGCCTGGCCCCAGGAATCAGAAGTGTTCATGAATGACTCACCTGCTTATCGGGGTGATTCATTCCCCTGTTGAGGATTGGGGAGCAGTGGCTCTGTGGGCACACACACACAACTACCCATCAACAACTTGAGTAAAATCTGTTCATAGCTAGTGTCAGGGACAAGGGCAGCATCTGTTTTATAGGCTTCCTGTGGCTGAGAGATGGAGAAATGCATGTCACTGTGTACATAGCCGGGATCTGCTTTGATTGGATTGAAGTAGATCCACACACAGTAGAGTTGGGTGCTTTACAATGGGATTTGGCTATGCACGTGAGGATAAACACAACATAATCATATGTATACACAGCTTCACAGATAGGTCCATATGCTCCCAGGGTGTAACTAGCAGACTGTAAGTGCCCCAGGGAACCGCCCAGGGGAGAAAGGGGAGAAGCTATTATATCCCAGGGGCTTCTTCCTTTGTGTTCATCAGGACTCTGTGGGGCGCACTATCTGGCGCAACTAGACACTAACCTCTCTACCAGCCCTCCAACAAATTAATTTGTCTCCTGACAACTTCAGCTAGTTCCAGCTTAGACAAAGTGTGCTTGTGTGTCTTGGACTGAACCTGTGCTTTCATTGGCAAGAAAATTCTATCAATGCAAATCATCACTGGCTCTGCAACTTAGAGAGCTGCCAGAGCACAAAGTGGAAGTGACTTGCTCAGGATCACACAACCAGTGTTTCAGAGGTCTTCCTCTAGCTACCATGCCACACTGCCACACAAAACCAGATGCTGCACAAAAACACACTCCCAAGCAAACATTTGTATAGCTCCATACACAGGATATGAACATACGTGAAATGATACAACATAGCACTGAACCCATAAGTCAAGCTACACGCCACAAACATACATCTGCACATACATTCCCTATAGATATGTGCTGACTCACTGAACCACACCAGTACAGGTAAGTATATACATGTATACCAGAACATGCATAATACACATTCACATAACAAAAATAGGAAAAGCTCTACTCTCAACAAAAGCACATGAAAAGATATTGAAATAGATGTAAACTGCCATCACTGTAACCATATGGCATATACCAAACACATGCATAGATACAAAAATAAGCTTAGCGCATATATATATATACACACATATATATAGACAAGCACTATAATGTAATGTATAAATTACTTTATTACAAGAAGATGATGCTACCAACCCAATATTAGTAAGTCTGTCCCATGATCCTTACCTTCCCCCACTATAATACTGAATTCTGATCCTGGGTACCCTGGCCTAGGTAGTCAAGCTTTCCACTTGTCTTGGCATGAAATGGGCCACTCTGATCAGCCATCTCTGCTACCACATGGGTACTACCCCTCCTCTTTCTGCCCATCAGCAGATCTTTGTATGTTGTCTTCTCCTTTTAAAATGTAAGCTCTGAGAGTATGAACTATCCTGCTTGCTTGGCATTAGCACCATGCTTGGCACATAACAAGTGCTTAAAAAAGTTTTATTTAATTATCCATCTTCTTTCTTTCTTTCTTTTTCTTTCTTTCTTTCTTTTTCTTTCTTTCTTTCTTTTTTTCTTTCTTTCTTTCTTTCTATCTACTATCTATCATCTATCTACCTATCCATCCATCCATCCATCCATCTGCCCTAAAGTTGTATTTCTAATAGTGGGGATGAATTGTACTGATTCATTCATAGTATCTTGCCTAGCTGCCTTTGCAACCATAATAATAACTACTTAAGTTCTCAGAGGCCTTTAAGGTTTACAAAGTTCTTTCTTCACAATAACCCTGTGCCACCCCATGGTGGCTGGCATATAACCAGCACTTTAAAATGCTTGTGGAATGTTTTGAGTGATTGAATGAATCCTATGAGATTGGTAATACACATATTATTATTCCCATTTCAGAGAGAAGGAAACTGAGGCTCAGTGATGGCCGTTCTCACCCACAGCTAGTGTCAAAATCAAGATTGGAACTTAAGTTTCTTGGTGTCAAGTCTAGTGTCTGTTCCGCAATACCATATTGCCTCTACAGCAAACTGGTCATTATTAGGGGCAAACTTTGTGGTAATGGGCTAGAGCAATACCAACTGGTTCATATTGGGTAGAATACATAACCTTAGCCCAGTTACTTAAATTATGATGCTAATGACTTGATTCTGGTCCTCATTCTGTCACTCACCTGGTGCTTGATTGTGGGCAGATAGTTTGATTCCTTCAGGCCTCATTTTCCTCATCTTTAATATGAGGGGGGCTAGAGTAAAAAAAAATCTCTAAGATCCTGTTCAGCTATGAGAGGCTAGGGAGCAGCTAGGTGGCACAGTAGATAAAGCACCAACCCTGGATTCAGGAGGACCTGAGTTCAAATTTGACCTCAGACACTTGACACTTACTAGCTGTGTGACCCTGGGCAAGTGACTTAACCCTCATTGCCCCACAAAAAAACAAAAACAGCTATAACAGGCTATATTTGCATAGCAAAATATTAGTCAAGCAAGCAAGTATTTATCAAGTGCCTATGGTGTGCCAAGCACCATACTAGACCCTGGAGATACAGGAGTGCAACTGTTTTTACCCTCAAGGAACTTACATGATAATGGGGCAAACAAGATGTGTGTATAAGTATATACAAAACACATAGAGGTATACATCACACATATAAAGCAGATACAAGGTAAACATTAACTTCCCCCAGCCAAGTTTTCCCCACATATTAGTATCACAGGAGCTCAAAGTCTGAAAGGATCTCAGAGGTTCATCTAGTCCTGAACAGGAATCCCCTGTACAATATACATGAGGAGGGGCAGCTAGGTGGCGTAGTGGATAAAGCACCAACCCTGGATTCAGGAGGACCTGAGTTCAAATCTGACCTCAGACACTTGACACTTACTAGCTATGTGACCCATGGCAAGTCACTTAACCCTCATTGCCGCGCAAAAAACAAAACAAAACAAAATGAAAAACAATATACATGAGGAATGGTCATCCAGTCTTTGAAGATCTTAAATGAGGGAGAGTCATTACTTTCAGAGGCATCTCATTGCACTTTCATTGTTAGGGATGCAGTGGAACACCTTGACCTTTTTAAGATAAGGACTTTCCCAGGTCTCAGTTTAAAAGCATATAAGTTTTGATTGCATTTAGGGCCATCTCCAGTTGTCCTGATCTATATTTTGCCATTCGATCCAGATGGCTCCAGGGGACAGAGTGACGTTGGTAACCTTGTACAGCCCTCCCTCTCTTACAATCCAATTCATGGAGGGGCAGCTAGGTGGCACAGTGGATAAAGCACCAGCCCTGGATTCAGGAGGGCCTGAGTTCAAATGCGGCCTCAGACACTTGACACCTACTAGCTGTGTGACCCTGGGCAAGTCACTTAATCCTCATTGCCCTGAAAAACAAAACAAACAAAATAAAATTAAGCCTAAATGTGCCTCTTTTTAACTTCTACCATTTATTCCTAGTTTTCCCCCCTGGGGTAGAATAGAACAAACTCAATCCCTTTACCACGGCATATTATTCTCTTTCCTGACAACTCTATGGTCCAGCCAAACTGGCCTCTCTCTGTGACTCACACATGATACTCTATCTCCGGTATCTAGACATTGTACTGGCCATCCCCCATACTTATAATTCACTCCCTTTTCACTTCTAGATTGAAGAATCCCCCACTTCCTTCCTATTCCTTCCATCTTAAGTGTCACTTCTATTTTTTTTTTTTTTTGGTGTGAGGCAGTTGGGGTTAAGTGACTTGCCCAGGGTCACACAGCTAGTAAGTGTTAAGTGTCTGAGGCCGGATTTGAACTCAGGTCCTCCTGAATCCAGGGCTGGTGCTCTATCCACTGTGCCACCTAGCTGTCCCTTACGTGTCACTTCTAAATAAAGCTTTTTCTTATCACCCCTCAACTACAATTGCCCTTCTTCTTCATCCTGTATTTAACTTCATTCATTTATTCTATGAAATTATGCTGCATATACTTATACATGTACATGCTGTCTCTCTCAATAGAATGTAAGCTCCTTGAGAGTAGGGGTTATTTTGTTCTTTTGTTTTCCCAACACCTAGCACAGTGCAAGGCACATATTAAGTATTGAATAAATGTTTGCTGATTGATTGATCCCCTAACCATGCTCTTGCTTAATCTCTTTTGTTTTTAATTTCTTTTTTTTCCCTGGGAGCAGGAGTAAAAGAGAAACACAGAGACAGAAGATAGACAAATAATGAAGAAAGAACAGCAGAGGAAGATGACAAATGTGGTAAGGGATATGGGGAAAATGAGACATTAATGCACTCTTGGTGAAGTTGTAAATTGATTCAAACATTCTGTAGAGCAATTTGGAGCTATGACCAAAGGGCTATAAAACCATGCATACTATTTGACCTAGTAATACCACACTATGTCAGTATCCAAAAAGAGATAAAAACCCAAAAAGTTAAAGGATCTATATGTACAAAAAATATTAATGGCAGCCCTTTTCTGGTGCAAAGAATTCAAAATTGAGGAAATGCCCATCAATTGGGGAATGGCTGAACAAATTGTGGGATGAGATTATGATGGAACACTTGTGCTGTAAGAAATGATAAGCAGGGTGCTTTCAGAAAAATCTGAAAAGACTTACATGAGCTGATGTAAAGTAAGATGTACTGTATACAAAGTAACAGCAATATAGCAAGATGAACAGCTGTGAATGACTTGGCTATTCTCAGCAATTCGGTGATCCAAGACAACTCTGATGGACTTATAAAAAAATGCAATCCATCTCCAAAGAAAGAACTGATAGTGTCTGAATGCAGATTGAAGCATATTTTTTAGTTTCTTTTTCTTAAGTTTTTTTTTGTCTGTTTTCTTTCACAACCTGACTAATGTGGAAATATTTTGCATGACCATACATGTATAACTTATATTGAATTGCTTGCCTTCTCGGGGGAGGGGAGGAAGGGAGGAAGAGAATGTGGAACACAAAGTTTTAAAAATGGATGTTAAAATTGTTTTATAATGTAACTAGGAAATATAAAATTAAAAAAAAAACCCAAATACACACACACACACACACACACACACACACACACACACAAAACAAAACAAAAAAGTGAAAACATCTCCCCCTCAAAAAAAGAAGAAAGAAGGGGCAGCTAGATGGCGTGGTGGATAGAGCACTGGCCCTGGAGTCAGGAGGACCTGAGTTCAAATCCGGCCTCAAACACTTACTGGCTGTGTGACCCTGGGCAAGTCACTTAACCCCAATTGCCTCACTAAAAAAAAAAAAAGAAGAGAGGAGAGAGAAGAGAGAGAAAGGAGGAAAGAGAGAAAGGCAGAAGCCTCTCTACAGGATTGCTTAATTTATTTCCTTTTAACTTTTTTTTCTATACAATAAGCTATATAATTACAACATTCTAGGTTTACTTAGTTTCTGAATCTGGAGGATGCAGAAGCCTATGAAGAAGAGAGCCCAGATGGGATAGGGGTTTATAAGTTAGTTATGCAAGCATAAGTTATAGCTTATTTCTTTGAGTAATATTATATTTGATCTTTTATGTTAATTTTGGACCTGGCTATTGAGAGTTAATCCAGACTAGTTACCATTGCTATGGAAATAAGGGCTTAGTAGGGGAAGAAAAACCTAGGCATTTGCAGGCTTAGTGCTGTCTGGTGGCTAATAGGGATTCTGTGGTCTCAAGTCGAGAAAGTTTTGTTTTGTTTTGTTTTGCAGGGCAATGGGGGTTAAGTTACTTGCCCGGGGTTACATAGCTAGTAAGTGTCAAGTGTCTAAGGCTGGATTTGAACTCAGGTCCTCCTGAATCCAGGGCTGGTGCTTTATCCACTGTATCACCTAGCCGTCTCCAGATTCTGCAGTCTCTTAGGAAGGCTCCCCTGCTTATGCACCAGAGAAAAATTGATAAACCCAATGCCCTAATGGCTCAAGAAAAGCATTACTTGTTAGACAACTCAGATACTACATTCCCTTGCTGGAAAATTAATACTGTGACATACTGTCTCTCTGTAAGCTTAAAGAGAGTTGTAATCAAGGCACACAATCCAAGAGCCCCAGGTAAGGAGGCCAGGGGCATGAGTGTCACATGCCATTAAATTTCATTTTATTATATTTTCGTCTGTAAAGATCTTTTGAAATTATAACTATCATTCAGTGTGATGGTTATCCCTGCTAGTTTTGTGCCATCTGAAGTTTCATCATCATCATCATTAGCATTTGTATAGCACTTTAAGGTTTGCAAAGTCTTTTACAAATATTATTTCATTTGACTCTCACAAAAACCCTGGGAGGGAGATGTTATTATGATTCCCAATTTATTTATTTATTTTTTTTTTTGGGTGAGGCAATTGGGGTTAATTGACTTGCCCAGGGTCACATAGCTAGTAAGTGTTAAGTGTCTGAGGCTGGATTTGAACTCAGGTCCTCCTGAATCCAGGGCCGGTGCTCTATCCACTGAGCCACCTAGCTGCCCCTGTTTCCCAATTTAAAGATGAAGAAACCAAGGTTGACAAAACTCAAGTGATTTGTCCAGAATCACACAACTAGTAAACATCCAAGGCTGGATGTAAACTCAGGTCTTCCTGACTCCAGGTCAAATGCTCTATCCACTGCCCCAAAATGTTAGACAACACAGAGCCAAGCACTTGTGTGCTTTCTGTCTCATCCTAGATTGGGTTTTAGGATTCCCTGTTGTAAGGGGCTAAAATTCTAGCTATACTATCTAAAATCTAATGAGTGGTCGCCAATAAATTATAAGCTTTAGCAAGAGTACTTAAGTGTTTAAGTATTTATTAAAGAGCATTTGGATCAGAGAGAAAGGTAAAAATCTAACTATTTCTAAGAGACCCTATCATCTGACCCACCATGGCGAGGTCAGGAACCAAAAAGAGAGAACACCCCCCACCCCCACCCCCACCCCCAGCATCCGCTTCCTACTTCGTGTCCTCCTCCCAGAAATGGGAGGCTCCTCAAGTTGATTGGCTGGTAGCCTTGATAGACAGTACCCACAAGCAAATGTCACTTCCTGATGCCAAGGACATTGACCACATGGCTTGCCCTCAGACACCTTCTCCTCATGGCAGAGCATCATTCCAATCGTTACACTGTTATCTACTGTTTCTGGTTAAGTCTCTCTCAGATAGTTTTGCAGAGCCTTTCCCTTTTCCCTTGAATACCCACTTCCTTTCCATTTTGGTTCAAGTCTCCTGATACCCTGAAAGCCTTGGTCACCTGCTGTCCTTTGGAGAACTTAGAATTTCAGAGAAAGACCGTGAAAATGAAAGGACAGACTCATTTTGTAAGAGGAAGCCTCCACAATTCAACACTCAGATGCCTCATCCTACCAGCTTTCTGTCATATGCCTAAAATTTTTCAAGTCTAAAATTTCTACTTTTCCCTTATTCTCTAGCCACCAACTTAGGTCAGATTCTTATCACCTCTCACTTAGATTATTGCAATGATCTTTCTAATTGGTCTCCCTGCTTCAAGTTTCTCTCAACACTGCATAGCTGCCCAAGTGATTTTCCATAAGCAAAGACCTGATCACATCATTCACACAGTAAAACTTCAGTGGTTGCCTGTTGTCCTTCGTATCAAATATAAACTCCTCTGTTTAGCTTCCAAAGTCCTTTATAATCTGCTCCCACCTGTTTTTCCAAGCAAGTATATTACTCCCCCTCCTACACTTTGTGATTCAACCAAACTGCCTTTTCTTTGTTCCTTATATTGTTGTTTGTCCTTCCTTTTTGAAGAGGACCAATGACATCATAGGAATGGATTTGAGTGAGGCAGAGCTGCACAAAGCAGGCAGCCTCACTCTCTCTTCCTGAGTCATTTAAGTTCAGTGGTGAAACCAAAGTCAAGATGTGGGATGACCTGGGATACAGTGGATGACCTTGTGCTCTGTCATGCATAACTAAGTTCTCAGTGCTACACAATGTTTGCTTCTGAGGTCTTCATTGCTGTTGAAACAAGTTGTTCTCATCCATCCATTTCACTGGGGGAAGTATTCACATGGTTGGGGTAGACATCCCCCTAATTTACTAATGGATCTGAGGCCTGTCAGTTACCCCAACACCTGGTTTAGCCAGTCTGCTGAGACAGTTTTATCAGGGTGCGGCCTTTGTGAATGAGCCAGCTTCTTGGAGCCACAGGTGAGAGTAGAGTGCCAGGTGGACACCGAAGGTGGATGATCTTGGCAAGCCCTCACAGCAAACATTCTGTACAGTCCAGTCCCTCATATACAAAGCCCTCTATCTCCCATCTCCATTTGCACTGGTTGTCCAACATGCTGAGAATGTACTCCTTCCTCAATTCTGCATCTTAGAATCCCTCTCCATGAAATAGTTCATGGACCACTTTCTAAATGACGTTTTACTGATTCCCCCAACTACTAAAGCCTTTCCTCACTAGCTTACACTGTGTTTAACTTCTTCTTGTTATTGTTTACTTGTTTTAGTCGTGTCCAACTCTTCGTGACCCCATTTGGGGTTTTCTTGGCAAAGACAGTGGAATGCTTGGCCATTTTCTTCTCCAGCTCATTTTGTAGATGAGGAAACTGAGGCAAATAGGATTTAGTGACTTGCCCAGGGTCACACAGCTAGTAAGTGTCTGAGGCCAGATTCAAACTTATGAAGATAAATTTTCCTGATTCCAGGCCTGGTACTCTATACACTGGGGCATCTAGCTGACCCTAGTCACTGAGAATACAAATAACAACTACAAAAAAGGGGCAGCTAGGCGGCACAGTGTATAAAGTACAGGCCCTGGATTCAGGAGGACCTGAGTTCAGGTTGGACCTCAGACATTTGACACTTACTAGCTGAATGACCCTGGGCAAGTCACTTAACCCCCATTGTCTCCCCCAAAACAAGACAAAACAAAACCACACAAAAACAACAAAAATAAAAGGTGGGGGGAAGCAAATATATTCATTGCCCTCAAGGAAATTATATTCTAAAAGGAGGGAAGAGAGAACAATAGCCGGGGGGAGGGGAGATGTGGTGGTCCATTTGTCTGAAAGTTACTGGGATGGTAAGAAGGGCAACAGGGGTATGGATTGATACACCCCATCTAGGGAGTAGATTGACATATCCTATAAAGCTTTGAACTATGGCAGAATTGATTTGATCATAGTTCATCATTCCAAAACTAAAGGGCTCCACCTGGACGAGGGGGAGACAGGGCAGAAGTTCCTCCAGGGTATGGTCTCTGATACAGTATTTGGCACCTAGGAACTCAGTGAGGAGGCTGCAACAACTTAACTGATCTTCTTTTTTCTCCCCTTCCACAGCATACTCTTTTTTAAAAAATTAATTAATTAATTTTTATTTTTAGTGAGGCAATTGGGGTTAAGTGACTTGCCCAGGGTCACACAGCTAGTAACTGTTAAGTGTCTGAGGCTGGATTTGAACTCAGGTACTCCTGACTCCAGGGCCAGTGCTCTATCCACTGTGCCACCTAGCTGCCCCCCACAGCATACTCTTCACAAGGACTGCCAGCTTGTTATTCCTAAAGTACACAGGTCTGTCTTCCCCTGCTCAAGAAACTCTAGTGGCTCCCTCTTTCCATAGGATAAAATACAAACTTTTCTGTTTGACATTTTTGTTTTTATTTTTTGCTCTATCCACTGCACCACCTAGCTACCCCTCTGTTTGACATTTAAAGCCCTTATCAATCTGGCATCTTCCAGGTTTATTCCATATTATTCTCCTTTATGAACTCTGTGTTCCATCTAAGATGCCCTTGATCCTTGTTGTTTCCTATACCTGTGTTCTATCTCCCATGGTGCCTTTGCACAGGCTGTCCCGCATTCCAAAAATACATTTTCTTCTCACCCCCCCCCCCCCTTAGAATCCTTAGTTTCCTTCGAAGCTTAGTTCAATTGAGGTCTTCTACAGGAAGCCTCTCCTATTCTCAACCCCTCCCAAGTTGCTACTGCCCTGCCTCCTAAAAAATGACTTTATATATCATTTCTATGCATATATTTTTCCAAGTAGAATGAAAGCTCCTTGAGTAGAGATTATTTCAGTTTTTTTCTTTGTTTCCCCAGCACCCAACACAATGCCTGGCATATGGTAGGCACTAAATCAATGTTGGCTCTGGTGGTGGTCATGTGAATGGAGGGAAGGGAGAAGGGCTGGAGAGGTGATATTGCTAGAGATATAAACTGCAGCTTGGAGGAATCCTTGATCAGATAGCTAAAGAGTAAGCCCTACTCTGACTACTGGGTGCTTTGGCTGAATACAGCTGAGGAGGACATTCATGGCAATTGGGTCTCTGTGGCTAGGCCAGTAGCAGGGAGCAGTGCCAAGTCAAATCCAGAGGAGAGGAGAGAACTAAAACCCAGGTATGTTTTTGTTCCCCACCCCCCATGGGAAATAAGTTCTTAACTTAATGCTTTGCACTTAGTAAGCACTTAATAAATGCTTTCCATTTAGTCATTCTCTTAGAGTTACTAAAGATGGAGGGGGCAGGGGAAAGAGTAACTAGATTACTGAATTTTATTTCTAGCACCATACTATGACTTCCTTCCCCACTGAATTTTGCTTCTACCCAGTGGATAGAATGCTACACCTGGAGTCAAGAAAGACCTGAGTTCAAAAACAGTGTTAGACACTTCCTAGCTCTGCCACCCTGGGCAAATCACTTCACCTCAGTTTACCTCAGTTTTCTCATGTGTAAAATGGGAATAATAATAGTGCCTACCTCCCAGAGTCATTATGAGGATCAAAAGAGATATTTGTAAAGTGCTTCACAAACCTTACCATACTATATGGGCAGCTAGGTGTCCCACTGGATAGGGCACCAGTCTTGGAATCTGGAAGACTCATCTTCATGAGTTCAAATTCAGATACTTACTAGCTGTGTGACCCTAGGCAAGTCACTTCACCCTGTTTTCCTCAGTTTCTTCATCTGTAAAATGAGCTGGAGAAGGAAATGGCAAAGCACTCCCATATCTTGGCCAAGAAAACTCCAAATAGGGTCACAAAGAGTGGGGACGGGACTGAATAATAAAAATAGCATTACATAAGTCCTAATTATTATTATTATTACTCCACTCAGATTCATAAAGAGAAAATAGTCGTGTCAGAACTCATGGGGAAGATCCACAGAGATGGTACTACTATAACCTAGAGGCATCCCCATTATAAAATACAGGAGTACAGCATAGATCTTTAAGCAATCTTCAGCAATTCCCCCCCCCCCCACTCCCCCAAAGAGCCTTCCAGGTATGTAGCTTTTGCTGACTCTCTGGTCTCTGATGATAAAACGAAGTAGGAAAGGGCGGGGGGTGGGGGGGGTGGGTGTGTGTGTGTAGAAATTTTCCATCCATTATTGCTGTTTGTGTAGCAAAGGAGGCTTTGGTCCTCTTTGGTCCTCAGTGCTTTTGATGAGGGGACTCCTGCAGATACTGGGGAACTGTTCCTATCCTTGGACACCTTTTTCTACTGACTCGGTCTCTCTCCTTGGGCTGGGTTGTGGTCGCCCTCTAGTGTCCATTCTCCAGCTACCCATTTTGTGGGGTTGGGTCCAGAAAGGACATTCAGGCTCCCCAGTCAGCCAAGGAGCCAGTTTGGACTCCGCAGCGCTTTCAGGAGCCCCAGGCAAAGAAGTGGACGATGTAAGTAGCATCCACATGCAGGGGAGAGATTCAGACCCAGACTCAGAGGCAGGGCCCGGGCTGGGATTGGAAGTGGACTGGGAGCCAGAACCTTTTCTGCGGCCCCGGAACCCGAGTCTGCTAACTTACTACTAGTGACCTTGAACAAGTCCCTTCCCCGTCTCTCGATCTGCTTCCTCCGCAGTCAAATGGGAGCATGACTTGCACATCTCTAAATTCCCTTCCCCATTACATCTAGGACCCTGGAGCACGCAGTCTCTCCAGAAGGAGCCGCTGGGGAGCAGCAGAGAGCTCTCGGCTTTGCCTTTAAGTTAGAGAAGGACGGGGAGGGGTTTGTGTCCTCCGGAGAGAAATCAGACCTGGCGCGCCCCGCCCTCTTCCCCTTCCCAGCCACTCCTTTAAGACGTCGGTGACGTAGGCGAGTGGCGGCCGTTTCGAATCCAGGCCCCAGGAATTGCGCTTCTCCAGCTGCCCGCTGGCTTCAGATTCCTGATCCGGGTGCCCGTCACTTTAGCCGCTGGAGCTCCGGCCTCAACCAGACTGCCTCGCCGGAGTCCGGGCCTATTACTTCCCGTCACCCGCCGCGCCAGGCCTTGGCCCAGGCCTGAGCCCGAATCCATGGCGGAGCATGAAAGGGAGCCCACCCACCTTCGCCATGGTAATCCCAAATGGTCGCAGGGTCTTTCGCCTCACTCCCCCCCCCGCCCCGGGGTAAAAATTAACAAGGGCGCCCTTCCCTCCCCTCCCCCTGCTCTTTCGGCGTGCTCGAGGCGTTTTGCTTCGCTTCGTGGCCCCGCCCCCAGAGAAGTTCGGGAAGCCGGGAAGGGGAGGGGGGAACCGCCCCCCTCCTTCCCCGGTTCGCTAGCGCACCTGAGCCAAGGTCTTTGGAGTTTCTTGCTGGGGAGTCCCCTCCCCCTTCCACCTGGGGCAGGGGTCCTTCTCTTCCCAACCCCCCCCTTCCCCCGATACTGTAACCTTTTCTAGAGAGAAAGAGCCTCTCTGCAGTACCCTAAATTATCCAAATCAATTCCATTTCCATCCGATAGGCATTAATTAAAGGCCGAGGTAGGGGGAGACCTTACTTTCAATCTCCCCGACCCAAATCGAGGGGTCTGGTTGCTCCAGCCTTTGAAAGTGGGTATTTCCTGAACCCCTTGTGGTTTCGGTACTGAACCCCCCCATCCCCTCCCCCTCTCTCTTTGGTGCCTCTAGGGCTTGGCCTGAGGAATAATTGTTCCCAGCTTTGACTTTGGGGTGATCCGAACCCAGGGTTCAATAACCTCCTCTTTGCAACCTCTGGCAAAATGATTCAGGATAAGCTATATTATGGGGAGGACGGCTTCTGAGTCTTGGGGAAAAAATCCTGCAAAAAAACAAGACAACAACAAAATTTTTTTTAAAAAACCATAGTCCTGACACTTTTGTTAGGTCGTTAGAAGTGGGAAGAGAAATGATGGGGACAGAATGTACTTGTAAATAGTAATTTTCTCACTCACATGCTTCTCCCTCCCTCTTCTCCCCCTTCCCCCCCTTCCCACAAATTGCTTTATTGTCTTTTCAGGCTTGTAGTTTGCAGAACCTATTTGCCGTGGAAGATGAATTTGAAGATGAGGTGAGGAAGCATTTGTGATTTGAGATAAGAAGAGAGATATTCTCACTTAGGTTGTAAACATCTTGGCCTAGAACATATCCACCTGATTCCAGTCCTTTCAGTTGACTTTGGTGGTAGATTTTCTTAGTCTTTGAGAGACTGGAAAATAGAGAAAAAGCTAAAGGCCTAGTTATGCGTCTTGAAAATAAAGGTGGTTTACTACTTGAAATCTCAGAATGACATTCCATTTAAGTATATCTTTATGATATACTTGAGATATAAGCATTCTGAGTGGCAGCATGGTGTGATTTCTACCACAGATCTCATGGGTTAGGAGTTCCAAAGTACAGTGGGCCAAGCCAATGTCTGTACTAAATTCAGTATCAATATTAGGAATCCCCAGGAGGGACTGGGGTGGAATTAGAAAGCATCAGGCTGTCAGTGAAGGAACAAACTGGCTCTGGTTGGAAACAATAGGTCAAAGCTCCTTTATTGATCAGTAGGTGAATCTGGCCCTGGCCCATGACTATCATTTATACTTCTGCCTGGGCAAGATGGAGAGACCCAGTCTCTTTTGAGGGGGCGGGGAGAGGGAAGGAGGAAGAAATGGAGAAAGGGAAAACAATGGAAAAGGGAGGGTTGGAAAAAAGTCAAAAGATCTGGTTTCTGGTCCTGGCTTTGCTATTATTAAATAACTGCCTTGGGGCAGCTAGATGGCCCACTAGATAAAGCACCGGCCCCAGATTCAGGAGGACCTGAGTTCAAATTCTGCCTCAGACATTTGACACTTACTAGCTCTGTGACCCTGGGCAAGTCACTTAACCCCCATTGCCCCACCAGAAATAAATAAATAACTGCCTTATCATGGGCAAACTACTTAGACATCTCTGGACCTTAGGGGTTTTTTTGTCTGTAAGTGGACCATATGATTTCTAACTCTTCCAGCTTTCAAATTCTTAGTGTAGGTTTTTATTAGCCTATGAAACTCTGAGAAGTTAACTTCCTATTCAAGGTCACGTAAATGATTCAGGTAGAGCTCAGGATTGAGACCCAAATCTTCTGATTCCGAGGCCAAGATGTTTAGCCTTTTTCATTTCCTTTTCATGGTACTAAACTGTTATCTCCTCTCTGTAGTGAACTTGTGTGGAAGCATATCCAATCCAGGCCAGCAACTCAGCTATAATTTATAATCTTAGAGCTGCATAAGGCACTGAGAGGTTAAGTGACTTGTTGAAGGTCACACAACCAGAGTAACAGGCATTTTTGTTATGGTGCTTTGTTTTTTGTGGGGTTTTTTTTGGCGAGGCATTTGGGGTTAAGTGACTTGCCCAGGGTCACACAGCTAGTAAATGTCAAGTGTCTGAGGCCGGATTTGAACTCAGGTACTCCTGAGTCCAGGGCCGGTGCTTTATCCATTGTGCCACCTAGCTGCCCCCTGGAGTAACAGGCATTTTTTTCAAGCATTTATTAGGTTCCAGGCACTGTGCTAGTTTATATATACAGCTAGGATAGATGTCAGACTGGACCCTTCTTACTCCAAAAACAGGCCTCTATCTGCTGTGCTGGGCTGCTTCAATTGTAACCTACACTCTGCTAATATAAATGTAGCTTATTCTCTTTCTCCAAGGAATGGACAATGGTCTCATGCATCAACTGTTCTCATATGCTTAATGTAATATATGCTTTTCCCTCCTTTCATCATCCTCAAAATGCTTTTGTGTGCATAATTTAGCATGGCACTGTGACAGATTTTGTATGAGGAATGCTATGTAAAGACACCCCCTACTCACTAGGCTAAGCTGAGAGTTTATTTTACATGATTCTCCCTCCTGAGGGAAGAGGAAGTGGGCTCACAGAGAGGGGGTATTAGGCTTATTTTAGTCAGTCAGTAAGCATTTATTAAGTACCTAGGTCACTTCCTTCAAAACTGGTATCTGTGGGTTGCTTCATGGTATGGGAACTCCAAGTTTCTTGTTTTCTCAACTATGAAATTCAGAACTGTCAGGTTTTCTTGAACAGAAGGTTTGCTCTTGCCTTGTCTCTCAGCTTTGGAGAGGTGTGATCACAAGCTAAAAAAAAAGACTGATGAAATAACCCTTGTTAGTCTTGCCAGGTGACAGCAGAACCTTCCAGTTGCAAATTGGGGATGACTATGTGTCCTCAAGGTTGGATTGGGGGGAGGTGAAGTTTATGCTTGAAGATTTCTCCTTCCATGAAAATGGGAAGACAGTCTTCCCCCATCTTCCATGAATGACCTCATGTCTAGGAAGGTGCTCTTAGGAAGGCAGGGGATCCATAAACATTAGACATCGTTTGGGCTTTATCATAACAGTCGTTCTTTTCTAATTGTTCTAACTCCTAAACTAGTCCCTTCTGGGGTTCACTGACTGTTGTGATAACACACAAGGCAGGAGAACATCCTCTTCTGGACTTCCTAGCCAGCTTCCTGCTGATTAAAGTCCGCAGTTCTGATTGATTCTAGGGAACAGATCTTTTCAGCTAGTAAGTGCCAGCCTTGTCTTGTTTACCAACTAGGAGCTTTGCTTGATTTAACCTGCTGGGAAAAGTAGCTGGAAATGGACAGTTCACTTCTGAGCCTTTGTTCTTTTAGTATGTTGTTGTTTCCCAACAACAAGGATAATAAGATGACATTTCTCAGGTACTTCGAGATTCTTGAATAAGGACTAGATTGCTGTGAAACTATGTGGCCCCTTGTTTCAGGCTACATCAACTCAGCTCAGTGATTGTTAGATTACACTGAGATCTTCATCCAAATAGGTTGTTATTCTTTCTGTATTGACATCATGCATTGAAAAGGGCATAAAACTCAGTCAAGGATGGTATGGGATTAGGCCTCAAGGTCAAAGTGAGAGGAGGTGAGAACTGTTTTCTCATGCCTTTTTTTTTCTGAATGTGTGCAGAAACACTATTTTTAAAATTCTGCCAGCTGTCCCAGACACTAAAACCTGATTCCTCTGGTCCTATTGGCAGGATTTCTTGTCGGCTGTAGTGGACACTGAAAACAAGTTCTCCAGTTCACTCTCTGTAAATCCAGGATGCCTGAAACCTGTGTGTTCCAAGCCCGAAGCTGCCAAGCAGGCCCGGACATCTGGGCAGCTGACTTTGTGCCCCACTCTTCCTGCAGGGGCTTCGAGCCTGTCAGCCCAGGGGTCCAGACTGCCTATCCCTGGTGTGCCCAGGGCAGGAGGGGGTTCTCCTTCTAAGACATCAACATTCCTAAGACTGTCCCCTTCTCCCAGCTTAGCTGGGGGAGCTAGAGATCTAGACAGAGTGACCCCCGAAGGATTAACCACAGAACCTCATGCACCATTTTCTGTTGTGAACCCACACCCAGTGGCTGGTACCACTGTGACAAGTAAACAGGATGTGTTCAATAATTCATGCATGGAGCTGAGGCAGAGAAGTTCAAGTGGACCTATGAAAAGCCTGTTTCCCAGGCAGAAGGAGGACCCCATGCAAGTCAAAAGGCCCCGGATATCTGAGTTGGGAGAATCTTGTTGCCAAGGGTCAGTAGTCACCAGACTGGCTGAGCCCCTACTCTCGCATCCCACCTCCCACCATGGGACCCCACAGCTCATTATGAGACCCGGTGCTTCCAGCAGCCTTATTCTCCCATCTGGTTTACGAACTCCTACTCAATCTACTCCCCGGCAAGCTGGGCCTAGGGGCAATCATCTCCATGTGCCTCAGCCTCTCCAAGTTGCTAAATGTTATGCTCAGAACAAGTCTCAAAATAGTTCCCTAACCCCTCCACCATTCCAATCTCCAGGCTCCTGGGAAAGTGGAAGACCTAGAGTTGTAGGGCTAGCTGTTCCCAATCCAAACTCGTCTGTTTTTCCAGTGGCTAGGTCTGGCCAGAGACCCTTAGAATCCCGAGTTCAGGTCTCTTCTGTTGAATCTCTTGTCTCTACTCCATCCACCCCCTGTACTTCCCTGGCATCCTCGGGGATTCTTCAGACCCCTATCGTCACAAACCACCTTGTACAGCTAGTTACTGCTACCAGTCGGACACCTGGAACGCCTGCCCATGTGTCCACACGAGCCAAAACACGCCGCTTTCCTGGACCAGCTGGGATCTTGCCTCACCAGGTAAATGATATTCAGGAAGCAGGCAAATTGTCAGGAGGTTTGAGGGGATAGAAAGTTTCAGTAATAACATGTCTTGGCAACATTCTATCCAAGTGGTCAAGAAATAGTGTGCCAACTACTGGGGAGAAAGAGAACAAAAAAATGGTACTTCTAATGCAAAGGGGCAAAAGGAAGTAGGAAAATGCTGCTGCTCTTTTTTTTTCCATAAAAGTATTTTATTATTTTCCAGTTACATGTAGAAATAGTTTTCAACATTTGTTTTCATAAGATTTCTAGTTTCAATTTTTTCTTCCTCCCTCCTGTCCCTCCCCCCTCCCCAAGACAGCAAGCAATCCAATGTAGGTTATATATATACAATCACATTAAAAATATTTCTGCATTAGTCATGTTGTGCAAGAAGAATCAGGACAAAAAGGAAAAACCTCAAAAAAGAAAAAAAAATAGAAATAGTATGGTACAATCTGCATCTAGATTCCATAGTTCTTTTTTTTCTGGATTTGGAGAGTATTTTCCATCATGAGTCCTTTGGAGCTATCTTGGACCATTGTATTGCTGAGAAAAGTCAAGTCTGTCACAGTTGATCAACACATAATGTTGTTGATACTGTGTATAATGTTCTCCTGGTTCTGTTCATCTCACTCACTGCTGCTCTTTTCTTGATCCTCCTAACAGAAAAGAGACACAAATTAGCAGTAAGGAAGAAGGGAGTTATAGCTGTAACTTGGACTTGACATTGGCAAGGTTTAGGATCCTGGATTAGTGGAGATGCTGTGGACTGGTCTCAGGGCAGCAGAGACTCCTGCTAGGAGAATTTGATTTCCAAATAACATTGACCAACCCTTCAATTAGCTTGCATTTGGAGGAATGTCTGAGTAGACTGCACTTGCTTATAATGGGCGCGAGGGTAGGAGTGAATTCTGAAAAGAAATTTAAGGCTAGATAGAGTCCCATTGAAATGTTTAATTGGGAACTAGCCACTTCTCTTGTCCTGGACCACACTAAGGGAAGATGTTTAATCTTGAGGATAGCCCACTGGCCTGAAGAATGGGAAGCAGTACTGTTCTGCTTATCTAGAATCGCTTGGAGGAGGGGGTGCAGTCTATAGCTTAGCTGTCCCTAACAAGTAGCCTCTTCAACCTAGGCCAGTTGCAGCTTCCTCATGTTCCTCCAAAGATCCCCAGAAACATATTTTTTAAGCCTCTTAGTGAGGCTCCTGAAACATGGAAAGATGCAATGTGTTAATTGTCTCTTATAGTTTTCCCGAACACGTTATGTAACCCAGACGCAGAGCTGTACTAGTAAATAACATCTGCTGAGTTTGTTCTCATTCGAACTGCATTCTCTCTCCTTCCTTTTAGCACAGTGGAAAAAATCTGGAGGAGATCATGATTTCAACTCCTCAGACTCCAACTCATGGTGCACTAGCTAAGTTCCGGACAGAGGTAACTTGCTCAGTGGCCATTGTCCCTTTGTCAAAATCAGTACTGGATTTCTCCATTCAGTGGGATGGTCATATGGGAAGAAGCATCCCTGTCACAGGTTTGGGAATGAGTTCCCAACAATTTAACAGTTTGGGCATCTTCAGTGATATTGTAGCATCAAAGAGGCATTTCAAGTTGGAGACTAGAGGAGACAGCCACAAAAGGCCCCATTGGATAGGGACCTATTCTCATGTCAGCCAGCCTCCTAATTGATGGTACAGATCTACTCTTAATCTCTTTCCTGAGACTGGAATTTCTGTATCTGGAAAATAAGGGCTATAATATCTCCTTCCTTCAAAGTTAGGGGTAAGAAAGAATTATTTGGTTCAATCTTGGAGAATGACTGATTGGGTAACTCGAGTTTTTCTGCCAGTATGTCCTGTGTGAATGGTGGGTAAATCATTTGCCCTCTCTGCACTCCGTATTCTTATCTGTAACATGAGGTGTGGGAGTAGCAGGGGCAGATTTGGACTAGATAGTCTCCACTATATCTTCCCGTTATAAATTCTTGATAAATTCCATCTAGCCAGATCCCTGCATTTAAAACTCAGTCATCTACCCCAGACTCTGACTCTGCTTATCTGTCCTTTCATTTGAAAGCTTTTAGTCTTTAGTTGTTTTTTTTTTTAGTGAGGCAATTGGGGTTAAGTGACTTGCCCAAGGTCACACAGCTAGTAAGTGTTAAGTGTCTGAGTCCGGATTTGAACTCAGGTACTCCTGACTCCAGGGCTGGTGCTGTATCCACTGCGCCATCTAGCTGCCCCTTTGTCTTTAGTTTTAATGTTTTAAAATAGTTTTTATTTAGTACTACCCACCCCCCATATCTATTGGGCTCTCTATTTTTCAACTGTTACAGTAAATAATGATCTGAACTCAAAGTATTTGTGCGATGGTCTTTGGGCCTTCAGCAGCCTTATAGAGCTAAAGCCAGAAGGCCACTGAGAGCTGAGCTAGGTAAGAAAAAGAGCATGTGTCATTTCATTTCATTTTTAAGCTGCCAGATGTCTTTAGGAGCTGAATTCCTGTTGCACTCCAAAGCTCCTTTTGGGTATATTGACCTCAAAGATTGAAAAATTTGGTTCTTTAAAATCAAGACCCTCCAAGAGGATCTGACAGCATTTTCCTTAACTGTTTGTGAAAGTACTTCATCTCTAAACTTTGGCATGGATAGAAAGAGACAGAGATTGTGCTTGGCTAGGAGAGAGATCTCCCCTTTCTGCCACCTACTTCTAAGCCAAAGGATCTTTAGTGGGATGGAAACTCATTCACCCAGGCACCACTTCCCACCCTTGCTCCAGGAAGTACCTAGTTCTCAGCCCTCAGAAGAAGATTTTGAGCATGGCCCCTGGGTGACTATGAAAGCTGACCTGGGACTAGATGACCAAGACCCTGCCTGCTTCCTCCACACATACAGTATCGTCATGGTATTGCGGAAGGTAAGAGTGAAGTTCTACCTTACCCCTCCTTCCCCACCTTTTCATGGTGGGAAAGGTTTCTCCTTGCTTTCCCCAAATCTATCCCTGAACCGTTGGCTCCATCCACCCATATATTATTTATTTATTTATGGGGGGGGGGCAATGAGTTAAGTGACTTGCCCAGGGTCACACAGGTAGTAAGTGTAAAGTGTCTGAGGCCAGATTTGAGCTCAGGTCCTTCTGAATGCAGGGCCAGTGCTATCTATATGTATCTTTGACCTGGAAAAGCTTAGCCATTGCCCATCTCTGAAGTATCTCTAGGGCCCCAGAAGTGGGTTTAGTGGGACAGTAGAAGCAGGTTGTCTTTCAGGAGTGGGGCTGGATAAAGGACCCTGCTTTGTATAGGGTGTATTTGGTAATCCATTTATATGTGTCATCATGTATGTCAGGGTACCTTCTTATAGAATAAATGTACAGATAGTTAAAAAGAGAAAAAATTGAAGAAAAAATGTGCCTCTAAGCAGCATGGGAAGGAGAAAGTTGAGTGCTCCATTTAGATTATCTTTAGGACAGAAAGCAGTTTCACTTGGGTTGGTATAAATGACACCTCCAACCTGTAGATCCCTGCTCTCCAGCAGCAGCTTCCCATGATCTCTTTTGGTCCTTTTAAATAGGCTGCCCTGAAGCAACTTCCCAGGAACAAAGTGCCCACCATGGCAGTGATGATCAAATCCCTGAGCCGAAGTACAGTAGATGCCAGTGTGGTGTTCAGAGATCCTACAGGTGAGGAGCAGGGCCTTGGGGCCCAACTGGTCTCTGGGGAGGGTCTTCCCTGACTTTACAGTCCATAGCAACAGGTGATCCTTAGTCCTTTAGAGATGTGCTAGAATCTTGGAATCTAGGAGCTGGAAGGGACTGTGGAAGCTAGTGATCTCAATAGTATATCTGACCAATCTGTCCTCTGCTTGGAACACTTATCACAACAGGGCACTTGCTGCATCACAAGGCAGTCTATTACATTGCTCAATAATTCCTAAGGTTTAGAACATTTTTCCTTCATGTGGAACCAGGCTTCCTGGCCATCTGTAGCTTTCACTCACTGGTTCATGTTCTCTGCTACATGGAATCCAGTCTCTCTTCTAAATGACACATATATCTGAAGGTTGTTTTTATGTTCTCTCTTCTACCTCCAGAACCAAGTGCTCCTTTTCTCCAATTGAAATATTCCCTGGTACAGTAGAAAGAGCTCTGGAGACAGGCCCTGGGTTCACTGGCCACCCCTGACACTGCTTTCATCACCTTAAACAAAACACTCTCTGGCACCTCAGTATCCTCGTCTGTAATGAGGGGGTTGGACAAAATGGACTCTAGGGCCTCTCCTGGCTCTAGATGGATGATTCTACTTGAATACATCTATGGTCTCATCAGTGTGCATGCTCCTTCTAAAGTTACAAATCACAACCCATCATGCTTTCTCATCCTGTGCAACTTTTGTCCACGTCCTGGAAATTCTCCTTGGGAGATGTACACAATGTATCGAGACTCTTCTAAGTGTCTTAACATTACAGAGTTACCATTGTAGCATGAGGGCTTTCTGTCTGTTATCTCTTGCTCATACAACTTGACCAACTTGATTTCTTGTGTAGTTTTACATGATATCTTTTAATTTGCTTTTTTTGCATGCATTCATCTTGGGTCAGGTGGTGCAACCTATTTATGCCTACCATGAGCCTTCTGTTGCCTGTTGCCTGTTGGATGGCTTGCAATTTATTCCTTGGAGATAATGGTATTTTATAATTCACAGCCACATAGCATCACCATAAAAATGTTTGTGTTTAGAATGTTGGGGGTTTTTTTGTTTTTGTTTTTGTGAAACGTTATTTTAGAGGAGATCTCAGGCTCATTTAAAACACTAATTTGGTCCTCTCTTTACCTCCTATTCAGTTCTAGGCTCAGTTCGTTGTTCATCTACAGTGTCTATCTGATGTATGTGTACTGATGGACCAGCTCTACAAGCTGTTCATCCACTTGCAAATCATAAGCTAGACAATAGGCTTTCTTCATCCACTTGATTTTTCCTCTGTGGATAGGTTTGCTGAGCTCTTGGCGTGGTTTTTAACTTTCTTTTAGAAGATTCTTCAGTGTTGTGTGAATTGAAGCAGTCAGCATGGGATACACCTTGTTGGAGTAAACCCTTTAGGGGGTAGTATTTTGTTCTACCAAATCAAATTTCCTCTGTAGTCAACAGACTACTCAGTTGCAGTGGGATTTGATATTCTCTGCTCCTTTCCATCAGTTTTGTGAAGGTAAAGATATGTTCTATTACAGAATACTGTTTATAAAAGCTTGTCAGTTCTCTTCCCATATTTCCATCAGGGATGTCAGGCGTTGTGCTAAGCACTAGGAATACAAACAGAAAACCCAAAACATTCTCTATCTTTAAGGAGCTGATGTTCTAACAATGTAATAAAACACACATAGGGCCAGGGAGTAGTGTTTTAGTCACAGTGAATCCAGTCATAGGGCAATCATTTGACAGGCCCTTTCCAGGAATTAATTTCCAGAGTATGAGATGGTGAAGGTGGGAGTGCAGCAGTAAGCTAGAAAGCTGGCCTGCAGGAGCACAGTGTAATGGTCTGGCACCAGCATGAGACATCTGGAGTGAACTCTCATTGAGTGAGATGGAGAACCAGGTTAGAGGTGAAAGGTGGATCAGTGACAGCAGCTTGACAGAATGAGAATAAATAGTTACTGATATTTCATCAATTACCTTTTCTTTATAGTAAAAAGAAATCATCATAAAAATCTTAGCAGATCTTTTCGATCTTCTGTTGTTCTTCTAGTTTCATCCTTCACTCATGGGATGACTTTGCTAACTTAATTCTCTCACCCAACTTTCTTTAAACTGGTATTACTCTTCTTTCTGATGTGGTGATGATTCCAGTTAAGAGTTTACAAATAAGTTTCTATTCTAAACTGGTATTTCCCTTAGATTCAGCTTGGCAAATAAATCCAAATCTTTGCTGATTTAAGTTCTTTTGGTCTCCTTGTTATGGCATTTAATTTACTTTTTAGAAAAATTTATTGATACCTATGGTTACAAAAGATAAAAAGAAGGGAGAAAAAGCAATTTAGCAAAACTAACCAATTCATCAGTGGAATCAGATAATGTATTTTTCCTATACCTGGGAGTATACCAGCCAAGATAAATCCAGGAACTACATTAAATATAATTGTCAGAGGGACAGCTAGGTGACACAGTGGACAGAGCACTGGCCCTGGAATCAGGAGGACCTGAGTTCAAACCCAGACTCAGACACTTAACACTTACTAGCTGTGTGACCCTGGGCAAGTCACTTAACCCCAGTTGCCTCACCCCCCCCCCCAATAAATAAATAAATAAATAAATAAATGTATATAATTGTCAGAATAAAAGTTCATTGACTTCTGGTCTATATTTTCATTATCAATAACTTTTAATAGGTCACTTTGGAGTTGTTTTAATTGTATGCCTTATATTTTGTATCATTTTTCTTTTTCTAGCTTTGTACTAATTTTGATCTCTTCTCTACCAAATCAGTGGTCTGACCATATACAGACAACTGATTCAAGAGTGACTTCTACAGCAGGGATAATAAGTTAGTTGCTTTCTGTTGTTAAAAGGTAACTAGTTTAATTTTTGTGATGAAATAACATGCTCTGCATGTCAAGTATTTTCTAATTATTTCCTCAGAATTTTCATGCTCTACAGCTGTGAATTTTTGTGTTACCTACAAGTCTTTGGCCTCCTTGTCTTTATTTCTGATTTGTGTTTTGTAGGTTTTTTTGTTTGTTTTGCCATCCTCACTTATTCCTACTTTTGCATTGAAAGTCTCTTGGAATCAAATTATATGTTGACATAATGCGGAAGGTCTTCTGAATTTTTCTTAAGATTTTTCTACCTCTTTAGCCTTTGAAACAGATGTTGGCATATACATTGCAATTATTTCCTTAGTGGTCTTTGTACAGACACTTATCATGAGTATTGCATGAGGTGAACATGTCCCAAAGAAGGGTGTTTCCTGTTGCCTCTGAAGGCATGATAAAACTAACTCCACCTTCTTCATTTGTCTTTACAAGGAGAATCTGTGAGCCATCTTTCAATTTAGCTGTAGCTTCCTTCTGTCTTTTGGTTTTGATTATAATGAGAATGTCCAGTTGACTTGATTCACCTTCCCCATTAGTGTGTCCATTTGTTGCCATTGGACAAAGATCTCACATTTAGAGGACCAACAGATAAGTTAGTTTATAGATGGTTTAAAAACTTTGATTCTTACATGCTTTTCTACCTCTCTGGCACTGTCATTGCAGAAATGGAGAGGGCTTCTTTGGTATCTCTGTTGAGATTATCTAGGGTTCTAAGACAGGGCCATTTTGTACTTTTCTTTGTTTCTATGAAACAAAGAAATTCCAACAAATTTATCATCAGTGGCCAGCCTGTCTTTCCATATTTAGGAAGGCTGGTTCTCAGAGAGCAAGTTCAAACTGTTGCTGGGAGTGTCTCATAAACGTTTTTCCCTTCACTACTTCTCATTGCTTTTTGAAATACTATTGTGACTTATAAAAATTTTGAGAGACATAATTTCTTGGTACTTAATCATTTTATTTTTTGTTTTTTTTTGTTTGTTTGTTTTGTTTTGTTTTGTTTTGCGGGGCAATGGGGGTTAAGTGACTTGCCCAAGGTCACACAGCTAGTAAGTGTCAAGTGTCTGAGGCCGGATTTGAACTCAGGTACTCCTGAATCCAAGGCCGGTGCTTTATCCACTGCGCCACCTAGCTGCCCCACTTAATCATTTTATTAATCATGCTAGCATATAATTAATAAAAGGGGCCAGTGACACTCTTGAAGAGTGGGTGTTTCTGAGAGTGGCAATCAACTCTGACTGGTTAACAATGAAAAATATGAATATTATAATGAAGTAGGCTTATTCTAATGAGGGTCTGGGGGACATGATCACTTAGTGTTGGTTTGAGACATCTATATCAAAGCCTTTTAAACTGCGGGTTGTGACCCTAAATGGGGTCATACAACTGAATTTGGGGGTCGCAAAAAATTTGGCAACAGTAAAACGTTATGTATGGGGTTGAGTAAAAATTTCTCAGGTGAAAAGAGGACACAAGTGGAAAAAATTTAAGAAGCCTTGATCTATATCCATATCACTCGTCTAGGGTAATCTAGACAAAAGGAAGAATCCGTATAATCCTGAATCTGTCTGAGCAAAACACAGTGGGCCAGAATCCATCAATTCACCTAGACTAAAATTTTTACCTTTTGAACAAATCTCAGTTTTCCCTCTCATTATCATCCCTATACTTCAAGGGCTGCTTGATTAACTTACAGGGGCTAATTTCTGAATGAGGAAGTAGAAAGGGGAAAAACCTTGATCCTAATTGAGTAACTGGTTATTAATACAAGAAATAATCATTTCTCTCACTCATAAGATTTTTTTTTAATTTTCATTTTTAATTACAACTGTACAACAGACCACTTTATTCTTGCATCTTCTCAATGGTTTCTTTATATTTGCCCTTCTCCTTTCCAACTTGTCGGGATTTGGCTTTACGCTCAAGAATCTTTTTACGATCTTTGTCCAGTTTTACTCTAGTGATAACTACCTTACTAGGGCGAATGCCCACATGAACAGTTGTGCCATTAGCTTTCTCATGCGGCACACGCTCAATGTAGATGACGTATTTCTTTCTGTAAACCTGCACTACCATGCCAATTTGCTGGCCTTTGTAGTGTCCACGAACAACCTGGACCTCGTCGTCCTTCCGGATGGGCATGGAGCAGAAGTTGTATTTCTGCCTCAGCTCCTTGGAGAGTGAGGACGACATGATCTTGAGCCGGATGTGTGAGGGTGCGTTGAAGTGTCTTTTGCGGTTCTTGCTGCGGTCCGAGGTCACGAAGGGATTGAACTTCATTTTGGCTGCACAAGCAGGACCACCTGAAAAGATCACTCATAAGATTTTGCAAATCAATCAAAAAGCATTTATTATACACTTACTGTAGTATTTCAGACATTGTATTAACCCTACAAAGGCAAAGTTAAAACAGTCCCTGCCCTTAAGGGATTTATGTTATAATGGGGTAGATGACATGTGTATATAACAGATATATAGATATATGTATATATATGTTATATCTATATCTCTGTGTGTCACATACATAAAACAGATATAAGGCAGTTTTGGCCGTAAGTTAGCAGGAGTGGGGGTCAGAAAAGATTTTGTGAGAAGGGAGTATTTTAGTTCAGTCTAAAAGAAAACCAAGGGGACCAAATAGGTAGTGCAGTGGATAAAGCACCAGCCCTGAATTCAGGAGGACCTGAGTTCAAATCCAGCTTCAGACACTTGACACTTAAGAGCCGTGTGACAAAAAAGAAAAAAAGAAAACCAAGGATTGAGGAGAGGCAGAGGTGTGGAGCAGAGTCATTCCAGGCATGAGAGACAGACAGGAGGGGGCATGTGGTGTGGAACAGGGAATAAATCCATTTGAGATGGAAAATAATGCTTAAGAATGAAAAGGTAGGATGTGATCAGGTGGTGAAGCAATTTATATGTCAAAATGGGAGTTTGTGTTTGATCACAGAAGCAGTGGGGAGTAACTGGAATTGATTGAACTAGTGACATGGTTGGACCTGTGCTTTAAGAAAATGGCAGTGTGGAGGATAGGGTGGCAGAGGGAGACTGTTGAGGCTTTTGTAATAGTCTAGGTAAGGGGTAATGAGGCCCTGAACAGTGAGTAATGACTATTAGTTGAAGAGAGGAGTACATATAGAAGAGATGTGGAGATTGAAACAAGACTAATGTATGGGGGAGCCGCCAGGTAGTGCAGTAGATAAAGCACTGGCCCTGGAGTCAGGAGGACCTGAGTTCAAATCTGGCCTCAGACACTTGACACTTACTAGCTGTGTGACCCTGGGCAAGTCACTTAACCCCCATTACCCCACCAAAACACACACACACACACACACACACACTCACAAAGACTAATATGTGGAAGAAGTGAAGGATGACACTGAAGAAGTGAGACTTGTAAGAATGGAAAGATGATGCTACCCTCAGTTGTAACAGGGAAGTTCAGTAGAGGGGTAAGTTGGAGGGAAAAGATGCTGAGTTCTTGCTTTGGGCATGTTGAATTTGAGATGTGTATGGGATATCCAGAAGCCATTGGTGGTGTAGGATTGGTGTCCGTGAGAGAGACCAGGGCTGGATATATAGATTGATAATCATCTGCATAAAGGTGGTAATTGAATGCATGGTAGCTAATAAAGTCACCAGGGCAGAACCTTGGGATATATCCATGGTTAACAGGCATAATATAAATGTCAAATGAACAAATGACTAGTCTAGTCTTTTTTTTTTTCCTGTGGGGCAGTGAGGGTTAAGTGACTTGCCCCACCCCCTCCCCCCAAAAAAAGCCTAGACATTGTATTTCAAGAAATCTCAAAAGAAAATTGCATAGATCTCTTAGAACCAGAGAGCACAGTAGAAATAGCCACCAGTCATCTCCTTAAACTCCAAACTAAAAACTACCAGGAACATCATAGCAGCAAGATCCAGAGCTTCCTGGTCAAAGAAAAATTGCTACAAATAGCCAGAAAGAAAAAAGTCAAGGGGGCAGTTAGGTGGCACAGTGGATAAAGCACTGGCCCTGAATTCAGAAGGACCTGAGTTCAAATATGACCTCAGACACTTGACACTTCCTAGCTGTGTGACCCTGGGCAAGTCACTTAACCCTCATTGCCCCCCCCCCCAAAAAAAGAATGTATAAGAAAAAAGTCAAGAATTGAGGAGCCACTAAATTATATATGATTTAGCAGCCACCACTATTAAAGGAGCATAGAGATTTGAATGTGATATTCCAGAACAAAAGGATATAGGCCAACAACCAAGAGTCATCCAGAAAACCTGAACATAATACTGCAGGGAAAAAATGGATCTTTTTTTTTTTTTGTGGGGCAATGGGGGTTAAGTGACTTGCCCAGGGTCACACAACTAGGAAGTGTCAAGTGTCTGAGGCTGGATTTGAACTCAGGTATGCCTGAATCCAGGGCCAGTGCTCTATCCACTGCACCACCTAGCTGCCCCCCCCCCATTGGATCTTTAATGAAACAGAAGACTATTGTTGTTTTCTCATGAAAAGACCAGAGCTCATTGATATTTTGAAGATTAAATACAGGAGTTAAGAGAAACATAAAAAGATAAACATGAATGAATTAACCAAGAATAAATGACTTACTTTCTAATATGGGGAGATAATACATGTGTCCCCTCTGAACCCTGTTGTCATTAGGGGTCATAGAGTTAGTCTAATTAGATATGGCCTGATAATGGTTCTATTATGTCTTTATTATCTTAAGAACCAAATGGAAAAAAGGGGTGGAAAAGGAAAGGAAGGTTAGGGGAAATCATCTCACGTAATTAGACAAAAAGGAGTTTCGGTAGAGTGGTTGAAACTTGAACTTCACTCTCGTTTGAACTCATTACAGTAGGGAAGAATAAACACAGGTACAGAAATATGTTTTACTCAACAGGGAAATAAGGAAAGGAGAGAAGGAAGAATTGGAGGTTAGATTAAGGGAGGCATTAGTCTTAAGCAAAACAAACTAAATATGTCCAAAAATATTTATACCTCTTTTTGGGGTGGCAAAAAATGGGAGTTTCAAGGGGTTTCCATAAATTGGAGAATGGCTGAACAAGTTATGGTGAATAAATGTGATGGAATTATAAATTGTTCTGTAAGAAATGATGATGGAGATGGTTTTAGAGAAATCTGGGAAGACTTGTATGAACTAATACAGAGTGAAGTGAATAGAGCCAGGAGAACAATTTAGATGATGACAACAGTATGATAAAAACTAATGACTGGGGGCGGATAAAGCACTGGCCCTGGATTCAGGAGTACCTGAGTTCAAATCCGGCCTCAGACACTTGACACTTACTAGCTGTGTGACCCTGGGCAAGTCACTTAACCCCCATTGCCCCTCAAAAACAAAAACAAAAACACCCAAAAAACTAATGACTGAAAGAATTGGGAGCTCTGATCAGTGTAATGACCAACCACAATTCCAGAGAATTCATTATGAAACATACCACTCACCTCCTAATGGAGAGGTGAAGGACTCACAGTGTAGAATGAAACATATATTTTTTGGACTTGGCCAATGCAAACATTTATTTCGCTTAACTATATGTGATTATAGTAGATATTTTGTTTTTCTTTTCTTCTCATCATGGGGTAAGGAGGAACTGAGATCAGAAGGAGACAAGATTGATTTTTGAAGACTGATTTGATTGAAAAAAATATATAATTTGAAAATAAATAAGAGCTACACCCTTCTTAATACAGTCCAAGGTCACATCACTTTTTTGGCTGCTATATCACACTGCTGACTCATAGCTTGCAAGCCACAAAAGCTCCTAGATCCTTTCAGAATTGCCAGTTAACCACACTTCCCCCATCTTCTACTTGTGAAGTTGATTATTTTATATCCAAGTGCAAGACTTTATATTAATCCTTTTAAATTTCATCTTAGATTAAGCCCCAAAGCACCAGCCTGGGGAGATCCTATTGGATCCTGACTGTCATTCAGTGTATTACAAATCTCTTTCTGGGGCATCTAGGTGGCGCACTGGATAAAGCACTGGCCCTGGATTCAGGAGGACCTGAGTTCAAAGCCTGCCTCAGACACTTAACACTTACTAGCTGTGTGACCCTGGGCAAGTCACTTAACCCCAGTTGCCTCACGGGGGAAAAAAAAAAGAAATCTCTCTCAGCTTTGGGTTATCTCAAAATTGAGGAGCATACCATATCTGCTTTTATCTTAAGTCATTGATAAAAATGTTAAATAGCACAGGGCCAAGCACAGATCTCTGGGGTATTCCACTAGAGACCTCTTGCCACACCAACATAGAATTATTAGCAACTACTCTGAGTGTGTGTGTGTGTATGTGTATGTGTGTGTATATATATATGTATATATATATTATATATGAAATCCTGTCAAAAAATGAAAAGGTTAGTCTGGCATGACCTGTTTGTTATATTTTTGTGTCTGTCTGTCTATCTACCTATCTATCTTTTCCCCCTAATTACATGTAAAAACAATTTAACATTTGTTGGGGGGGGGGTTCTTTTTAAGTTTTGAGTTCCAAATTCTATCCCTCTGTCTCTCCCCTCCCCCTTCCTTGAGACAGTAAGCAATCTGATATGTTATATTTGTGCAGTCCTGTAAAACACAACCTGTTCTTAATGAATCCATACTAGCACTTTGTAATCACCATTTCCCTTTCTAGATTTTTGCTGACCATCTTTTTCATGATCTGTGCCAGAATTTTCCTGAAGTCACAGTCAAGCTCACTGGCCTATATTTTCCAGGCTCTGTTCTCTTCCCTTCTTCTGAAAATTGGAACAACATTTGCCCTCCTTGAACCTTGTGGTACTGCTCCTGTTTTCTGTGATCTTTCAGGTGTCATTGACCCTGGCTCAGCAGTCCCATTAGCTGGTTCTTTCAGGTCCTGAGGATGTCATTCATCTGGACCAGGTGACTTGAGTTCATCAAGGGCAGCTTAGTGTTCTCTTCCTATCTCCTCATTTACTTTAGGCATCACCACCACCCTTTTAGTCCTTCTTGGTCTATCATTTCCAGTGGGTGAAGTTCATTCTCATTTGCAGAGATGATAGAAATGAGGCAAGGAAGAAACAGCTTTGCCTTCTCTCTGTTGTCATGTATCATCCCATCTTCTCCAAGCAAAGCTCCTATCCCTTCCATGATTCCTCTTTTTCTCCCCAATTTGACCTTTTAAAAATCCCTTTTTTGTTTCCGGATTCCCTCTCTAGCCTCAGATTGTTTCGAGATGACATTCCAGGCACTTTTTTTTTTTTTTTGGGTGAGGCAATTGGGATTAAAGTGACTTGCCCAGGGTCACACAGCTAGTAAGTGTTAAGTGTCTGAGGCCGGATTTGAACTCAGGTACTCCTGAATCCAGGGCTGGTGCTCTATCTACTGCACTACCTAGCTGCCCACAGGCATTATTTTTAAAGCACTGTGCTATGTTGCTTTATTCATCTTGTTACCTGGCCTTGCTTCCATATTCTGTACATTTATATTAAATTTAAGTTGGTTGGTAAGTTCCCTGTATATTCATATAATCTCTTCAGCCACATCCCATGTTTTTCTCCTTTCTGGGATTGTTTCTCTTTTTAGCTTAAGAATTTCATTCTTAAACATCTCACTCCCTCCTGCGGTGACTGCCCCTGAAGCATTTTAGTCTGTGACATCCTCTCTGTCTTTACCTCCTCCCCACCCCTGAATAGTTTCCATGAGAGCAGGGTATGGGAGAAAAAGGAGGAGAAGAGAGAAAAACATTTAGCCAAATAATGGAAGGAAATAGTGTAGATGGCTTGGAGGGGTTTGGGACTAGTGAAGCAGGTTGGGGTTGAACTGGGAGAGGGAAAATTTGGGGAAAATTGAAGAAAATTTGAAGTCATACAATCTCAAGGCCCAATTACTAGTCTAGATTCTACTTCTGGGTTGTAAGGGAGACAAAGAGAAACAAAGATCAGGAAATAGATCATGAAGAGGTAAACTGAGGAAGGAGAAAGTGGGTGACACAAGGCAAAAAGAAAAGGTAAGTTAGAGGATTAAATTAGAGTAGAGTAGAGTGGTGGGTAGAGCAAATTGGGGAGACAGGAGATTTGGTGTAAGGTTGGAGAGAGTACTTTTTCTTGGGTAATCTGAGATTCCATTTTACTGGGAAAGGAGATGGAGAGAGCGTGTCACTTTGCTCATCATAGGGGACATGAGTCCAGGAAGAGGGTCAGTGGATGGGAGGAACCTGATGAGCCTACTCACATGGTGAGTAGAAGATTCTCTTTGGTCTCAATTTACGGTCTCCCCCTCTACAGGGTGTAGGCCCCTGAGGGGGGTGCATATGCTTGCTTTACCACAAGAATTCCTACTATAAACATCTATGAAATTATCATCTATGGCATTTTAAGATTTCTAATTGTCTTGGTCAACCTCATATGGATGTGTCTCTTAAATTAGGCACCTAAAACTGAATATGCTATTGTAAATGTGCTGCTTCATCCATTGTCACATTGATCCTGGGAGGTTATAGCAAGAGGAGGGGGAGGCACTGGCCTATGGCTATGGCTATGGCTTTGGCTGGATCTGGATGACCTGTTTGTCTGTTTCAGGAGAGATGCAAGGTACAGTGCACCGGCTGCTGTTGGAAGAGAAACAGAACGAGCTGAAGACTGGCTCTGTCCTGCTGCTGAAGCAGGTAAAGGAGGCAGAGCAGGAAGGACCATTTATTTCAAACCAAGCTGGCTTTGGAGATCCTTCCGAATCACATTGATGTAGTGCTTGAAAAATGCTTCACCTGTGTTATTCTGTCCCAGGGCTATGACTCCCACATAATGGCTCAGCTGGCTTCATTTTCCCCCAGAACCCAAGCAGGGAGAGGGTGGCTCTGGGCCACTTGGTGAAGTTGCTTGTTCTAAGAGCTGCCCCTGATACAGTACTTTAAGTGCTGTCCATCCATTATCTCACATGATAGCCTGTTACTCCTGTTCTGTTGCTTTCGGTTCTTTCTCCCTGGTGCTAGGTGAGGCAGGGAGAGGAGACTTGGGTCAAGCTGTAGAGATTTCTGTGTGACTTTGATATAAGGCATCAGAATCTTATGTCCAGATGGGTGCCACTTGGGGTTGAGCTTTGAGTACCTACAGGACTGTGACCATCTCCTTCCCATCTTCGACAGATTGGAGTGTTCTCACCATCACTCCGAAATCACTACCTCAATGTGACACCCAACAACCTGGTCCAGATTTACAGCCCAGATTCAGGAGATGGGAGAGTCCCCAGGAGCTCTCAGCCCTTTGCCCAGGTAAGAGGGCCTTCAAACACCAGGGAGTTGGGAGAAGACAAAGGATCCCTTCTTTTCTCCTTCTTTCCTCCTGCTTCCTTCTATTCTGTATTCCTTAGTATCTCTGCTTCCCAAAGTGGCTAACACTGGGGAGCCATGCTTTTAGAGTAAGGGGATTCTTCTTTCCCCAGGTCCCCACTGCTGACAAAGAAGTAAGGTGAGCATAGTGAGTGTCTACCTGAGCAGGTCAGGTTCCCAGTGAGCTTCCTGTATCTTATTGGAGATTCCAGAGTTTGAGGTGCTGAGTATCACTGTAAATTTAACTAAGGTCCCCAGGGTGGAAAAGGTTGTGGAGAGCCACAGGGCTTCCACAGCCAGCCAACAGACCAGCAAACCTAATGTTTTATGAACAGCTCACCTTTTTTTTGCCGCTGCAGTCTTGGAGGAGGAGGAGATGGGTCCCAGAGGTCCTTGGAGTTGACAGCGGAGAAACTTGAACTCCAGGACATTGTGTTACTGTGCCTGTCCTGAGAGCATGGTGCTTTGGATTCTCTGGAGCATTAGGCATAGCCCTTCCCTACCCCCATACCCTGTACTCAAACCCTCAAACCTATCCTGGGTCTGTGTTAGGTTCAACACGATGTTTCTTTGGCAGGGCCCTAATGTCTTTGGACTTGCCTTAGTGTAGTGGGCTCAGGGTCCAAAGACCTGAGTTCTAACTTTGCCGCTGATTAGTTGTGTGGCCTCAGGCCCAGCTATCTGAAATTTCTCCCTATGTCACTTAAGGGGGTTCTTGGAGGACCCTAAGTGACCATGGATTTAATAACAATAAGAATAATGGCTAATATTTATATGGCATTTACTCTGTGTCAGGCACTGTACAATCATTATTCTATTTGATCTTCACAACAACCCTGGGTGGGGTACTGTTATTCCCATTTTACCGATGAGGAAACTGAGGTAGACAGAGGTGAAGTGACTTGCTTGGAGTCACACAGCTGATGAGTGTCTAAGGCAGGATTTGAACTCATCTCCCCTGACTCCAGGCCTGGCCAATGTTTCATTCCCCTGCACTGCCTCTCTCAGGGCTCTGACAGCCCTGGCATTCTCTCTCTGGTTATATCTCAGTTTGTCTGCTCTTTCTCCCCTTTCTCCAACAACCAACAAAACCATCTACTCTTTTTTGTTTTTTTTGTTTTTTTAAAAACCATCTACTCTTGATTCTCTATGTAGAGATAAGCCACTTCTTACATTAGCCACCGCTAATGTTTTAGAAAATTTGTTTTTAATTTATCTGTTTTATTTGTAAACTCTTTCCACAGTGCCCTCACTCTACCTTACAAAATGCATTCCCTAAAAAGGCAAGCAGACCTGTCTAATGATGGGATATCCATGGCTACTTATTAACCCCAGGCCAGTTTCTCCAGAAGTGTGCCATCAGTCAGTGTGTGATCAGGGAATTCAAATGCCCTGTAATATCAACCAATTCAGGGAGGATTGGGAAGGGAAGTTTGATTTCAACATGCAACAAATGGCTTTTTGGATTATTGGATGTATTGGGTAATTGCTGCTACAGCTTGTTTCCGTGAACAGTGTGCCAGTCCTGGCTGCATGTTTGTGAGCTTAGAAGCCCATTTGGGCAAGTGTGCCTCCTGCCTCCCCCGCCCCTGGTCCCACCCTGATAAAGGCTGAAAGACTCCAGATTCTCTGTTCTGTTCCTTGGGGTGTTTTCAGATTCCCGGACCTGTCCTGTCAGAATCTCCATCTCAGCCTCCTGCTCCTGAGAGCTCCTGTAGTGCTCTTCACTGTAATGGGAAACCAGGAGAGAAGCACAGGACGGCCAGAGGGGAGGCAGCTTCCAGAGAAGAGCTTCCTGAAGCAGGTGAGAAAGTCAGCCTCTGTCTGGGAGAAGAGATGCTGGCTTTTATTGCTGCTCCTGCATAAAGAATGACCCAGCCAGGTTCCTGACTGTTGTCAGCTCTGTCCTGTCTGTGGAGCTTCGGGTCTTCAAAAACCCTCCCTGACTGAGTCTTGTGTTGCTGGCCCCCTGGCCGTGAAGAGGATAGCACCCCATGATGGGGGATGGGCAGGGGTGGGGAGGATTGTAAGTGATTATTGGGGTGCTTGAGGCAGTGATTCCACCTCTAGTTTTGATTATTGGCAGTAATGAATGGATCTCTTATCAGTGTGACCATAGATTTGTTATTTCACCTTTCAAATCCTCACTTTCCCTAGCTGTATAGTGGGGGTAATGATGTCTGCATTATCTACCCCATGGTTGTTATTGGGAGTGCTTTGTAAAACTTAAAGGACTATAGGAATGTGTGGTGGTGCTGTGGTGTGTGTGTGGCTGGGGGTGGGGGTGGGGGGACCTGATTTAAAGTTTGCTGCATCCTTGGCATGCATTGAAGCCCACAAAAAAGGGAAATCTACATGGAGGGATCAGAATGCCCCAGGACTAGGGGTGGGATCCTTCCACAGAAGGAGCGGGGCACATCTAAAGGCCAGCCAACTGCAGTGTCTGGGGACACCTTCTTCCAATCCCATAAAAGGACAGTTATGTAGGTTTCCCCACTAGGGTATCAGAGAGTAAGGTCAAGTCATCCAAGAAGACTTAAGTCCCCGGTGTCTGAGCTAACCACTCTCACCCTTCCCTTTTGTGCTGTGCAGATGATCTGGATGGGCTTCTAGAGGAGCTGTCCGAAGACTTCTTCTCTGAGGACAGCGGCTGGTGAGGCAGGACCACGAGGAGCTGGCATTGGCTTGTTTGTGGCAAGTCAAGCATGGACATGTCTAGCCTGGTGAATGAGTGGATGAAGGCAAGGCTGTGTTCTTGCCTTAGCAGATAGAACCTTGTGAGCTTGTCAGCTGCCCCTCCACTGCCTGTTTCCTAGAGAGCTTTCTTCATCTTCCAGGTCAGAGCATCTTCTTCTTAACAGTTTCTATCCCTGGAGACAATGGGGGTCTGACCTTGAAAACAACCTAGCCACAGAAAGCGTCTGTTTTGATCACAGACGGTTTTCCTAGTCCTCTTATCACTTTGGTCTCCATTCTGTGGATAGTTGGAGAGACAGGAGCAAATAGGGACATGATGCCCCTGAATGTGGGCTTAGAAGACTATTTGCCTCTATCACTTCTCCACTTGGTGTTAAATTATCAGTTCGTTTTCCCCTCAGAACCATGTCTTCTGCTACTCTCATCCTGCCCCTGAAAAACTACTTCACTTAAGCGTGAGTTACTTATTTTCCCCTAAAACAACATCACTTGTGCAGGAGGCTTCTAGGGTTAGGGTCAGGGAATTAGAGTATTGTGTGCTATATTATGAAACAAAGTATGGTGACTCTCCTTGGACTCCAGGCTATGCTATTCTCCTGCCAAATTCTCTTGTGACTTCAGCTCCCTTAGCTTCTTCAGTACATCCTTGTGTGTTGCACCCATCATGATCCTGGGAGCCATAATGTTGTGAGGGAGAGCCGGCCTTCCCAGTGATTTCAGTGGTTTCCTCCCAAATCAGGGACTGGTCAAGGAGAAGGATGGGTCACAGTTCTTTATATTTGTCCCATTCCCAAAATGTCTCAGAGTTAATGCAGTTGAGGAAAATAGAATTGGCCTAACACCTGCTGCTCGTTGCCAGGAAAGGAGAGGATCTAAAGGCCGTCTGGGGCTAGGTTTGGGTGACCAACTTGCCCTCAGGGACCACCTCATTCAGGCCTGGTGCCTCTCTCTAAAACTTCATCTCCCCTTTTCTAAAATGCATCTCCATTGGGAGATTAAAGAGAAAAAAGAAAAAGCTATAGGGGGTGGAGGAGGCAGTCAGTCATTCAATAAGCATTTCTGAAGTTCCAGGTCTTCGACATTGTGCTACATAATAAAGAATGAAACAAGCCCTATCACGGGGATCTGATCTTCTAAGGTGGGATGCTACAGAGTGTACCTGTGTGTGTGTGTGTGTGTGTGTGTGTGTGTGTGTCTGTGCAGAAGAAATACGAGTAATGAAATGTAAGGTTGCTTGGGAGGGAGGACACTGGCACTTGGAAGATTAAGAAAGACTTCATGTAGGAGTTGGTGCATGAGCTGGCTGTTCAAAGAAGTGGGAGATTGTAGGAGTCAGAAGTGAGGACAGACATTTCAGGCATGAAGAGCAACCAATGCAAAGGCACACAGGGGAGGGGAAGCTAGGTGGTGCAGTGGATAAAGCACTGGCTCTGGATTCAGGAGAATCTGAGTTCAAATCCAGCCTCAGACACTTGACACTTAACTAGCTGTGTGACCCTGGACAAGTCACTTAACCTTCATTGCCCCGAAAAAAAAAATTTTAAAGGCACACTGGAGTAGCCCAAGGGACTGACCCTTGTGCCGTAGTTGGCACCCTGGACTGGCCCTGATCTACCTCTCTCACATGAATATTTTACTACAACTGAGTTGGACCCTTTCCTACCCCTCAGCTGCATATACGCCTAACCACTTTTACTCTACCAAATCTATCCGGGATACTCCTCTCCTTCCTCCTGCCCCCGTCCCATCTCTGCCTATCAGACTCCCCACCTAGCTTTCAAGGCCCAGATCAGTCTTGTCTCTGTGAAACTCTCTTGGGGTCTTCCTGCCCACAGGCCTTTCTCTTCTGGACTCTAATATATGTTGAAATACCCAAAGATGAAAAATAGCTGCAGAGTTTAGAGCTGGGAAGGACTTTAGAAATGTTCTTATTGTACAAAGGAAGAAACTGAGGCTGATGGAGTTAAAGGAACTTAATAGACAGCTTCGGCATTCACACCCTTTGCTATTTTTCCCATAAGGCACTGAGCACATTCTACCTTGTGCTACAGTTGTTAGTGCTGTGTGTCTAGGCCTTTCAGTTACAGTGTAAACTTGTGGAAAACGGTGATTGTGTCCTTTGTATCTCGCCTGGCACCTTGCCCAGAATCTGTGCCCTTGTCTGTTCATAGTAATATGGGGGTATAGAAGACAATCGTGTTCCCCCTTGGGAAGCACAAAAGACAGTCAAGGATACTCTGGGCGCCACGATGAGGAAGCCCTCCAGTTTAATGCTCTCTGATAGTCAAGGATGGGAAAGGAGCCAAGAAGAGACCTAGAAGGCCAGAGACTGTTCCTGTTCCCTTCTCCCCACCTCCCATCCCCACCCACAATTCCCCTTGACTATTCTGTGCCCCTTTGAGAGAGGAAAGGAGAACACACTACCGTGGCAGTTTACTTTTTACGTGGCACACAGGGGAGGGGCAGCTAAGTGGCCCAGTGGATAAAGCACTGGCCCTGGATTCAGGAGGACCTGAATTCAAATCTGACCTCAGATACTTGACAGTAGCTGTATGACCCGGAACAAGTCACTTAGCCCTCATTTCCTCACCACCCCCCCTCGAAGAAATGAAACAGTCATTAAAATTTTTTTTTTTGTTTTTTTGTTTTGTTTTGTTTTTTTTTAGTGAGGCAATTGGGGTTAAGTGACTTGCCCAGGGTCACACAGCTAGTAAGTGTTAAGTGTCTGAGGCCGGATTTGAACTCAGGTACTCCTGACTCCAGGGCTGGTGCTCTATCCACTGCACCACCTAGCTGCCCCTAAAAATTTAATTAGACAATAATGAGTTCTAATAGGGTTAATCATAGCTGGGTCTATAGAGATGCCTTTCTCTGAAGATCTCTAAGCACTTTCTGGTCAGGAGAGGGAAGGGTTCCCTTCCCCACCCACCTACTTTTTTTTTTCCCTTTGGTGGAGTGATGAGGGTTAAGTGACTTGCCCAGAGTCACACAGCTAGTAAGTGTCAAGTATCTGAGGTCAGATTTGAACTCAGGTCCTCCTGAATCCAGGGATGGCACTCTACCCACTGTACCACCTAGCTTTCCCCTTGGGTGTTTAAACTAAAGTGGGACTCAAGTACCCTTATTAAGCAGGGCTGGAGGCATGGTGGTAGAGGTGGGAAGGATGGACACCTGTAATGTCACACAGCTTTAGCTGAAGGTAGAGAGCTCTGGAGAGCTTTGAAACAAATAGAGGCCTTTAATCCCCTGGAGAATAACACAGCCTGGTGGGTCAGAAGGGAGGAGGTGCTCAGGTAATTGAGGGCATCCAACAAGGTGCCTGATTTGTCTTAGGATGACTGGGAAAGCTGCCTCCCTCACCAGGAGAGCTGGCAGAAGCTGGATTGCTGATCCCGATACTGACACACATGCTGTTTCTTGGCATCATTCCTCCCTCTAGAGGTGTATAAGTAAAGCTGCCATCCCCATGGGGAGAGATGAGTTTGCTAGACCACTTTCTTGAATCTTGGTGTGGGAAAGACACGAAGTCCAAGCCAAGCAGGAACCCACTTGAAACTATCACACACACCCCCCCCCCCAATAAGTGGTCATCCAGTGTCTGCCTTCCTATAACTTCCCAGCCACCTGGGAACTCCCAGGGGAGAGATCAGACTATTTGGGGGCTAGGAGCTTGGCTGTAGGAGAGGAGAATAGACTGCCCTTTGACCCTTTTCAGGCTATTATTTGTCCCCTGGCTTCTTGCCTGGGCTAGAGGGAGAATGGAAGGGAAGGGGATAAGGGTGTGGGCAGTGGCTAACTGCTGGCCCCCTCCTCTTAGTCTCTGTGAGGAAGGAAACTTCTCTAGGTTTTGTCCTCATCCTGTGTGGAGGCTGGAAGCATATCTCCTCTTGCTAACCTTGGCAACCAATTCCATCTTCCCTTATTTCTGGGGTCGTCAGTCATCCAAACAGCTGATGAATGGAGCTTCTCTGACTAGGAAGTCCCTGGCCACTTGATTTCTTTTCCCTCCCCCCAAACTTGCTTTACTCACCCTGGACCTTGCCATTGGGATCCAGAGGGTAGCCTCAGCTGGGACCTTCTGTACATCCCAGCATGGAAGTAAACATGTTAATAAGACAGTACGGCCTCTGGAGGGGGCTCAGGCCTAAGTTTTTCTCTGCTGGGACCATGACGCTGCACAAAACCTGTTGATCAGATTGCCAGAGAGGCCTATTTATAGCCTCAGCTGCTCCTGAATAAACAGCTTTGGCAAAGGGGGGCTCCTCAGAGCAGAGATGGCAGGGTAGTGTGAGCTGGTATTGCCTGGGCACCCGCTCTCATAAATTGGGCCCACAACAGCATGGCAAAGGAGACTTTCCCCTTCACTTCTTCCACTTTGCGCTCACTTCGCCTGCAGCAAGAATGGCTAGAATGGGAAGATCGACGCCGGGCAGCTGCCCGGCAGTGCTACAACCAGAGATGCCCCCCAAGCACCCGAACCCAACTTACCCGGACCCCCTGCTATTGCCGGGATCCAGCTGTCCATAATGCCCTGTTTGTGGGTGATCTGCAACGGATCCAGGCCCTGTTCCAGGATGAAGCAACAGCTAACATGATTGTGGAGACTGTCACTGACCAGCTGGCATGGTCGGCTGAACTGGGTAAGGGTCATCAAAAAGGTGTTTAAGTGGGTAGAAAGAGGAGAATGAAAAGAATGTCATTGAGTGAGAATTTTAGATCCACTGGTGGTATTGACACCAATATAGGACCTCCTTTCTCCCAATGTTCCCCAAGTTCTTAGGAAATGCTGTCCAGCTTACCCCTCAACACCTCTTTTTTGGTAGAGGAATAACAGTGATCTGTGACACACCCTGGCCAATGCCCAGTGTTTCATCTGGTATCTTGAGAATTTTCCTAGCCATCTATTTTTCTAATCATCTAGAAGATGCTCCACCCTGTCCACTCCATAGTTCTTCTATTCCCTTTGGAAGAAAGAGTTGTGTCCATCCCTTTCCTGCCCCTCCCGGTTTTGTCTTATTCTGTGCATGAGCCTAATGAATGCTACATTTCTCTTGCTCCCTCTCTCCCCAGGCCTCTGGGTACTGACCCCAAGGACCAAACAGATGACCCCATTACAAATTCTGGCAGCCCGAGGCTATACGAACTGTGTCCGCCATCTGATTCTCCAGGGTGCTGATCCAGATGCCTGAATCGGGGGGCAAACGGCCTTGCATGAGGCCTGTGCCCAGGCCCATCCAGACTGTGTGAGGTTGCTGCTTGACTTTGGAGCCAATGCTAATGTGCTATCAGAGGAAGGAATGGCCCCCCTCCACCTCTGTACTACCTCTGAGTCTTTACAGTAGGTTCCTTTGGGGCATAGATGTCACTTGGCATAGAACAGCTGGATAGTCATTCATATGTTGGATAGTCAGTCATTTTATGTTTGTTTTTTTCATTTGATTCCCCTACTAGACTGAAAAACTCCCTATGGTGAGGGACTATGCCTTTATCCTTGTATACCTATCCCAGTGCCTTGCAGAAAAGAAGGCAAGTTCCCTCGCTCAGCAGAGCTCCAGAGAGTCATAGGCTGGGGAGGGAATGCTGGCTAAGGGGAATGGGGAAAGCTTTCTGCAATAGGGAAGTCTAGAGCAGATCTGGAGGAAGAAGCTGGTCAAAGGAAAGGCTGTGTGCAAGGATGCTGCTGAGCTTCTACCTCCACAATATTTGGTAGCTCTAACAGCTTTCAGACTAGTTGGATCCTCACTTTATTCTGAGAGGTAAGAGGGACAGGCCCAAGGGGCTTAGGATCTCAGGTAGGTAGTTGACTAGTTTCCCTGTCACTCTTCAGATGTGCCAGATTACTGCTGGAAATGGGAGCATCTGTGAACCTGGCCTCAAGGGAAAGCAAGATCACGCCTTTGCATGTGGCTGCTGGTCGGGGCCTGGAAAAACACGTAACCTTGTACCTGCAGTATGGGGCTGATGTGGCCCTGCGTACAGGCCAAGGTGAGACTGCCCTCAACTCAGCCTGTGCTGGGGCTGAAGGGCCAGACCAGCAGCATGAGGGGGTTGTCTGGAGGCTGCTGGAGGCAGGGGCAGATCCCCAGGCAGCAGGCCGAAAGCGCCACACACCACTCCACAATGCCTGTGTCAACGGTTGTGAGCGACTGGCTGAACTGCTGCTGCGCCACGGGGCAAAGGCTGATGCTCCCAACGGGGCCGGACACACACCCATGGACTGTGCCCTACAGGCAGCTGAGGATATCCCCAACGGGAAGCCTGAGGTCCTCATCACTGCCCTGCTGGATTATGGGGCTCAACCCATCCACCCAGAGGTGACGGGCCAGGACAGTCTGGGGGGCAAGAGGCAAAGAAGGGAAGGTCAAGGCTGGGCTGTCAGGTTGTGGCCAGATTTCTGACCTTTGGGGCCAGATGATGCTGTTGAGAAGGAGGCATGTCCCAGAGGGTCTCTTGCCTTGGTCCTGCCGATAGCTCCTCCTAGGCCTGGTCTAGCTCCTAGTATTTGTTATGTGCCAAATGTGGGGTAGAAATCAAGGGGCAGGAAATGAATCATCTGGGGTCCAATAGATAAGGAAATAGCTGTAAGCTAGAAGATTGGGGAACATGCCTTAGTGGAAAAGTCAAGTGAGGCATGGAAAAGGGAAAGGGAAAACCCTAATATCCTACATCCTCCCCACAGAGCCTCTCCAAACAAGGTGGGACTAGGTTTCAGGAGATCACACTCACCTGGGCTGGGCCTGGGGTAAGGGGAAGATGAGTAGTGCTTCCTTCTAGTGTTCTGTCCTCCCTTGCCCTCCTCCCACAGATGCTGAAGCTGTGTGCTTCATCTCCACAAGCCCTGGAAGTACTGCTCAATGCCTACCCTTGTGTCCCACCCAGTGAAACCTGGGCTGAAGCTGTGCCCCCAGAGCTGTGGCAGGTATGTCCGACGGTATGGCCCTCCCGTGGGCTCAGCCCTATGCAGGGCACAAGGGCAGAGTTGGAGCCCTCACCAACAGAGACACCCCTGTTGTTCCCTCTCCCCAAAAGACAAGATACAGAGGTGTCTGGATGGGGAGAGGAGCTAGGAAGAGGTGTTAGCCATGTGGGCTCTACTCGTATAAGAGGGAATTGTGGAAGTGTATTGGAAAAGGAGGATGCACACCTGGTCAGAAAGAATAAAGTATGAATAGCCTATGTGAGAAGCATCGCAGACTCATCCTCCTGGCTGAAACAGACCTTTCCTTCTCCCTATGCTCCACCAGTCCCCTAAATCAGTGCTCTCTTTTGTACCTGTTGCCCAGGTACATTTCATCAATCATAATAAGTGCCCTTCTCTCCCTCTGACTTAGACTGTGCCCTAATAAGAGAGCTGTGAGGCAAGAATATTGAGTGAATTAACTTTCTCTCCTGGCTTAGGAGCATGAAGCCTTCTACAACTCGGCCTTAAGCATGGCAAACCAGCCTCGGCGGCTGCAGCACCTGGCAAGACATGCCCTCCGGAGCTACCTCAGGAGTCGATGTCGCCTTGCTGTATCCCAACTTCCTTTGCCCCCTGCCCTGAAGGACTACATGCTCCTTGGGATTGAGGGGAGCATTCAGTGAGCTTGAGTTGGGGAAGGTGCCGGATGCCTGGGTCTATCTGTGGCTGTACTACCCTTCTCACCTAGGAAGAAGCTCCTGGAAAAGTTGTTCTCAGCCTTTTAAGCCCATGGGACCACTCAAATAGAGTGAAGGACACCATGGACAATCTCCTCCTCCACCCCTCCCCGTTGAAAAAAAAAAGCCACAATTAATGGGAAGGATGCCCAAGAGGAGTTTTTATTAAACGAGCAAACAACACAATGACAAACCCAAGTATGTGCGTTATCATAACAAACATGACAAGAATCCCCTCCACAGATTGCCCATTTACCCCTCCTCCCTTCCAGGCCAGACCTCTGAATTGCCAGCTAGCTTTCTCATGCTTCCTGCCACCCCAAGGCATATGGGCTATTTGGTAAGTGCAAAGCAGACCTCTGTGTGGTCTGTGAACAATCAATGATCACAATCCAACAGTCCTCGTTTTCAGTCTCATTGGGGAGATGGTGGGGGTTGGGCAAAAAAAAAAAAAGGGGGGGGGAGAGGAGAACACAGCGGGACAAAGATCCAGAGGAACATGGCCGGGATCTGGGCAGTCTAGAGTCAAATCCTGGTTCTACCTGTGAACTGGACCCTCAGGAAAGTTACTTATCATAGTGAATATTTGTTGAATTTTAACTTGGCTTGTTTCCCCATCGGTAAATGAAGGGGTGGGGGTGCTTGCTTGGCTAGATAGACTTTAGTCAGGCAGGCTCCTTCCAGCTGTGACCCTGGGTAAATTACTTCCCCTCTCGGGGCCTCAGTTTCCTTATCTATAAAATTCAGGTCCTTTCCACGTACAGTCTAGATACGATAGTAAAGAGAGCTCCAGGCCTGAAGGGGCTGAGGAGCCCACCGAGCCCGGCCTGCCTTACTCGGCTTGTCCCTCTTCACACCCAGTTGAGCCAAGGATGCTCTCTGGCCCCGCCTATCACTGCTGTCGTGCCTGTCGGAGGGTCCCGCCCTCTTCCCTACGGGCCTCTGCCCGCAGCTTCCCCGGAAGTCGGTTTTTCAAATGGACCCTGTTACAGCGGTTCCCGTCCGCCGCAAGAGCGGCGGGGAGAGGGCGGAGGCGGGACTTCCCGTCTCTTAACCCAGTAGCTTCCGGCACGAGCCGGAAGACCCGGTCCTGGAAGGAATCAGGGGCTCCTGGTGCCCCCCCCCGCCCCGCCTTCCCCGGACGGGCAGGTGAGATCCGGGACTGTCCCGGCGCATTCAGGACGCCTGGACAGGTTAGGTGAGGGCCCTGGGTTGCCGCCGTCCGTCCGGTCCCCCTGCCCTGGTTCTGGGCGTTACGCTCCCTTCTCCAGCCGGTACCCTCCGTTTCCCAGGACCCCCCGCGGCCGCCCCTCGGCCCCTCCCTCCTGGCCCTGGCCCCGCCCCAAGCTTGCGGGAGGGGGTGGCGGGGCGTGACCTCTGACCCCGCCCCGGGAGCGTCCCCGAGGTTGGGAGGTAAACACGTCAGGCCCGGGACCTGAACGTGGGCCCCTGTCCTGCCCAGCCCCGTATCCGGGAGAGCCACGAGGGGACCGTCCCCGAGCTGCCTCTTTAATGGGGGCAGGGGTCGAGTCCGAGCCCGAACCCGAGCCCGGGGAGACGGGAGGGGTGGGCAAGGTAGTCGCCTCCTCCGAACCCTCCCCATGGCACCAGCAGTTCATTAAACTCCTCTTCTGTGTAGGCGCCATACGGGGTTCTTAACGGGGATGTCTGCCCTCGGGAAGCTTACCCAAATTCTGCTGGGTGGCGGAGGGGGCGGGCTGAGTGTGTCCTTGGGGTAGAAGATGCTGTGAATTGCCTTGGGGCGTTCTATTGTGTACCTATAGTGAGCCTAGAGCGAGGAACAGGGATCCCAGTCGGCTCCGCTTCCTAATGACCCCGGAGCAGGCGGGTAGATGGGCATCTGATCCTCAGGGAATGGCCTGGGTCTTGTCTGCCTTCACACTTCCTAAGGCAGTGACAACTTTTTCTAAACCTATGAGACCCACTGCTTTGGGGGCAAAGGGGAAATGAAAGGTCAGGTTTGGGAAGCTTCAGGTGACAGTGCTGTGTCCTTAAAGGACATCCTTGTTCACCAGAGGCCACCTCCACTTCCACTACAGCAGATCTGCCACCACCCTCAAAAACAAATCCCAAAACTGGCTAGTGAAGAACCTGGCATGACCCAGGACCCAAAGAATGTTTTTCCTCCCTCCATGTTAATAGCATTTCATGCTGAGAGACCCTTAGGTTTCGGATTAGAAAAGAGACCCAAGAAGGGATTGTATTTCCTGGTATTTGGAAGTTTGAGATACACATTGGAGGACAGGTTTTACTTCTCCAGAAGTGTACCAGAGTCCATTTTCCTTTGAATCGGGACAGTTATGACAAAAACAAGAGACCCCAGCTTCCCTCTCGAGGCCCCACCTAATACTCTCCTCCTTGTGCCCCTGCAGCTCAGACCCAGTGAGAATTCCAGCCATGGAACCACCTGATACCACCCTCATTGAAGGCGTGGGCAATGAGGTGACAGTGGTGGTGGGTGTGGTGGTGCTGGTGTTGGCCCTCATACTGGCCTGGCTCTCCACCTACGTGGCAGATGCTGGCAGTAGCCAGCTCCTGGGCACCATTGTGGCAGCTGGTGACACCTCTGTGCTCCGTCTTGGTCATGTGGAACACCTGGTCGGGGGGCCAGGCACCTCAGAGCCAGCTGAGCCCACCCATCTTGAAGAGGGTACTGAGGATAAAGCTGAGGAGGAAGGTGGGGGGGACTCAGCAGGTGAGCCTGGTGCTGGGGGTGGGGTTGAGCCAGGCCTCGACCACCTGCTTGACATACAGGGGTTGACTAATCGGGCATCTAGTGGTGAGAGCAACAGTCCAGAAGCTTCCCTGAGGTCTGAGGGTAGCACCCACCTTCTGCCTAACCCTGGCCTCATCAACGTTCGGCTCAAATTCCTCAATGACACAGAGGAGCTGGCTGTGGCCAGGCCTGAGGACACCGTGGGCACCCTCAAGAGGTAAGCAAGGGAAGGTAGGTTCCTGACCCTTGGGTAGGAAGGGTGGCACAAGACTAGCACCATTTGAGGGGTCTCTGGGAATGTGCAATTAAGTTACTCTCCCTAAATTTGTCCCTTTATTTTTTTCTGTCCTCCAGCTGTTTGTTCATCATTCTGACTTTTGTCTCCTGTCTTCATAGCAAATACTTTCCTGGGCAGGAGACTCAGATGAAACTGATTTACCAAGGCCGCCTGCTGCAGGATCCAGCTCGAACTCTGCGATCCCTAAACATCACTGACAACTGTGTAATCCACTGTCACCGATCACCCCCAGGGTCAACAGCCTCCAGCCCCTCTGCACTGCCCACCTCTCCCACCACAGAGCCGCCAGGTCTCAGCGTCAATGTGGGCAGCCTCATGGTGCCTGTATTTGTGGTGCTGCTGGGTGTAGTCTGGTACTTCCGTATCAACTATCGACAGTTCTTCACAGCACCTGCCACTGTCTCTTTGGTAGGCGTCACTGTCTTCTTCAGCTTCCTGGTTTTTGGGATGTATGGACGATAAAGACACCATGAGGGTGGGAAGAAGAGCCACAGTCTTCCTTCCCCTCCCTATTTCCCTGCCCAGAATTGGGTGCCAAGGACCCCGGGGCCAGTGGTGGTCAGTAAAAGGGATGTGGGCCCTCCATGGGAGGTAGGCACATGCCCTCAGCTCTACCCCCAAGCAGGGTGACCATGCCCCTTCCCTGCCCAGTAACAACTCTCAGGTAGAAATGAGGACTCCCACCCCCTCCCCCAAAGACACACACCTGATGCCAGTATGAGTGATTGCCCTCCCCTTGGGTGGGCTCTGTGCTGATGGTCCCACTTGGTAGAGGTGCAGGCTCAAAGGTGACCCTAGAATATAGAGGGGGGGCCCTGCCAGCCACCCCCATTTCTTGTGTGCCATCAGCTTTGCACGCACTGGAGCCTCTGGCCTGTCCAGCTTCCTGCATGGCTGCTCTCTGTATTGGGCAGCCAGCTAGAGGAGCATAGCAGTATCCACAGCATGCTTCTGCCAGGGGCAATGGGGCCCCTGTGCCTAGTCATCAACCACACCACCTCCTCTTGTTTCTATGGTCAAGTCAATAGTTTCTTTCCAAGATGGCCAAATCTAGTCTGTTTCAGGAACGGGGTGGGCAGGGCCAAGGTACCTCCTTGGACCAGCTCTTCTCCTCAGCCCCTTGGCCCCAAGTAGTGATAGTAGGATGGTTCTCATGTTCTGAAATTTCCAAGGTTCTCCCCTTTTCAAGAGCACTTTGCTTGCGTACTTGTTTTTTTACAAAGCCCTTTACAGTTGAGACAAAACTCTGGGAGTCAGAGGCGAGACCCTAGGATCAAGAAGTGCAGGAATAGGGCTAGGACTGCTACTGCCTCAAATCCAAGGCCAGGGCACCGTGAAGAACTATCTGCACTATCATGCCCTCTATGGTTGAAATAACTGCCTGTGTGGCATGGAGACTTCTGCCCCTGTGGCTCCTGACTCGATGCCCACTGCCTGTGATTGAATAAAGTTCTACTTTTGTGGCCAGCCTTGGTCACTCAAAGTTGCCTCTGAGCTTTCATTCTGTTGATAAGTGGGTCAGTCTCCAGCCCTTCCCCCAGAGTGACTGTGGAGGATGAACAAGCTAGTTAACAACAGAAAAATGCAATTTATTTACACCAGCAGCCATGGGGGATGGGGAGTACACAGCGTTTACAAAGTTAGCTACCTGTACAAGATGGATTACATATGCAAAAATAAAATTTCAAAACCACAGGACAACAACACCCCCTCCCTCCCAATGGCCCCAGCATGCGTTAATGCCAGGCAGGTGGCCCCTGGGCATGCAGGGGGAGAGTGATGTATGGAAGGAGAAAAGCCACCGGCCACATAAAAATCAATACAGAACCCCCACACACATACTTAGACACATGATAGGCTACAGGGTGGACAATACATCTAGCTGGGAACAGGGGGAAGGATGGGAAGCAAAATCCACATAGCCTGTTACTAGAGAAAGGGAAGGGAGAGGCCTGGGAAGCTCCTAACCCAGCAATTAAAGGGCAATAAGCCCTCTTCCCCCAAAGGGAAGGAAATTGTTCCCTAAAATTCCCAGCTGGGCCAGGCTCATCTCGTATAGCCCAGCATGGAGTTGGGCTGTGCCCTGAGAGGTGAAGTGAAGAAAGTTGGGCAAGTGAACACTGGGAAGTCTCCCCAAAGTACTTCCTAGGTCTCCCTCTTCAGACAGGAAGGGGAAGGTAGGAACCACCTGGGCCTCAGTATAGCAAAGGGACCATCACTTCGCCTTGGGAACTACAACCACCTCTCAGAAGGTTGAGGGTTCCATCTCCTCACCCCACCCTCTTCCAGCCAGCACAACAGTTTGCCCCTTCCCCTCCAATACCAACCTGCTTCCAAGACATGATTTGGAAGGGCTGAGGGGCTCTGGGTTCCCTCCTCTAAATGGGGAGGGCTATGGAAATAAGGGCAGGGATTGCCCTGGGCCCAGCCTCTATTCTAGCTCACACTCGGGTTTGGCTTTATTTTGTCCTTTAAAAAACAAAACAAAATTCTTGGATTAAAAACCAATCTGTAAGCAGGCCCAGCCAGGGAGTTGGAGATGGTGGGTAGGAAGGTCCCAATCTGCTACTTCTGTTGGCTCTCCAGTCCAGAGTACTAATGCTAGTATCTAGTAGGCCAGATGAGGGATAGATTCCTCCAGCCTGGGAGGAAAGGAACACTATATGCTCACCAGAGGCGAAGTTACTCAGGATAGTGTCTGTTTCAAGTCTAGTATTCCCACCAACTTTCAAAGCTGATAATCACCCCAGTCCTCCAGCCCTTACAGTTTAGCTCTGGGTGGCAAGGTGGAAAGAGACGGGAATCCTTTCATCCCAACTTTGCAGGAAGGAATGGGCAATATCTAGTCTAACAGCACATCTCCTTCTCCTCTGGTATAAACCTACAGGCACCACCAGTTTACCCTCTTCCCACCCACTATATCAGATCAGAACTCTCCTCAGAGTGTCAGATTACAAGCCCAGAATAAATAACTTGGGGGAAAAAAGCTAAGGAGGAAGGGCAAGAGATGAACCAAAGCACATAGGAGTGAAAGAGGGCAGCAAGCAGCAAGTAAGGACCTGGGGAGTCCTATCAGGACAAAAGGGTAAGCAGGGGGAAGTTGGGGCCACCCTGAGGGTGAGGCTGGGCCCTTTCCCAGGGCAGGGGATGAGGTAAGAAAACATTTCAAATAAAGCAGCACCGTTCCCACTCACTTTGGGGCCCTGTCCCCCAAGGGCTCTGGGGTTTGGGAAAAGGGAGAAAGGAAAGTTGTGAAAAACAGTTTCCTTTTCCTCCCCTGTCCCTTCCCATTCCCTGAAGCCAGAGGTTTCTGGCAGCCCCTCTTGGCTCTCCAACAGAGGAGCAGCTCCCACGGCCCAGGGGGCCCTAAGATACTGAGGAGAAAGGTGGAGGGGGGACTAGTCTGAAGTGCCCCAAGAAGGGAATACTCTGTGCCTACCCACCCACTCCAAAGAGGGGTCACCGGCCAGGAGAGCAGCCCTCAGCCACAAGCACCAGACCCATTCACATTGAGGAAAGCAGACGGGGCCTCTTTGGGGCTCAGTTCCCAATGCACAGCCCCCTGGATAGCCACAATGCACCTTCCATGGGATTTCATTCAATCCCTAGGGTGAAAGGCAGGCAGTGTATGCACCCTAGCATGGTAGCCAAGTCGGGCCCCCTCTCCTCTCAATCCCAGCTGGACATCCAGGAAATCACAGAATAAATAGAAAAACACTCTCCCCCGAAAAACTTGTTCAAGGCAGAGTATGTCCAGGTCTGAGTCCTGCACGCCTGAGGGTCGTGCACAGTCAATAGGGTCCTGCCATCATGTTGTGGTAAAAACCAGGGTCAAAGCTGGCTTGTCCCACCCCCCCCCAACTTCATACCCCCAAATCCCCGGCCTTTGCTCAAGGCTGCCACCTGTCAACCAGGATGGGGATAGGGGTGGGGAGGTGTTGGCCCAGACAAGGGTACACCCTCGAGCCTCTGGTCAGTTGATGTCATCATAGATGCTCGGTGTGGGGGGCGCAGGGGGCTTTGGCTTCTTCTTCTTGTTGGAGCTGAGGCCTGGAGCTGCCCCCACCAGACTCAGGTGGGGTTTCTTTTTCTTGGTCTTCCTTGATTCGGAGTTATTAGTGCCTGAAGAGGAAGGCACAGGGAATGAATCTGGAGAAGGCTACTTAAAACTGCCCCGTCATCTAATCCATAGGGCAGACGCTTCTACACTTCTGCTTCCCTGGTTGGAAGAGGGGCACTCAACCCTTTCAAGTTTTATTCTTTGACAGTGTGCTGGGCACAGAGAAAACTACAAATTCTTTACTGCCCCCCACCCCCCAGCCCGGTTCTCACTCGTCTTGGAAGAAGCAGAGTCAGAGGGTGAGAGATCAGAGGAGCCGTCCCACTGTAGCCGGCTCATCAAGGCCTGGCTCTCAGCCACATCAAAGCTGTCGTTCTCTACAGAGCCCTCTGCCTCAGGCAAAGGGCTGGAGGGAAGAAAGGTACCAGGGACACTGGTCACCATCCGAGGTCACTCCATACCCCCACCCTAATCCCAATGTCCCTTTACATTTGCTGCTTACGCTGAGGGGCCCAGGAAATAGACACGGACAGCCCGTCTCTGCTCATCTGTGTGCTGGGGGCAGCGAAGGGACCTGTAAGGGAAATGTCTGTGATGGCCCAGATGCCTACTGGGCCCTCTGGACATGTCCTCCCTTGGTAAAGGAAGAGGATTTGTAGAGAAAGTTCTGGTTCCCACATGGTACAAAACAAAGTAGGAGCAGGGAGGTTTTATTGCCAATGACAGTGTGTCTAGTGTATCTCTATGATTCCGCATCAAAGGAGAGGGACTCATTCCCAGAGAAATCTGAAACCCACCGCCCATCTCAAAAGTCTGGAGAGTAGCTAATGCTATTTAGCTTGGCGCTCCACACTCTTCATAGCTTAACTCCACTCCCACCCCTTGCTTACCTTGTGCACATCTTCTTTGTATGTTCGGAGATCACCCCACATTGCTATAAGAGGAACACAAAACTGAGGTGAGGACAAAAAGACAAATTTCACCATTTTATTAAATATTCCTTCCTTCCTAAATTCTAGATGCCACATCTTAAAATTACAGCAACTTTACCCACTTCCTCCCTCAACCCTCAAATCAGAACAGATGAGGCTGCTAGCCAGAAGGAACTGTTGGGAGGGGTCTGTCCTGCAACTATCTTGACCTCCTTCCCAGTTTTTCTTTCATTTCACACCTTCCCAGACCCAGATACCTCCCCTTCCTAGGGTCTCACTGTGGTAAGCAGGGTTCGAAGCTCCTCAGGACCTAGGGTTTCATAGTTGATCCCAGAAGAGTTGCTATACTGTGAAAAGATCAGAGAAGGTCAGTGACAGGGAAGATGGGAAGAGTTGATGAGCTACTAGTGGGCACATAATGTCCCTTAAGTCATAAGGTTTTATGATCACAGTTTTTCAAGTGAATCCTTTCAGTTGTACTTGAAAGGAAACCAGGTAGGAGGAGGTCCCCAAACCACTCACTGTTTCTGGTTGTTAGAACATCAGGCAATTTACTCCAATACAATGAGCAACACACTCCCAACTTGAGTCAACTGAACCCAGATGGAGAAAAATTCACCCCACCCAAGGATGAAAAAATGGAGAGGAACTATCCAAGATAGGACTAGCCTCACTCACCTTAAAAGGATCTGAATTGCTGCTAAGTTCCCCTGAAGAAGAAAAAACAAAACAAAACAGGAGGAGGATTGGATGTAGAGGTACAGGTAGATGGGCCTGCAAATAACCAGGTGCAGATGACAGAAGGGTCGCTAACTCTCCCAGGATGGCTTCCTTAGTCTCTTATCCCCAGAGTCACAGCCTGAAGCCCTCCCTGGACCCACTTACCATTTTTGTGTTTTAATGACTTGGACCTTCGAGGGGAGTTGGGGTTCTGGAAAGAGAGAGAAAGGTTAGGGTATAGTGGAGCAAAAAAGCAGGAGAGGCAAGGGGGGCTGTGGCATAAGAATATCCCAAGTCCCCACTCCCGCCTTGGCTCTCTGCCCTAGTACTTATCTCCCCTGCTGCCAGGTCAACCAAAGATATCTTTAGCCTGAAGTCCACAAAGGCTCTTTGAGGGCCCAGAGGGAAACCTATCTTTTCTGTGTACCCCCCCACTCCACTATTCTTCTATCTGCCCATCTCTCACCTTGTCTGATTTTCTCTTCTTTGCTATGAGGAGAAAAGGGAGATGATTGCAATTACCTCAAGTTTCCAAATCCGTGGCCCCATAAGGAAAAGCACAATATCCCCATGACAAGAAACATGAACTAGGCACCGCCCCCCTACCCCTTCCCGGAGATAGCCCCTGGTAGATCCACGCTACCTTTCTTCTCCGAGCCATAGAACCAGTCATTGTCATTGATATCATCGTTGTCTTCCTGGTCACTCTCAGACTTGTTCATGTTGTTGCTACTGGCGATCCTGCCCAGAGGAGGTGGGAGGTGGTTAGAGGACATCTTCGTGCCCCCTTCCTCCCGAGAGCTCCCCATAGGCCGCTTCCTCTGCCTACTCACCGACGATTGGCAATTCGACTGCTATTCCGGCCCATGCCCAGACATTTTTCCAGGTGAGGAGCAAAGCGGGAGGCAGCGATGCTGCGGCTGCAGTTGGGGCAAACACATTCCTTGTTCTTCCACTGATTGTACACTTGCCCAAAGATATCCACTCCAGGCTGGTCTACAATCTCTGGGGAGGCGAGGGTCACAGAGATCAGGGTAAGGAGGAGGATCCTTTAGACCCCTTGAGTAATCAGCCCTAAATTGATTAGCCCTTGAGCTATGATATACAGCTCCTCATGGGCAGGGAGAAGGGTTAGGGTGTAAAGGCCATGTCTGTACCCAGCTCAGGGCTTAGCAATCATGGCAGAGATGGCACAGGCAGGAGAGAGGTACCAATCCTGGGCTGGTCCAGGACCATGACAAAGAATAGATGCCTGCCTGCACATCCCCACCCTGCTCACCTGCTCCCCCTACCCCAAGCCCCCAGGCCAGGAAAGCCAACACTGTTTTGCATTAGATATTTTCAATTCCCACTCAGTTCCTAGCCAGTAGAGTTAGTCCATAAGATCCAGCCCCATACCACAATTAACCCTAAGATCCCCAAGCCACAAAGCAGGGAAAATGATTCCCTCTAAGGCCAAGGTTCACAGTCTGTGGAGACAGGAAGTAATCCTCTAGGACAGAATTGTATGGTTCCACCATCTGAGTCTCACCAAAGTCCTTCATGCTGTCGGGGTCTGTGTCATCCAAGAAGAAGTAGCCACACTTGACAGCCCGGTGTACCTCAAAGCAGAGTCCCAGACAAGCATCTTCCACCAGTTCTGTATAAATCTCATGAGCGATGGCCTGAGCCCCACAAAGAACAAGAGTGGTTGCAGGGGCCCTTGTTATTTGAGCCTTGTTACTTAATGTCCCCTACAACTGCCTCACACCTGGGTACAAGAGGGCCCCACCAACCTGAATTCCTGTTCTTTCTTCTTGCTCTCAAGGCTTTCCTTCCCCCAAAGAAGTACTTACCACAAATTCCTGGAGCTGAAAGGGACTTCAGAGATTATCTAGTCTACCCACAGAACATTTTAATTCAACCTCCTCATTTTTCAAAGAGAGAAACTTAAGTTATGGAAAATTTGATGTGACCTGCCCAAGGTCACACAGGTAGAAAATGGTAAATGCAGGATTTGAACCCAAGCCTTTTTCTGACTCCAAATCCTCCAGTGCCCTTTCTACTGTACTGCTATGCCCAAGGGTTCCTCTTTGCTGCTATCAAATAGAGATGCCCAGAGAACAAAGATGACAGAGAAACAGGTGGGAGAATCCTTACCTCCAGCTTGCTGTTATCCAGGCCAGACAAAGACATTTCCTCCATTTTCATTTGCAAACTCTCGTGGAGAAGACGTTCTGACTGCTCATAGCACAGCAGGCAGCAACACAGCTGTACACATTGAGGGTTGGGGGGGACGGAGGCTAGGTTAAGTTCACAGCACCTCTGCTAGGTCTTCCCCCCCCAGCAATTTAGTGATTCCTGGGTCTTCCACCTTAAGAATATTCCTCCAGTGGCTGGAAACCTTATGCCATTTCAACTCTTCCTAAGTCCCTTGGGGGAGGGGGAAAATATACAGATTCCTAAGTAACCCTTTTCACCAACATACATACATTTCATCCCCAGAGTAACCTCTGCTTTGCCATGGTGGCCACAGAAAGCCTGGAGTGGTGCCACTTTAAGTAATTCCCTGTCCTAGACTTTCACTGAACTCTCACAGAAATTTGAAGGAAGAAGATATCTTAGGGATCATCTAGTCCAATGGTATCACTTTAAAATTTACAAATTAAGAAATCGAGGTCCAGAACGGTTAAATGACTTGCTTGAATTCATAGTAACTGGCAGGACCCTGGCTCTCTCCTCATGAAATAAAACCAAAACCAAACCAAAAGAATGAAGCTAACCTTATCAAAAGGCTAAGTCACAGGAGCTGGATGAAGTTAAACAGAGCTGGATTTTTGCATTATAGTCCGGAGCAATGGATTTTGAATCACAGAACTAGGCTTCTAAACTTGGCTCCACAACTTAATACTTGTGACCTTGGGCACATTACTTAACCTACTAACCTTAGGGCCTCCCTTTCCTTATCAGTAAAATGTGGAGGGTGGAACTGAGCTCTTCCAGCTTCAGAGCTATTATTCTGCATAGATTAAGGACTAGGAGCTGGGAAAGGAAGAAGGACCTCTCCCTTCCCCCTCCCCCCAAGCAATCCCATGCCCAAAGAGGACAGCATGGCAGAAAGCAGTAACCTATTTCACTGGTTCCCTCCTCCCAAATGTGGAGTCTCTAGAGGTGTCAAGGAGAACCGCCCCTCACATGCCCCCCCTCCCCCCGCCCTTTAGGGCTGAGACCGCCCCTGGGTGTATGAATGGTAGTGGGTTTTGGTTTGGGCTTTTTAAAAAATTTATTTAAAGAAGGTATGAGAACAAGGCACTAAGGTTGGGAGACTCTCCTACCCTCCCCACTGCTGCATTGATGCTGCATCACACTGCCTGGGGCGGGGGGGGGGTAAGGGAAGGAGGAGCCCAGGCCACACCGGTCCCCATCACTACACAGTCCTGGGGAGTACAAGCCCCTGCCCCCGCCCCAACTTCCTAGGCCAGGGCAGCAGCCTCCCTGCCCAGCCCCGCTGGAAGGGGTGCTCGGGGTGCCTATTGTCCTAGCCCCTCAGGGCAGCCAGGTCTTCCCTCCCAAACAAAGAGCGGCCCCTTCCTGGGCCCCCGGGGCCTCCCCAACCCCAGAGCAAAGGGGGGGGGGGGGGGGGGGGGAGTAAGGGCATGCCACACCCCGGGACCAAGAAACACCCACTGCTTCCGGGACTTGGGGGGAGGGGCGAGGAAGAGAACGCGGGCCCGGCGGCGGCGGCGGCGGGTCAGAGGGCGCGAGAGTCAAGGGTCAGGGGGCGGAGGCATGGGACCCCAAGCTCCTCCCCTCCCCCTCACTCACCCCGCCCGGGGGGCTGCGCCGGGGCCCCGGGGCCTCTCAGGGCCGTGTCCTCCGGCGGCGGCGACGGCGGCGGCTGCTGCTGCTACTCCTCCGGGGACCCATGTCCGTCCGTCCGTACTTGCCTCGCCTCCCGGAGCCGGGGGTCGAGCCGCCCCCTCCCCCCAGCCGCCGCCTCAGCGGGCGGCCATGGCCCCTTCCTTCCCCTCCCTCCTGGCCTCGCTGTCTCGTCACCGCCTCCTGCTCACCTCACCCCGCCCCTCCCCCTCCAACCTCCCCCCCGCCCCGGGACGATCCAGCCCGCCTCTCCCGGGCGGGGGGCGCGGCGCGAGGAGCCCAGAGCGCGCGCGCGAGGCAAGCCGGGCGCGCGCGCCACCCCGCCCCGCGCTCGGCCTCCCCGCAGCGGCCTCGACCCTCGGGCCCCTCCCCTTCTCCCGCTGTCCCCTCCCTCACTTCCTGTCCGCCTGTTCTCCCTTCCGCGCGCGCAGCGGCCGCTCGAGCTAGCGGGGTCCCGGCGCGTGCATCTGCCCCGCGGGCCGCCGCTCGGCAGCATTGGCTATAGGGGGCGGGGATGGGGCGGGAGAGGCGGAGGGAGCCGAGCGAAGAGGAGGGGCACCACGCCGCGGCCGAACGTCCCGACGGCAGCACCTCCCCAGAGAGCGTGGGGAGGGGGCGAGGCCTCGATTGTCCTCTCTCCACCAATGGGAAGCACGCATCCCTGCCGCCAGGCCAATAGGGCCGCATGGGGCGGAAGCGGTGTTTAAAGTGGCGGTGAGCGGCGCTCCGAGGAGGTGGATACTTTGTTGCAATCCTTGCGGGCTAACAGGGCGGGGAGCGGGGAGCGTTGAACTCGGGCGCCCGCTCCCCCCGCCCTAGGAACGACTTCGGACCCGCAGTCCCCGCCCTTTTCCCTAGCAAGCCCCGCCTCTCGCATTGCAGGCGGCGTGTCCTGGGGAATGTAGAATAAAGAATGCTGCAGGCTCTTGCTGATTGCAACCTTCTCCGAGCTGAGCTGCGTGGAGGGTCTCGAGACTCCCAGCCCAGGCCCTGCTCACCCCTCTGCCTCCAGGTATGGTGGCTACGCCTTCCTGCCAGCCCCGCCCACTGTACTAAGGATGCTAATTCTTCCTTCAGAGCTTCATTCCATCTATTTGTGTCACTAGTCGAACTCCTCGTCCCAGTTCTCTAGCGATGGCCAAGCCATTCTTAATCTTTTCATTAAAAAAATAACTCGATTATTATTTTAATAATAATTAAATTAAGTTTTCACTTGCAAAAGTATCTTTCTTCTTCCCACTTCACACCTTCCCTCAGGGAAAAAAAGGAAAAGAAAAACAAAGCCTTTGTAACAAATATGCCTAGTCAAACATAAATTCTCTTACTGGCCATTTCCAAAAATTGTTTGTCATAATCTGGATTTTTATTCCATCACCACTTTCTCAGGAGGTGGGTAGCATGTTTCATCATGGGTCCTCTGGAATCCTGGTTGGTCATTGTGTTGTTCAAAATTCTTAAATCTTTGAAAATTCATTGTCTTCAAATGTGTTGAATTTTTTAAAATTAAAGACCTATTTTCTTTCCTTCCCACTTTACCCCCACTAAAAAAAGAAAAAGAAAAACATAGCCCTTTTAACAAATATGCATAGTCAAGCAAAACATTCGCATACTGACCATGTTAAAAAAATGTGTCTCAATATGCATCCTGAATATATCACCACTCTCAGAGGATGGTAGTACGTTTCATGTTGGGTCCTTTGGAAATGAGGCTGATGGTTTCATTGATCAGAGTTCTTAAGTCTCAGTGTTGTTGTTAATTGTATAAATTGTTCTCCTGGTTCTGGTCATTTCACTCTGTATCAGTTCATGTAAGTTTTCCCACAAATTTTCCCACAAATGTCATTTTCATCATTTAATTCAGCACAATTACAAGTCCATTACATTTACATGCAGCCATTCTTTAACTGAAGGTCACTCCCTTAGTTTCCGGTTCTTTTCAATCACAAAAAAAGCTGCTCTAAATATTTTTGCATATGGATCCTTTTTCTTGGATATTTTTGTGATATAGCCTAAGTATTTCTAGATCAAAAAGTCTAGTGATGTAGGCCTAATTATGGTATGTCTAAAACAATGCATAGTTTAGTAACTTTAGGGGCAAAGTTCCAAAATTGCTTTCCAGAATGATTGAACCAATTCACAGCTCCACTATCGTCCCCCCCCCCCACACACACACACACCTTCAAACGGTTGTTATTTTTCTTTTTTGTCAACTTTGATAGTGTCTTAGTCTTTTCTCAGTGAACTCAAGACAGGTTCTTCTCCAGTCCAAAACCCAATCTTCATACTTGGGGACTTCAAAATAAATGGAAATGTCTCCTGGAACACTGAGAGCTCACAGTTAAACCGTTTCAACTCCCATGACCTCCATCTTTTCTTCCCCTCAGCTACTCAGGAGTCCTCAGAGTAACCTGTAACATAATTATTCCATGTCCTGCATCCAACTCTCTGAATTCTTCTTTTTTTTTTTTTTTTTAGTGAGGCAATTGGGGTTAAGTGACTTGCCCAGGGTCACACAGCTAGTAAGTGTCAAGTGTCTGAGGCTGGATTTGAACTCAGGTCCTCCTGACTCCAGGGCCTGCGCTTTATCCACTGCGCCACCTAGCTGCCCCTTCAACTCTGAATTCTTATCTCCACTGCCTAGCCCCTCCCACATCTGTTCTTTATCCTCATGGTGGCCTGCAGTCCTTCTATCCTTCCCTGTTTTGTTCTCTGTCCTCTGTTCCATGCCTTCAAAGCCTTGACCAATTCATATTATTAGCTACCCTTAGACCCTTTACCTTCTTGTCCTCTCACCAGCTAGTCCTTGCCAAACTCCTAGGTTACTGCCACCATCTGCTTTCTCTCTTCCTACTCATGTGCCACAGAAGTCCTTTGGGAAAAGTTAGACAACATGAATAAAATTAATGTATCTGGAATTAGAATAGAAACAGTTAATTGGGGAAAACATCTTTGCAACAAATATCTACAATAAAGATATCTAAGATGTAAATATATAAGATTGGATTTGATATACAAGATTTAAATATATAAGAACAAGAGTCATTTCCCAACAGATACATAGTTAAGGAATCTGAACAGGCAGTTTTCTTTCTTTTGACACAAAAACATTAGCTAAATAGCTAGGTATCGGGGGCAGCTAGGTGGCAAAGTGGATAAAGCACTGTCCCTGGATTCAGGAGGACCTCAGTTTAAATCCAGCCTTAGACACTTGACACTTATTACCTGTGTGACGCTGTGCAAGTGACTTAACCCTCATTGCCCTGCCAAAAAACCCAACAAAAAACAAAAAAAATCCAGGTCTAGGAGCAGCTAGGTGGCACAGTGGATAGGGCACCAGCCCTGGAGTCAGGAGTACCTGAGTTCCAATCTGGCCTCAGACACTTAACACTTACTAGCTGTGTGACCCTGGGCAAGTCACTTAACCCCAACTGCCTCACTAAAAAAAAAAAAAAAAAGATAAAAAAAAATAAATGGCTAGGTATCTATCTATTTATCTATCTGTTGTTTTTATATCACTTTCACTTCCCAATGTGTTCCCCTCCTCTCCCTACAAAAAAGCCATCCTTTACATGACGGGATTAGCCAATGAGAGCCCACTTTAGGAATGTGTGCACTTTCTTTCCTGGTATAATCCACTTGCATAACAGAGGGTCCTGCTCCTCATTTCAGAGCATGCACAGGTATTCTATAACTGATTTCTATCTGATTACTGTGTGGGGAAGAAAAGGCTTTTTGACTGACTGCTGAGCCAGAAAAAATAGACTATGCATATAAATTATACTAACTAGCCAAATATACCTCTCTTTCCCACACTAGTTAGAATCAGTCACTCAATATAGTGTTGGGGCTACAAAGAAAGGCAAAAGACAATACCTGCCCTCTGAGAACTCACAGTCTAATGGGGGAGACAACAAACAACTGTGCAAAAACAAGCTATACACAGGATATAGAGGAAATAATCAACAGAGGGAAGGCACTAGCATTAAGAGGAATTGGGAAACACTTCCTTTAGAGCTGTGCTTCTTAAACTTTTTCCATTCGTGACCCCTTTTCACCAGAGAAATTTTTACACAACCCTGGGTATATTGGTGTATAAAATAGGTCTACATAATCTTTTACTATTGCCAATTTTTTTGGATCCCCATATTCAGTTACGCAACTCCATATGGAATAGTGATTTACAGTTCAAGAAGCTTTGCTTTAGAGGGTGAGGAGTAGGAACTGCTGTGGGCCTCAAGGTGTTGGAGGGGCCTTGGGGGCTGTCTCTCACCTAGTTGCCAGGAAGCCAATGGGGCATTGGTCCAGCTATTTTGATGTTCCTATTGTTCTGTCTTTGTGATCCCATTTGGGGTTCTCTTGTCAGGGATACTGGAGTGGTTGGTCATTTCCTTCTTCAGCTCATTTTACAGATGAGAAAACTAAGGCAAATAGGGTTAAGTGACTTGTCCAGGGTCACCCAGCTAGTAGGTGTCTGAAGCCAGGTTTGAACTCAGGAAGAGAAGTCTTTAGTCAGCTACTAAGTATCTGAGATCAAATTTAAACTCAGGCCCAGCGCTCTACTGCATCACCTAAACTGCTCCAAAGATAAGAATGATATAGTGGAAAGAGCCCTGTCTCTGGAGTCCAAGGATATGAGTCAAAATCCCTCCTCCAACACTTATGTGATCTTGAACACATTATTTAACCTCCCTGGGCCTCAGTTTCCTCCTCAGTAAAATGAGAAGGAAAGTTGGAACCTTTCATTTCCAGAGATATAACCTATACATACAAAAATACTGATAGCAGTACTTCTTGTGATGGGTGATAGCAAACAGGTGGGAGGAAAGAGAATGTCTATTAGCTGGGAGAATGAATAATGTTGGCATATGAACAAGATAAAATTGTGCCTTAAGAAATCACCTCTGAATATGAAGAATTCAGAGAAACTTGGGAAGACTTATATGAACTGATTCAAAGCAAGGTCATCAGAATCAGAAGAACAATTTACATAGTGACCTCAGACACTTCCTAGTTGTATGGCTCCAGGCAAGTCACTTAACCCTGTTTGCCTCAGTTTCCTCATCTGTAAATGAACAAGAGAAGGAAATAGCAAACCACTCCTGCATCTTTGCCAAGAAAACCCCAAATGGGGCCACAAAGAGTCAGATATGACTGAACAACAAATTATTTCAGCGGATTTGATGGTGAAGCCTGTCTCCCTCCTTTCTGCACTGAGGTGGCAGACAAAAATGTGAAACAAAGCATACATTTTGAGACATGGCCATTGTGGACATTTGTTTTATTTAACTGTATTCATTTGTTCAAAAGAAGGGTTCCAGGGGCAGGCAGTGGACAAAGCACGGGCCCTGGATTCAGGAGGACCTGAGTTCAATTCTGGCCTCAGATACTTGACACTTACTAGCTTATTGCCCTGCCAAAAACAAACAAACAAATCAAAAGAAGGGGTGGGGGAGTTAATGAGAAGCGTTAAGGATGTAAGGGAGAAAAAAAAGCAGCACTACAACTTTTACAAAGGCAAAAAAGGGCCTAATAACCAAGTTATCTGAGTTTTACCACAGTTTTAGGTTATCTAATCTCTTTTGGGCTCTTACAGCACAACAGTCCTCTCATTTTATCTTGATTGACTCTGATTACAACCTTCTTTCTCCAGACTTCTATCACTTCCTCCCCCTTTCCTCTTAAGGGAGGATGTCATCTCCTGCTTAAAAAAAAAAAAAAAGACATCCTTATAGTATCATAGGTTTGGAGCCAGAGGGAACCATATTGTTGTTTAGTTGTGTCCGACTCTGGGGTTTTCTTAGCAAAGAGACTGAAATGGGTTTGCCATTTTTTTCTTTCTTTCTTTTTTTTAAAGTAGATTCTAAAATTTATTTGTTTGTTTATTTATTTGTGGAGGCAATGAGGGTTAAAGTGACTTGCCCAGGGTCACATAGCTTTCCTCTATTGATACCATTTCCTCCCAAAGCTTGCCCCCTCAATCATTCCCTATCTCCCATCTCTAATCTCTCTATGTGCACCAGCTCTTTCTTTTACAACAATAAACATCTCCAGGTCTCCCTTCATTTGATATGATCATTCCCTCATGCTGAAATGGATAGGGAGCATCATGGAAAACACACTGGCCCAGGAGTCAGAAGGTGTGCATTGAAAGCCTGGCTCTGAGGGCAGCTAGGTGGCAAAGTGGATAAAGCATTGGCCCTGGATTCAGGAGGACCTGAGTTCAAATGCCACCTCAGACACTTGGCACTAGCTGTGTGACCCTGGGCAAGTCACTTAACCTTCATTTGGGAGGGGGGGAGAAAGCCTGGTTCTGCCACTTGTTACCTGTCACCTTAGCTATGCTAATTAGCCTCCTTCGGCCTCAGTTTTCCCATCTGTAAAATGACAGGGCATCTCTAAAACTCCATGGGGCCTGAGGTCCTTCTCAGTTCTAGATTTATGATCCTCTAATTCCACCAAAGGTTGTTTACATTGTTGCCTATGCCTCACCTCCCACTCACTTGTTAACTCCTTGCAATCTGGCTTCCAACCCCACCCCTTGATTGAAACTGCTCCCTCCAAGGTGGACAGTGATTTCTTCACTGTTGAATCCAAATACCTTTTCTCATTCCTCATTCTCTCAGTAGCTTTTCATACAACCACCATTTACTCCTGGGTATTCCCTCCTCCTTAGCCTTCTGGGATGGTACTCTCTCTTAGTCTCCTTTGCTAAATTGTTATCATCCTCCCCAGCCTCTATCTTGGTTTGTCTGCCTGCCTATCTGTTTCTCTGTGTGTGTGTGTGTGTCTTTGTATCTTTCTCTCTTGTCTGTTTCTCTCTGTGGGTGTTTCTGTAACTCCATCTCTGTCTCTGTTTCTTTCCTTCTCTGTCTTTGTCTTTCTTTGTCTCTGATTCTGTCTGTCTCTGACTCCATCTCTCTCCCCAGACAATTCACAGATCCCTATATTCAGTCTTACTCTCTTTCCTGAATTTTGGTACCATATTACCAACTTCCTGGTAGACATCGCCACCTAGATGTTCTTGTAAATATATCAAACTTAACATGTTTAAAACACAAGTCATTATATTTCCCCCCAAAACCCATTCTTTCTTCAGATTTGCCCATTTTTATAAAGGACACCACCACTGTCCTAGACACCCTGGCCTGCAATCTTGGTGTCATCTTCAATCCTCTATATCTAATAATATATCTAATCAGTTGCCAAATCTCCTTGATTCTATTTCCACCCTATCTCTTGCCTTTATCCTTTTTTCTCCTCCACTTACAAGGCTACCTCCTTACTTCAGCCCCTCATCATTTCTTGCCTGGTCTATTACAATAGCTTCCTAATAGGTCTTCCTGATCCAAGTCTCTCTCCTCCCAAATCTGTCTTCCAGGGGGCAGCTAGGTGGCACAGTGGATGAAACACCGGCCCTGGATTCAGGAGGACCTGAGTTCAAATGCGGCCTCAGACACTTGACACTTACTAGCTGTGTGACCCTGGGCAAGCCACTTAACCCTCATTGCCCCACCAAAAAACAAAAAACAACAACAACAACAACAACAACAAAACCCCAAATCCGTCTTGCACATAACTGTCAAATCGATATTCCTAAAACAAATGTGGGGAGTATTACTACAAAAGTATTTAATTTCTGTCTCTGTTTTTCTCTGTCCCTCTCTCTGTCTCTGTCTCTCTGCCTATCTGTCTGTCTCTCTCTGCCTCTCATAAGGGAAACAGATTCAGGAGATCTTTGTGATTAGATCTATATATGTGTGTTCAGGTCTCATAGTTCCCTATTTCTTTTTTCTTTAAGAGGATCTTCCTGACCAAAATGTGGGCATAAGAAACAAAAAGCCACAGGAGCAGAGTGAATTTGACTTGGATCCAGGCTTGTACCCTGGATAGGGAGTCACACGGAGACCACCCTTAATGCTTGCTTTGTGTGTTGTCTCCTCCATTAGATTGGAAGCTCCTTTAGGGCAGAGGCTGTCTTTTGCCTCTTTTTGTATCCCCAGCACTTAACATCCTGTCTGGAACAGAGCAGACCCTTAATAAATGTCTATTGATTGATAATAGGGTTAAGACTTTGGGGTGAACCAAGATTATAAAGAAAGCAGAAAACTGGGAAAGAATTTTTGAAACAAGTATCTTTGATAAAGGCCTCATTTCTTAAATATATAGAGGCCTGAGTCAAATTTATAAGAATGCAAGTCATTCCCCAATTGATAAATAGTCAAAGGATATGAACAGGCAGTTTTCAGACAAAGAAATCAAAGCTATCTATAGTCATAGGAAAAAAATGCTCTAAATCACTATTGATCAGAGAAATGCAAATGAAAACAACTCTGAGGTATTACCTCACATCTATCAGAGTGGCAAATATAACAAAAAAGGAAAATGTTGGATGTTGGAGGGGATGTGGGAAATCTGGGACACTAATTCATTATTGGTGGAGTTGTGAACTGATTCAGCTGTTCTGGAGAACAATTTTGAACAATACCCAGTGGCCTATATAACTGTGCATACCCTTCAATCCACTGCTAGGTTTATATCCAAAAGACATCCCCAAAAAGAGAAAAAGATCTATTTGTACAAAAATATTTATAGCAGCTCTTCTTGTGCTGGCTAAGAATTGGAAATCAAAGGGATGCCCATCAATTGGGGAATGGCTAAACAAGCTGTGGTATATGATGATGATGAAATATTATTGTGCTATAAGAAATGACAAGCAGGATGATTTCAGAAAGGCCTGGAAAGAGTTACATGAACTAATGTAAAGTGAAGTGAGCAGAACCAGGACTTGTACACAGTGACAGCAATATTGTTTGATGAAGAGCTGTGAATGACTTAACTATTCTCAGCAATACAATGATCCAAGACAATCCCAAAGGACAAATGATGAAGCCTACTATCCACCTCAAAAGAAAGAACTAACTTTGATTGAACAGACTGCAACATGCTATTTTTTACTCTTTCATTTTTTTCTTTTATTCAAGGTTTCTTATACAAAATGAGCAATGTGGTCATGTTTAATGTAATTGCACATGTATAACCTATATCTGATTGCTTACTGCCTTAGGGAGTGGGGAGAGGAGGAAGGGGAGGAGGGACAGATTTTGGAACTCAAAACTTTAAATAAAAATGTTTATTATTATTTTCAAAAAAGGATTTCGAAGGTGAAATGAGGCCCTTGGTTGGTGGCTTAAGGAGAGAGTAATGTGATAGACAACTTGGATATTATACTCCCTCACTGAAAAAATGAAATCTATAATGTCACACTGACTTTCTATAGGCTTAAGGCAGTGGTAGTAAGGCTTGAGACAGATAGGTGGGCTGGCCCCTGGATAGAGTGCTGGGTCTACATTCAGGAAGACTGGAGTTCAAATCCTGATTCAGAAACTTACTAGCTGTGTGATCCTAAGCAAGTCACTTAAGCTTCATCTACCTCAGTTTCCTCATCTGTAAAATGGGGATAATTCATCTTTCAGGGCTGTGGTGAGGATCAAATGATATACAAAATGCTTTACAAACCTTAAAATGCTATTATTGGGGAAGCTAGGTGGTGCAGTAGATAGAGCACGGGCCCTGGATTCAGGAGTGCTTGAGTTCAAATGTGACCTCAGACCCTTGACACTCACTGTGTGACCCTGGGCATGTCACTTAGCCTCAATTGCCTCCCTAAACCCCACCCCTGCCCAAAATGCTATTATTAAGGAAGGTAGCAAATGAGTTGATTTGGGCTACTTATACCTCTGCAATGCTTGTGATATCACTTAGTGATCATGATCACAGATGTTATACCTAGATCTGACCATCTCTCCCCCACTCTAAAATCTTCAATGGCTCCCAATTGCGACTAGGATTAAAAAACACACAAAACCTCAGCCTGATATTTAAAAGTGTTCCTCTAACCAAGCCCCCTTGCTCTTTTTTTTTGCAGGGCAATAGTGGTAGTGACTTGCCCAGGGTCACACAGCTAGTAAGTGTCAAGTGTCTGAAGTCGGATTTGAACTCAGGTACTCCTGAATCCAGGGCTGGTACTTTATCCGTTGCACCACTTAGCTGCCCCTCCCTTTGCTCTTTTAGCCTTATTGTATACTATCCAAATTTCACTTTCTTTTTTTTTCAGTAAAACAAGCCTACCAGCTAGTTGTTCCTGGCAAGCATTGTTCTACCTCCAGCTACCATACCTCCTGCCATCATTTCTTCGCACTACTGATGCCCTGTTTTGGGAATGCACTTCTCTTCTCCCCTTTTCTCTCCTCCCTTGCCCTTCTCTCCCTTCCCATCCTTCCTCCCCCTCCCCTTCTCCCTCCTCCTTCCTCTCCCTTCTCCTCTGTCTCAAAGAATCCTTCAAAGCCTAGCTCAAGAATGATCTACATGAAGCATTTATTGATTCCCCCTCCTCACTTATAAGCACTTTCTTCCTTTTAAAATTTCTTTGTGCCTCTATTTATTTGTACAGATGTTGTAAAATGTAAGCTTCTTAAGGAGTATTTTAGCTTTGATCTTGTATGCCTAATGCCTAGCACAGTTGTTCAGTTGTATCTGACTCTTCATGACCCCAATTGGGGTTTTCTTGGCAAAGATCCTGGAGTGATTTGCCATTTCCTTTTCCAGCTTATTTTACAAATGAGGAAACTGAAGTTAAGTGACTTGCCCAGGGTCTTGCAGCTACTAAGTGTCAGAGGCCAGATTTGAACTCAGGAAACTGTCTTCCTGACCCTAGGCCTATGACAGCTGTAGTTGCTTAATAAATGTTTTATTGTGGGGGCAGCTAGGAGGCGTAGTGGATAAAGAACCGGCCCTGGATTCAGGAGTACCTGAGTTCAAATCCGACCCCAGACACTTGACACTAGCTGTGTGACCCTGGGCAAGTCACTTAACCCTCATTGCCCCACAAACCCCTCCCCCCCCCAAATGTTTTATTGTGATTTGAATTTGATAGGAACTAGCCACACCTAGGCTACTATGTAGCTTCAGACACCTACTGGCTGTGTGACCCTGGACAGGTCACTTAACCTCTGCCTCAGTTTCTTCAACTGTAAAATAGGGCTATCACTTACTTCCCAGGGTTGTGGTAAGGACAAAATGAGATGATAATTGTAAAACACTTTGCAAACCTTAAAGCATTATATGTAAGTTATCATCATCACTACCAGCTCCACCCCCCCAGTGTTTTATTTATATACTCTGATCTGGAACCTGCACCAACTTTCTAGCCCTTCCCCTTTGGTGGCTACAGTTGATGACTTCCTCTTCAGCGTGGGCCAAGCTGATGGGGTACACAGCCACAGTGCCAGCCACTAGGTGGAGTTTTCAGAAATTTGCAAATAAACCAGAGAGGTATGATGTAATGCTGGAGGTTCCAAGCTTTTTTCAGGCCTTGGATCCCTTGGCTTTCAGCACACCTTCCTGTACCCCCTAATCAATGTGAAAAGAAATAAACTCTAGCTTTTACCATGCAAATGCTCAGAAGAAAACCTCCCAGTACCTTCTATTCAATAGAAAAGGAAATACATTCGAATCCATGTAAGAAACAAAACAAACAAACAAGCCTCTGTGGGCTTTGACTAGGTCATCTCTTAGGGGTTCCTTCCAGCTCTAAATGTAATTCATCTTCCCTTGTGTAAAAAGGGAATGGGATCCTAGAGCCTACTCATTAGCCCAAGTGCTGTGAATGCAGCAGAGCCTGGGGAAAGAACAGTACATTTGGCACTCAGAAGACTTGGGTTCAGGTCACTGTTGGGTTTTTTTTGGTGGGGCAGTGAGGGTTAAGTGACTTGCCCAGGGTCACACCGCTAGTGTCAAGTATATGAGGCAGGATTTGAACTCAGGTCCTCCTGAATCCAGGGCTGGTGCTTTATCTGCTGCCCACCTAGCTGTCCCCTCACTTTTTTTCCCGTTTTTTTTGTTTTGTTGTTTGTTTTTTGGGGGGGGCAATGGCAGTTAAGTGACTTGCCCAGGGTCCTCCTGAATCCAGGGCCAGCGCTTTGTCCACTGCACCACCTGGTTGCCCCCTCACTTCGGACCCCTCTTAATTATGTGATCATGGGCTTAATTTTCAGGAGCTGATGTCTTGATCCACAAAATGGGGATGACACCTGTAATACCTGCCTCACAAGGTGGTAGTGAGGACCAAAGGAGAGAATGACTTAAAATGCAATACAAATGCCCACTCATTTATAGAGCTATTATTATTATTATTATTTTTAATTTTTGCAGGGCAATGAGGGTTAAGTGACTTGCCCAGGGTCACACAGCTAGTTAAGTGTCAAGTGTCCGAGGCTGGATTTGAACTTGGGTAGTCCAGGTACTCCTGAATCCAAGGCCAGTGCTTTATCCACTACGTCACCTAGCTGCCCCGAGCTATTATTATTTAAAGGAGGAAAAAGCTGTTTCTTCTGCCCCCAGCCCCCAGCCAAGTGACTCTACCTAGCTCAACCTGGGAAGTTGGTAGGTCTAGACTAAGGGCTAGTTGGCAGGCTGTGGGTGCAAAGATTCTTGGGATTCCCTAGGAGAGGATCTAACCAATGGGCTTTTCAGTATCAAGACTCTGAAGCCTCAAGAGGTCGAATTAGATCAGACAAAGGGATTAAGGATCCTGGAATTCTATTTGAACTCCCACTGATTCTGTTTCAAACACCCTATAAAGCTATGGTCTCATATGGCTAGGGAATGGGATAATCTCTATTATTTAATTTTCCAGCTAACTGAGGCTTATTTTATTTTTTTGCCCAGGGTCACATAGCTAGTGTCAAGTGTCTGAGGCCACATTTGAACTCAGGTCTTCCTGAATCCAGGGCTGGCGCTTTATCCACCTAGCTGCACCCCTCCACCCCCTTATCTTTTCAAACAATACAAAACAGGTCTTATTTTAGCTTTTTTTGGACGGAAAAAGACCTCAGTTCAAATTCTGCCTTGGCTACTTAACCTCAGTTTCTTCATCTATAAAATGGGGATAATAGCACCTCCCTCCCAGGATTGTTATGGGATAACCCGACATCTGTGCATTCTTAATATTTGGATGACTGTGTTTCAGTGTACTTGGTTTCCTTTGTAATCCTCATTTATGAATTTAAAATCATATTCCAAGAAGGGGTCTATAGGTTTCACTAATTGCCCAAGGGACCGTGATAACAAAAATGTCAGAATCCTTCTATTTTCAACATTTAGCACAATACCCCAGGCATAGCAGGTGTTTAGGAAAAACCTTCCCCTGTCCAGAAGCTGCTTTCCCTCTCCATCAGATTCGAGTTGGGCTGTTAGCAGATGGAGAGAAACCATTGATCCTGGGAAAAAGCTTCCATTGATCAGTTAGTTGGAAATCCAGAAGGCCTAGAGGCAGGCACTTCCCAACATCAGATGGGTTAAAGAATGAAACCACCCTCTCCCAGTGACCCCCAACCTTCCTCCCCACTTTTTTTGGTGAGGCAATTGGGGTTAAGTGACTTGCCCAGGGTCACACAGTTAGTGTCAAGTGTCTGAGGCCAGATTTGAACTCAGGTCCTCCTGACTCCAGAGCCAGTGCTCTATCCACTGTGCCACCTAGCTGCCCGCCCCACCCTTCTTTTCACCACCATCCAATTTCCCAGGTCTTTACCCTCATCCTTAGTACATGCTGGGGTTCCCCGCCTTCCCTTATTCCTTAGAAAGCCAATGGGAACATCTAGCAAGTGCCTGTCTCATAGAGGACAAAACTACCAGGAAGTAATAGGCAGCTGGGGACTTTGCTTAAGAGGGTGGGATCTAAACTTATTGGGGGGGGGAACCTCTCATTACAACCACACTTGCACACACACCTCTGGGGCAGGAAGGGCTGGATATAGAACTAGGGGTCAGGGTAAAAACTACCTCCTCAAGGTCACTGCATTCTGAATTTATTCTTTCACCAACATCACTGTCCCTAAGCCACTCGCAGTGATGAGACATCAGCCAAACCTTTTTCCACTTTATTATACAAAAAAAGGGGGGGAGGGGGGAACAAAACTTCCAAAGTTGGCCGCAGCCAGACATCTCCAGCCATCCCACCCCCCCTTTCCCAGTGATAGAAATCCAAGTTGTGGCCATAGTTGTTGAAACCTACAAAACACTCTTTAAATATTAGAAAAAAAATAGGGGGGGCCTCCATAACCCTCCCTTAGGCTCCCCCCTTAAAAAGAACAAAACAAAAACAAAACCCCACCCTACCAACTTGTCCCAGTGCCAAAATGCACTTAGTGTGACCTCTTACAGTACCAACACCCCCCCACCCCCCCATCTTCAATCTTGTCTGCACTGTAAGAATTTTTCAATACAGGGGGGAAAAAGTCCCAGGTTTGGTTTTTTTTTTTTTGCTTTTGTCTTTTATACTAAAACATAGTCCACTTGAAACACAACAGTGGTAGAGCCAGTCATCTAAGGGCAGGAAGTGGGATTGATTTCCTGCTAGGTGTTAAGGTATGGAGAGTGACAGGCAAACACGTCCAGTGGCAAACAGATGAAGCCCTCCACCATCTCCGGGGGACAGGACAAAGGGATGGGGGAAACCCCCTCCCTCCCCCCATCACCCCATAGCATCTGTGTTTTCCTGAGGTCAGGGCATAGATTGTCTGGCTACCTTTGGGAGAGTCTACCAATCACTCAAGACTGGGCCTGTCAAAGTTTCTCCTCTTCCCACCCAACATCCATTTCCAGTTTCCCTCTGTCCCTTAGTTTTCCCATCATGGAAGAAAAAATTAAATGGAAAACCTAAATAAGTCACTGACATGATTGTTGTTTTTTTTAAATCCAAATTTAGTCAAACATCTAAAAAATGATATTCACAGAAATAAATCCAAAGTGGCTTGGGGGTGTCAGGTAGGCTAAGGAATTGGGGAGTTGGGGGGGAGAGGGTTGGCTGCATCCAGCAACCCTTAGCAAAATGAAACATCACAATAAAAACCAGGCTACCTGGGTGGATGTAGGGGCCCAGCCTGAGGAATCAAAAGGTAGTTGGGAGCAGTGAAGTCTGAAATATACAAATATTTTAAAGTTCTCAACCCAGTCCTGGAGCCTCTGCTCCTCAGCCTAGCTGACCAGAATCAAGTCTGCAGCCCCTCCCCAGAAACAAAACTCCCTAGGGCCTAAGATAACCCCCAACCTCATGCCATCTAGGTCAGAGAATCATTACCACCCCCCAAAAAAAGACCCCCCCACATACTTACACACACACACACACACACACTCACACTCGCACATGCACACAAACCTGAGGGAACAAGGGAGCAGTCACTCCATACAGGTTTCCTGTCCCGCCTGCCCCTGCCCCCCCAACAAAGTGTCTCTCAAGCAAGAATTTGGAATTTGAACTTGGGGGCCTGCCTCTCTCCCCTGGGGGCAGAGCAGGGTAGACAAGGCAGGGCAGCCTCCAGTCTGCTTCCCAATTCCCTTCTTTCTGTCTTAATGAAAAGGCTCAAGGAGTCAGGCCTCATTTCTCTGTCTCTCTCTCACACTCACTCTCGCTCTCACACTCACACACACACACACACACACACACACACACACACACGCACGCACGCACGCACGCAGGCACTGGAATACTCAGACACGCTTATATACAAGCCATAGTCACGCGTCCACACTCGACAGTTTTTTAAAAAATGACCCCCTCCCCCAGTCCTCCCTAACCCCCAAACGACAGAACAGACAGAGACAGTAGCGGAGATCGGTAGGAAACATCTCGTTGACAGCTCAGAGCTTAAAAAAAATTATATACACATATATAAAAAAGACTGCTGCCCTGCGGGGCAGGGAGAGCGCCTTCCTGCAAGGGGTAAGCCAGGGCAGGAGGACTCAGGACCACCCCCCATCTTCTTAAAGGACCCCCTGCAAATGTCCCCATACCCCCAGTTCCAACGCAGTGGTCAAGGCAACCAGTCACACAGGGGAGGTGTGGGGGGGGTGAGCAGGGGGCACAGCTTCTGAACTCCCTCCCCTGAATGGGGAAAGCAGGGAGTGAGAAGAGCCCCATTCCAACCTTCAAGGCCTCCCCACCCCTGAAAACCCATTCCAACCCCTTTGCACCCCTCCTTCCCCCCAGCCCCATTCCAATGTCCATGCTAGGAGCTGTAAGTGCAGTGAGATCCACGGTCCAGGGTGGGCAACTAGGGGGTGGGGGCTGTGAGGAGATCCAGAGGGCAGGGCAGAGGAGGAAGGGCAGACACTGGCTCAGTCTGATGGTCATTCCCCTGGAGGCTCCCCCAGGGCTAATATTTCTCTAAGGTTGCAGAGTCCTAGCCTGGGCTCCCCCCACCCTCACACCCCCCATGCATTTTGCTTTAAAAAAAAAAAATGAGGGTGGGCAGGAGCAGAACTAGAGGGGGAAAAAAATAGGAGTCACAGAGGGGACTCGCCCTTCAACCCCTCCCCAGGCCCCCAAAGGTTTTCCCAGACCCCTGGGGGTACAGAGGCAGGCCTGGCCTCCCCCCCCACCCCAGGGCTCAGTTGGAATCGGAGTCAGAAGAGTCTCCCGAGGAGGATGAGCTGGAGCTGCTCCCCTCTGACTCATTGTCCTCGTCTTCGTCCTCGTCTTCGTCCTCATCATCATCCTCTTCGTCGTCGTCATTCTGAAAGGGGTAAAGAAGAGCAGTGATTTGGGGGGGGCCTTGCCCACTGCCCACACGGGAGAAAACTGAACCATTAGCACTTGCCCTGGAAGGGACCACCATCTCCTGGCCTTTGGCGGCAATCCCCCTACTCCCCGCATACGAGCTCTCACCTCATCCCCATCTTCGCTCTCATCCTCACTGCTGGATTCAGAAGAATCACCCCCCTCATCTGAGGAGTCTCCATTTTCATCGTCGTCATCATCCTCTTCATCTTCTTCCTCTTCTTCCTCGTCGTCATCATCTTCCTCCGATTCCTGGAGGCAGGAGGGAGGAGCTATTGATGTCCACTAAGAGCTCCTCCCTGGACCCAAAGAGATCGCATTTCTTCCTTCCTGCCCCCTTCCCTTCAAAAACCCCTTTTCCTTCCCCATTCCCACTCACCGACTTGGACTGCATGGTGGGCTTAGATTTAGGGTTCGGGCCCCGAAGCTTGGTCATGCTCTTGCGTTTCTGTAGGTGAGGGATGGGAAGGGGAGCAGAAGCAAACAATGTTGAATTTCAAGCCATGTTATTTCTGGGACAATTAATTTTCTTTCTTTTTTTTTTCAGGGCAATGAGGGTTAAGTGACTTGCCCAGGGACACACCGCTAGTAACTGTCAAGTGTCTGAGGCCTGATTTGAATTCAGGTCCTCCTGAATCCTGGGCTGCTGCTTTATCCACTGTGTCACCTAACTGCCCCCTCACAATTAATTTTCTCTTTCTTTTTTTACAATTAATTTTCAATACCAATGGATCTCTCTGCCTAGGCCTTTCCTCTCCCACCAAGCCCAGATCCTTCCCTCCCCATACCCCACCGCCCCCCCAGACTCACATTGGAGATGTATTCTTTGTAAGCAGCACGGTCCTGGGGAGACAGACTCTGGAGGACAAAAAGGGAGAGAGAAGTATGACACTCAGCAGCAAAGGTGGGGAAAAGTTCCTTTGGACCCCTGTAGAAACCTGGGTGATTGCCTCTGGTTTCTAGCCCTCCCACTCCAAATCTCTGCAAAGGATTTAGAGGAGGAGCAGACAAGGTGAGGGCTGGCAGAAGGGTTCTCTCTTAACATACACCCGCCCCCCTTTCATCTCTACCACATACTGCAAACACAAGGAGAATGGGCCTGACACTTTTTAGGCTTCCATTTTTCAGAACCTGCACAACTGGCCTCTTAAGGCTGGCAGGGTCTAACTACCTGGCCTTCCCCTGCTGCTCTGGTGTAACAAGCCCTGGTCTATGGCTACGTGTACACCTATATGGTTTCTTTTTTTTTTTTTTTTTAGTGAGGCAATTGGGGTTAAGTGACTTGCCCAGGGTCACACAGCTAGTAAGTGTTAAGTGTCTGAGGCCAAATTTGAACTCAAGTTCTCCTGACTCCAGAGCCGGTGCTCTATCCACTGCACCACCTAGCTGCCCCTCCTACATGGTTTCTAAGGCAGTGCAGGCCTCTTTCTCTGGTTCTATGAGAATCTTGGCTTTTCTTTGAGCATGTCTCCTCTCCCCCCCCCCCCATCTCTCTCCCTCTTCTCTTTCCTTCCTTGCTGGGAAGAGGCAGCAGTGACAGAGACAGGGGCAACATGCTTGTCTGACGTGGGAGTCAGGACTCTCAAGCTGTAAACCTGCCTTGGACACTGACTGACTAGCCCTGCTACAACCATGGCTGAGTTTCTCTCAGGAGTCTCACTTTCCTTATCTGTAAATTGGGCTTGTCAACTGCTGCTGGGTCTGCCCCCACTGGGTTGTGAGGGTGGCCCTTTGCAAAGCCTAAAGCTCTATTCAACTGTCGGCTGTTATTGCTGAGTAATTTGAATTGAAGCCTAATGTGATTAATCACACAGCTGAATCTGAGCAGAGCACACTCGCTCACACACATGCACAGATTTTCTTGATACTGGATGCTTTCAAACTCCACCGTTTACTAATGTTATGCCTTTGCCCCCTGCACTATGATAATAATAATAAAAATAATGACGACGGCGAGCTAGCATTTATATCGTGCTCTAAGACCTGCACAGTTCTTTACAAATACTTCATTTGATCCTCACAGCAACCAGGGAGAGAGGTGCTATTACTGTGACGGTTTTGCAGAAGAGGAAGCTGAGGCTAGGTGATTTGCCCGGAACCACACAGCTAGGAAGTATGTGAGGCCCCACTTGAACTCAGGTAGGTAGCTCTTCCTGACTCCAGGTCTGGTGCTCTGTGCCCTATGGTGCCACCTGGCTGCCTCTAGGTCTAAGTCCTTTTCTGCAACTTTGCACCCAGCTAGTCAGGTGTTCCTTTCTGCTGCTAATGGCACGGAAGGATAGGGACAAGTAGCAAGCATCTTACTCATCTCTCTGAGGTCCAAGGCCACACGATGGAAATCCATCATCATGCTAGGCCTAGAACACAGGGAAGACTGCATGGTGGAATAGGCCAGAACTTCACTGAGAGGACTCCTTTTTTTTTTTTTTTAGTGAGGCAATTGGGGTTAAGTGACTTGCTAAGGGTCACACAGCTAGTAAGTGTTAAGTGTCTGAGGCTGGATTTGAACTCAGGTCCTCCTGACTCCAGGGCCAGTGCTCTATCCACTGAGCCACCTAGCTGCCCAAAGACAGAGGAATTTATTTATTTATTGTTTTTGTTTTGTTCTGTGGGGCAATGGGGGTTAAATGACTTGCCCAAGGTCACACAGCTAGTAAGTGTCAAGTGTCTGAGGCCAGATTTGAACTCAGGAACTCCTGAATCCAGGGCCGGTGCTTTATCCACTGCGCCACCTAGCCTCCCCAAGAGGACTCCTTCTTAAGCAGCACCGATGTAGTGGAAAGAATATCAAATTTTCATAACAGGGACGACGCTGGACTCAAATCTCAGCTTTAACAATTACCAGCTGTGAGACTCCAAGGAGGCCTGAAATTGGGGTCAAGACGACTCAGGTGCAAATCCTGCCTGAGACTTAAGCTGTGTGATTGTGAGCAAATGCTAAACTTCCCTGTGCTTCAAATTCCTCATCTGTATGAAGGGGGAGCTGGCCCCTTTTGGCTCTCAATCTACAATCCTATGAATTTTCCTAGCTTGAGTTTCATCACCTGTGAATCAGAGAGAATAATACTTGCACTTACCTACTCTGTGTGTGGCTGCTATTGTGAGGAGAGCATTTTGGAAAGCTCAGAAATACTTATGGGAAGGTGACTGCTTTTATAGGTCTCCCTCCTCCTCCTCCTCCTCCTCCCCCCAAGCATTGCTTCCTCTGTACCCCAGCTCTCACCTTGACCCAAAGGTCCAAGTGCACCTTGTATTGCTTTTGTTGCTCTTCTGCTAGCTTCTTATAATGCTCCTTTTGGCCCTGGGAAATTCGCTGCCACCGGCTGCCAATCTCCACCATCCTCTCTTTCAGAGGCAGGTGGTTCAGCTCCCCATTAGACAGTAGCTCCTGGGAGAACTTCTGGTAACCGTTCCTAAGGGGGAGGAAACAAGAGGTCTTGTCACAACCACAGCCCCAGGGACCTTCTGGGGGAAAGAATTCTGCCCCCACACCCCCCACATCCTAGCATCAACTTTTGGATGTCAGAGCTACCCCCCCTTGCCCAGGACATAACTCACATGGGAGGCTTTTTGGGCTCCCCCTGGAACTTCATCTTCTTGGAGGAATTGGCAGTTGCTGGGGGAGCCCGCATCTCACTCAGCTCTCTCTACAGGAGGAGGGGGGGAGGGAAAGCTTGAATCAGTTTCCAAGTCCCATCCACCCACATACCCAACCCTCAAAGACATGGCCCATTCCCAGCATAAACTTTTATTAAGCATCTACTAGGTGCCAGACACAGCAATAATCCCTGCCCCTACCTAATCCCACCCCTCTGAGGGAACAAAGTAAGGGCATTAGCTAGGCAAATGACAGGGCTGGGGTGGGTGAGTGAATGTATGTAATAGAATATGACTGCCCCCTCACAAGAGGATGGTGTCAGAGAAGCCAGAGAGGACTTGGATGGAAGAGAGCTAGGGCTGGCATTGATAAGAACCCTCCCCTTCCCCCCTAGGCTGCCCCCCCCATACACCTCCCCCCACCTCATATCTCTTCTGGTCTTCAGCTGCCTTCTTAATCCACATGAGTTTCTCCTTCTTTTCCATATTGTTCCAGGTTACCTCCATAGCCTTCAGGGCTTTCACCCGGTCATTCTGGCCAAGGAAAAGTCGGTCAGATGTGGGGAGGGTCCTTGGGGGTGTCTCTACATGCACCCCAAGCCGGCTTGCTCACGTGGACTCTAGGAGGAAGACGTTCCCCCTCCCCTCAGCCGCCCTCACACCGCCTTCCAACCTTGAAACGTGCCAGGTAGTCGCCGATGACGCTCTGCTGCCAAATCTCCTCTGCAGTCTTGGGCGACTCGGGCAGCTTTCCCCTCTCCTCCCGCTCTGTCCCAGGCTTCCTCTCTGACTGCGCCTTCAGGGCCGCCTCTCTTGCCTTATACTTGGCCTGGGGTGAATAAGGTCAGAAAGGCAGTCAGGCTGCCTTCAGGAGACACCTGTTTCCAGTGGGTCCCATGCCTCCACCCTCAGCCATAACTTTCTCAGAACAATGATACAATGTACAAGAGATGTTTCAATAGGTCTATCCCAGGGCAACCCCACTAAGGTTCTTCCTAGGAGACTTCCTCCACCTTATCAGACCCGAGGCCTCTAGGTGGTGCTATGGAGAGTGTACTGGCACTTGGAAAGACGTGAGTTCAAATCCTACCCCAAGATATTTACTAGCTCTGTGACTCTGGGAACGTCACCAGACCTCTCTATCTATGCTCATTTCCTCTGTAAAACAAGGGAGTTGGTCTCAATGGGCTCTAAATCTCTGATCCTCTGATCTAATCTTCTACTGCTGCCAAGGGCCACAGAGTGCTCACTACAGGCCAGTGCTAAGCATAAGGTACTGTGTAATCAGCCCTTTACAAAACATTATCTCCTTTGATCCTGACAACATTGGGAGGTGGGTGCTATTATTAATCCCATTTTACAGAGGAACCAACTGAGGCAACAGCAGTGATGTGACTTGTCCAGGGTCACACAGCTAGTACATCTCCAGGACTGGATTTGAAGTTAGGTCTTCCTTTTTCCAGGCCTGGGGTTCTATCCGCTACACTACCAAACAACTACCTCTAACAACCTGGCTCAAAAAGCTGTACTGGGAGGAAGGGTTGTTGGGTTTACATTGGTGCTGTTTAATAGACATGGGTGTGGGTGTGAGGGAGAAAAGCAGGTATATTTCTTTATGGGCTGTCTCCAAGTAGCTCTCTTCTCCCAAAGGTACATCTCTAAGTTGAGGATCCTACTAACTTCTCCAGGCCTCAGTTTCCCCATCTGTAAAATGAGAGGGTTGGGGCTTGATGGCTTCTAAGGTCCCTATCTTTCCTGGCAGGAGCTAGAAAAGTGGGGGGAGGTACTCTATGATCCCCCCAACCTTTTTCTTCTCGGACAGGTCATTCCACATGCGTGCCAGGAGCCGGGTCAGCTCGCTCTCTGACAGCTCAGGCCGCTCCTCCTGCAGCTGGCGTCGCTTTTCCTCCGAGAAGATGAACATGGCGGAGACAGGCCGCTTGGGTTTCTCAGAGCCGCCCTGGCAAAAACAGGGACCTTAGCGGGAACCTGGCAGGGACCTTAGAGGCCATTGAAAAGCATGGGGCACTGAGTGACTTGTCTGTTTCTGGTGGCAGGGAGCCTACATACACATCCGACGAAGTTAGGGGTTGGGGTCTGGTCTCTGAGCCCGGGGTGCTGCGCCGCTCCCCTCCATCCATCCTTACCTTGCTACCATCTGGAGAAGGCTTCTTGGAGGCAGGGCTGGTAGCTCGCTTCCTGTTGATGCCTAACATCTTTTCTTCTCCCAAGACACGCTGCTGTTCTTCCTCAGGCAGGCTCTGAAGGGGTGGGAAGGAACATGGGGTGTTGGGGCTGCTCTTTTCTTCCTTGTCTGCCTCCCCTCCTTCCTTGACTGAGCCCCTGGAGGGGGAGTCAGGAATTTCTAAGCTTTCACGTAAGCTCTGCCTTAGGGTCGTAGGGATCCATAGTGCCTCAGAAGCCAAATTCCTCATTAATTTTTTTAAACAGCTGAGGAAACAGTGTCAGGGACTGAAAGTGGCTCCTCCAAGGTCACATAAGGTATGAAGTACCAGAGGTGGGATGTGAACCCAGGTAAGTCCTCTGACAAGAGCAAGGGCTCTAGAAGGGAGAATAAAATAGCTGTAATTAACATTTATATAGCACTTACTGCATGCCAGGCACAGTGCTAAGTGCTATAATAATAATGGTAACAGTAACAACAACAATAAGTTAACATTTATAAAGCATTTGTTATGCTAAGTGCTTTATAATTATTATCTCATTTGATCCTTACAATAACCTCAGAGGAGGGAACTTTTATTATCCCTATTTTTACAGATGAAAAAACAGAGGCAGACAAGGTTAAGTGACTTGCCCAAAGTCACACAGCTTTGCCCTCAGTTCTTCCTGACTCCAGGCCTGGTGGGCCTGTGCCATCTACTGTGCTGCCTTGCTGATGAACCACTATTCTTCTGCCTGCTACTGAACCTCCTGAACTGATCTGGTGGTTCACTTTGATTTGAATGAATGTGATGACATCTCCACTTGACTTGTCACCTCACTGCATCTATGAGAAAAACTAGAGGGGATCTGTCTTTTTTTTTTTTAAGTGAGGCAATTGGGGTTAAGTGACTTGCCCAGGGTCACACAGCTACTAAGTGTTAAGTGTCTGAGGCCGGATTTGAACTCAGGTACTCCTGAATCCAGGGCCGGTACTCTATCCACTGTGCCACCTAACTGCCCCCTAGAGGGGTCTGTCTTGCTGCATTCTCCTACCCCTAGTCAGATGCAACCCCAGGATCTGCTGGATTCTCCACTGTGCCCCTACCTCCATCCCTTCTCTCTCAGGGGCTGCCCATGTGTAACACTCACCTCCAGAAAGCGCAGGAGTTCAATCTCATAATCTTTCTTTTTCTGGGGAAGCAGGGAGGACACGGTCATGTCATATACAGTTAGTTGGTCATAGAAGTCTGTTTTTTCATTCTTTTTTTTGGCGGGGGGTGGGGGGGGTGGGGGGGTGGGGATGTGACTGGACAAGCCCGGCATTAGGTCAGGGAAGGCTCGTCCACTATAGAAATGACATATCCTTTCTAAACTTTTAAAGCTTCCCCCCAGGGTCTACAAACACCATTCACATATGGGGGTCGATGGGAGGCATGACAGAAAGGAGCAGCCATAGCACAGGCTTGAAGAGCAAACCTCATATAACAAAGTTTCTGACCAGGAAGGAACCTCAAGGTCCTATGTTGTGAAGTACAATGGCCCTTGTAGGGAGAGGAGATAAGGCCTCTAGGTTCTGCTGCTATTTCAGAGAGGACGTATGGGTGAGTGAGAGGAGGAGGAGGAGGGAGCTAGCGATTCTCAGAGTATGTTCCAGAGCCCCCTGAGGCTTCCCTAGATACTTTCAGGATTTATCATCAAAACTATTTTCACAATAATATGGTAAATATCAGTCACAAAAGTTCTCCATAATTTTTAAGAGTATTAAAAAAAAGGAGTCCTGAGACCAAAAGGTTTAAGAGTGGATGTGCCAGATTTTGACAATCATTAAAATTTTTTGTGTCCTGGACTTTTGGGAATCTGGTGAAGCCAGTGGACTCCTCAGAAGAATGTTTTTAAGTAATTGAAACAAATGATCAATTTCAGCCAGAGATTAATGGGGGGAGGAGAAGATGGATTTTGTTTTCTCATTCAAGTTCATGGGCCCCTCCCTTTGTTAGAGTCTGAAGATCTAGTTGAGAAGCCCTGCATCCATCCATCCATCCATCCATCCATCCATCCATCCATCCATCCATCCATCCATGCCTGGAGAGAACACATGCCCATTGGGTGTTGGCAGCAACCAGAAGTGGGGTGGCTGGTCCTCTACGTCTTCCCTTCCCACACCTACACTCACCTGGTCACACTTCTTGTGGTAGGCATCTTTCTCCTTCTGGGAAAGGAGCTTCCACTGCTGGCTACAGAGCACCATTCTCTCTGTGCTGGGTACGTCCTTCATGTTGGCCATCAGCTCCGCACAGTAGAGTGAATAGCTATTTCTGGGGGAGAGGGAGGGGAAGGCGATTAAGTGGGGGTCATTAATCAAGGCGTGCCCACCACTTGCCACCCTCACAGAGCCCCCCCCCATCCCACCCTTCCCCTCCTGGGAGCAGCTCTTACGGAGGGGGCTTGGTGGGCCGCCCATCAAATTTGTCCTTGAGCTGGCGCTCTGCCTTTGTGAGGGTGGACTTGGTGATGCCTTCCTCGCTGATGTTGAGCTCTGGGTGCTTCTGGATGTAGTCCCTCATGATCTCCTGCAGAACCAGGGGTAGGGCGGAGGGAAGGGCGAATGGGGGCAAGGGGTTAGCAGGGATAGGTTGTGGGAGGCCGGCGCTTCTGGGCACAAAGGGGAGGAAAAAAGCTGCTGGGGGGGTGGGAGCAGCCAGCTCTCTGGCCATACCCTCACCCCCTGGCAAAAGGGGGTGGGGGTGGGGTGGTTTAAAAGCGCCCTGCCCTGCTCTAGCCTGAGCCTTTAAGAGGGGTCAAGGGTGGGATAAGGGAGAGGAGAGGGGGCCAGATGGCCCCTCCCTCTATTTGGGGCCAGGGATTAAACACCTCCCTTCGCTCAGCCTGGAAGTAACTTCCCAAAAACAGAGCGAGGTGGCCATGGAGTAGAGTGGGTGAGGGTAGAGGGGTGAGGGGGCCCTCTGGGGGTCCCCTGCCCCGCCCCAAGTCATGAAGAGCTGGGGTGAGGGGCTGGGGGGCCCAGTGGTGGAATGCAGCGGAAGCCTGACCTCATACTCCTTCCGCTGCTCCAGGGCCTTATGAATCCATTTCAGCCTCTTTTTGTCCGAGAGCTGAGACCACTGCTTCCCCAGGGAGTCCTTCACCTCCTTCGTAGTGGCCTGGAAACCAAAAGCCGTCAGACACACACAGGCAGCCCGGGCAGGGGGAGGGGGGCAGAGAGACCCCCTCCCCCAAGGAGGGGGGACAGGAAGCCACGGGAGGACACATCAGCGTCCTCCACGGGCTGGAAGGGAAGGGATGGAGAGGAGGGTCCAAGGAAGGCCCCCCTCTCTCCCTCTCTCAGGGTAACAAGCGTGCGCAAACACTCTCACACACGCACACTGTCCAGCCCCCGGCCTTGTCCGTGCAATCTGCCCCCCTGCCCATGGGCTCTCCTTTCCTGCTCCCCAGCGCCGTGCATGGCCCCTCCTGGCGCAATTACCCAAACCTCCCTCCCCCCAGACCCTCCCAAACCCCAGCCCACTCACATCAGGGCGAACTTTCAGATACACCTTCTTTTCATGGGTGTACCACAGCTGCTGGGGGGTTTTGGGTTTCTCAGGCACATCCGACTTCTTGGCATTCTGGATTAGATCAGGGTGATCCTCCCTAGCCAGAGGGTACCAGTAAGTGGGTGCTGGGACAAGAATCCCAACCCAATTGCTCCGACCCCTCTCCATCCCTATCAGAACCACCAAGGTCCTTAAGTGCCAATTTGGCCAGAGGCTGTGACCACCTCCCATGCCTCCCCCATCAGGCTACGTTCTCCACCAGGGGTCTTCATCAGAATCGAATCCTTCCCCAAAGTGAACACAGTGTCCTAAGCCAGCTGCCTTCTGGCAAGTTCTGTAAGCCCCTCCTCTGATCCCACTCCCTTACCTGAATCGAGCCAGGTTTCGTTCAAACTCTTGCTTCTCTCTCTGGAAGTCTTGAATGTACTTCATCTGCCGGAGGGGAGGAGGGGTTACCCAGCAGGCAAAGTCTGCCTTTCCCCACACCGCAGAAAGTCCCATAAATTCACCCCAATAGGAGATTGATGCAAAAGAGGAGACTGAGCTTAGGAAAGGAAGGAGGTCTGGCTAGCCAGAGAGCTACTGTCTGCCTGTCTTTAACAGCAAGGGCAGATCAGCTAAGTCAGTATCCCTAAATTATCATCTAAGCACTGGGTCTAAATCTCACCTGACACCACCTGTGTGACTTTTGAGACACCCATTTCCCCATCTGTACAATGAGCAGTTCAGATAGATAGCCTCAAGGTCTTTTCTGGGTCTAGAATAATGGTTCCATCATTTCTCTGTGCCCCACTTTTTACTTGCCTGTCAGAATTACTGGTGGGTCCAATGGGAAAAGTACACCAAATCTGAACTGGGGTCCAAAGGTCCTCCTCCAATACTTCCTAACAGTGTGACATTGGCCAAGCATCTCATTCTTTTACAGGCTCAACTACCAATTTCCACAAGACCACCGAGGGCCTCCAACATGAGGGTGTGCAAAGCGTTTCGTAAACCCTAAACATGATCTAGTCCCATTTCATTATAAGAGTGACCTCTTCCTGAAAATGGGTTATTTCAAATCCATAAGGGTCACTTGCTATTTATCAAGCCCTGAATTGCTTTGCTTCTCTCATGCTAGTATGCCCTAATTGAGCTGCTGCCTTACCAATTTCTGATTTTTGGCTACCAGGTTTCCTCTAGGGTCACACTTTGGGGTGCTCCTCTTATCCCTTCTCTCACTGCCTTTCTCCATTCCTATTTATTTTCCCTTCTTATCCTGTTCCAATTACACCCTACCTCCTCTCTAATATTTCTCCCTCCCATAGACATTTTCTATCTAATCCTTATTTATAATCATGTTTCTTCCTATAGTTTTCTCCTTCCTACTGCAGATGATAAGGTTTAGGGCTGGTGGGCCAATTATGAGATCATGTAGTCCAAACTCTACCTTACAGATTGAGGAGCTGAGGCACAAGACATATCTAAGACCACAGAGAGCAAGAGGCAATCAGGATTTGCTTATAATCTTCCTCACCTCCCACCAGTTCCCTCAGTCTTCTTCCCTTTCTATTTCTGAATTATATCTTTATATTCCCATTTCTCTTTTTAAAATGATCCCTTCTTTTATTTTTTCCCTCACTGAAGAATTAATTCTCTTTTTTACTCTTACATTTTTACCCTTCCCACCATCTTCTCCCCATCTTTCAGTCTGGTCTCTTTCCTAACTTCCTTTACCCTTTCAGTGTTTCCATCCTCTCTCCAGTTCTACTTTAATTCTTATCCCTAAAAGAACTCAGACTGACCATGCTGAAAGCTAATCTATCTCACTAAGGGGAAAGCCCTCAGCCAACAAAAACCAAGGCAGCCTAGTGAGGACTGGTGACATATATTCAGTCACCCACTGAGCATATGCAAAAAACCAAGCTACCTGACTCCCAGGTTGATGGTTCTTTCCATGAGACCATGCTGCTGCTGCTTCTCCTTTTGTGTTGTTTGCCTGCCCCTCTCTCTCCATGTGTATATGTAAACAGTAATATATATACACAGGTGCACATGTGCCATCTAAGCATAGTCACCTCTTACTCTTCTGGTCCAACCAGGGCAGGAAGCAATGACTTAAAAGAGATGGGGTTCCCATTTGACTTTGAAATACATTTACAACTATTTTTAAATTACAAATTTACTGTCCTCATTGTTTGGCTTAGATTGATGTTCTTCCCTATGTATAACTTGTCCTCACCTCCTGTTTTCCTCCTGCCTCCATTTTCCTTCGTTCAGTCTCTTCTCTCTCCCTCCCCTCTCTGATTCCTGCTTGTCTCCTTTTTCCATGTCTTAACTATCCTAAATTCTAGCCACTGTTGCCCACCTCCCCCTTCCCCTCCCCCAATCTCTTCCTTAGTCTTCATCCTTAATCCTATAGCTACACTGGTTTCTCTACCTGTTTATTTCCATCCATTCATCCACCTACCCACCCATACCCTCCCTGCCCCCTACGTTTGGTTTGGTGTGGAAGTCTCTATAAAGAAGCTGTCAATCACTGTTCCCATTTCTAGCTCTGTGGGGTTTGGTCAATCCCAGCAGCTCATGTCCAGCTTCCTGCCCACTAGTCTTCCTGAAACTGAAATCTTAATCTGTGAGTGGGTCCATGCTATCAATGTGTTTTTAAGAGAGCATGCCTTTATGCATGTCTGTGTTAACAGAAAAGCATGCATACCTACAATGTGGATTCAAGTTTTGGATGAAGCATTTGCGGGACTGCCAAGTGTGTGGGGATGCATGTATGTGGGGGAATACATATACAAAAATAAGTGTTTATGGGACAGGATTTGTGTATATCTAGGTGTCCACATACTTGTACCATGCCTTCTTGAGAGAATACATGGCCTTGTATAACAGGATAAGTCTATCCCCACCTTAGTAGTTGATTTATGTGTGATGAAGCCTGTAAGTGAATGGGTGTGCCCAGTTACCACAATTCTAAACATCCTGTGTATGTGTGTGCGCGCGCGCCCGTGTGCACACAGGTGCATGCACACACGTGTACATGTGTCTATGTGCGTGCCCTCGCCTCCACAGGGAAAGTGGAACCACACCCCTCCCCTCCTTTCTCCTTTTGTCCCCTCCCCCCACCTTCTTCTTCTCAGGAAGCTCCTTATATTTCTTAGACAAGATCTTCGTCAGATCCAGGTTGCTCATTTCTGGGTGCAGTTTTGCATACTTAGCCCGTTTCTCCATAAAAAATCGGAAATAAGGGGTCAGAGGCTTCTTGGGGAAGTCTGGATGTTTCTGCAAAGAGAAAGGCCAAAGTGATAGCCAGGTTCAGCCTTCTCCTTCCTCTACCCCAGACTCATTTTCCCTCTTAACTCATCAAGTCTGGAAGAGACCCACCTTGAGTTTTTTGCCTTTGTAAGGATTCTTGACATGCTCCTGGGCATCCAGAATCAGTTCTGTCAATGTTCGAAACTTCCTTACCTTAGGAAGGACAAAAAAATGACATTGGGGATGTCAGGGGCTGGGACCGCTGCTGTCCCAGACTTCATTCTCTTAGGTAATAACCATATTACCAGAGTAAAAAGTAAAGTCCCAAGCCAGGTAATAGACGCTCTTACACATCAGCAAAAGAAAGCACCTTCTCTACCAAGTTACTAGGGGAAAGACA